>NC_041387.1:622135429-622141141 GCF_002162155.2 Triticum dicoccoides
CCCGCCCCCGTATATAAAGGAGCCAGGGGGGAGGAGGCGGCCGGCCAAGGAGGGCGCACTAAGGGGGGAGTCCTACTCCCACCGGGAGTAGGACTCCCTTCTTTCCTAGTTGGAATAGGAGAATGGGGGAAAGAGGAGGAAGAGGGGAAGGAAAGGGGGGGGGGGGCGCCGCCCCCTTTCCCTTGTCCTATTTGGACTAGGAAGGGGAGGGGCGCGCGGCCCCTCCTGCCTCCTTCCCTCTTCTCCCTCGAGGCCCATGTAGGCCCAATAACCCCCCGGGGGGGTTCCGGTAACCTCCCGGTGCTCCGGTAAAATGCCGATTTCACCCGGAACGATTCCGATGTCCAAATATAGGCTTCCAATATATCGATCTTTATGTCTCGACCATTTCAAGACTCCTCATTACGTCCGTGATCATATCCGGGACTCCG
The DNA here is from genome assembly GCF_002162155.2 of Triticum dicoccoides. NCBI lineage: Eukaryota > Viridiplantae > Streptophyta > Magnoliopsida > Poales > Poaceae > Triticum > Triticum dicoccoides. The sequence continues at coordinate 622,135,861 of NC_041387.1, forward strand.
AACAAACTTCGGTACATCAAAACTTATAAACTCATAATAAAACTGTCATCGTAACGTTAAGCGTGCGGACCCTACGGGTTCGAGAACTATGTAGACATGACCTAGAACTATTCTCGGTCAATAACCAATAGCGGAACCTGGATGCCCATATTGGTTCCTACATATTCTACGAAGATCTTTATCGGTCAAACCGCATAACAACATACGTTATTCCCTTTGTCATCGGTATGTTACTTGCCCGAGATTTGATCGTCGGTATCCAATACCTAGTTCAATCTCGTTATCGGCAAGTCTCTTTACTCGTTCCGTAATGCATCATTCCGTAACCAACTCATTTGGTCACATTGCTTGCAAGGCTTATAAAGATGTGCATTACCGAGAGGGCCCAGAGATACCTCTCCGACAATCCGAGTGACAAAACCTAATCTCGAAATACGCCAACTCAACATGTACCTTCGGAGACACCTGTAGTACTCCTTTATAATCACCCAGTTACGTTGTGACGTTTGGTAGTACCCAAAGTGTTCCTCCGGTAAACGGGAGTTGCATATTTCTCATAGTTACAGGAACATGTATAAGTCATGAAGAAAGCAATAGCAATATACTAAACGATCAAGTGCTAGGCTAACGGAATGGGTCATGTCAATCACATCATTCTTCTAATGATGTGATCCCATTAATCAAATGACAACACATGTCTATGGTTAGGAAACATAACCATCTTTGATTAATGAGCTAGTCAAGTAGAGGCATACTAGTGACTATATGTTTGTCTATGTATTCACACATGTATCATGTTTCCGGTTAATACAATTCTAGCATGAATAATAAACATTTATCATGATATGAGGAAATAAATAATAACTTTATTATTGCCTCTAGGGCATATTTCCTTCAATACTTCTTTAATTCTGACCCCCTAAAACCAGCAGTATGAAAGTTTTGATAGATGTGTCTAAGGCAGAATCTATGTGGGCAGTTGGGGAATACATTGTTTGCAGCTTTAAGAAGGCCATGTTTGGAGAAATCACCAACAACTACTTAAGCAACTAAGCAATGTATATGACCAACAACTACTTATGCAATTGTGAACTATGCAATTGTGAACTATACAATTATGAACTAAGCAATGTATATTATAAAATACAAGTAAACATGGGAATTACCTTCTATCTATCAGAGATTATGGTGTAATAACCAAATCTCCCTGATTCTCCACCAATTGCTATCTTCAGTTCAGATAGAAACCAAGTCCAACTTTTTGTGTCTTCTTTGTCCACAACTGCAAAAGCAATGGGATATATGTTATTATTCCCATCCCTTCCTGTGGCAGCCAGGATTTGTTGGCCAGTAGACAGCTTGATGAAGCATCCATCCACACCTGCAATGGCACACAACACAAGTCAGAAACAAGGCATTGAAACAAGGCAAACTAAACATTCAGAAATCCTTCCTTGCAAAGTAAAGTAATCACCTATGAGTGGTCTACATCCATTCAGAAATCCTTCCTTGCAAGCATTCAAACAGATGAATAGGCCATGGAACCTTGGATTTTTGCTTGGATGCTCCTTCAAGAACTTAGTAGTGACAATGCACCTACTACCTGGATTTGGGTCCAAGACAGCCTACAAATAATCCCTGATCCTGGTATACTGACCCCTCTGATCTCCTTGCACCATCTCAACTGCTTTGTTCTTAGCCCTGTAGGCCATATGAGTGCTGATCTCAACTCCATACTTGCTCTTCAGATTTTGCATTATTGTAGTTATTGATGTGTTCAAGTCTGTTCTTATTGCTTCTAAGACCTGATGTGTGACCCACTTGGTAGTCACCTTGGTGCTCTCTGCTACAGCTGGACATGTGTGCAAAAAATTTGCCTTTCTAATGCAAAATGTTCTCTCATTTGCCAACACAGAAGCTGCAATGAAAAAAGGGCAATCTTCATGTCTGCAAATAGCTATGATCCTGTCATTGCAGTTCCTATGAAACTGATAGTTTCTGTTTCGAGCTATGTGGAATGTGAGAAGTGCCCTTCTAAACTGGTAAACACTTTCAAAACAAAGCTTCTTCACAAACTGCATCTCTGGGCTCTCTCTATCCTCAGCATACCAGTTTCTTGGTTTGGGTTTTTTGGCCCTACTCTTATTGCCAAGCACAAAAGCTAGGGGTACTGCCCCATCATCATCCTCCTCATTCAAATCACCAGGATTTGGATCCTCTTCAGATGATGGCACCCAAACATCCTCAAATTTTTGCTCCAAACTTGCATGTGATCTAGTAGTTGGCCCCTTTCTTACTTTCAACTTCTTCCTCTTTTCCCCTTGTGGTACCACCTCCTCTTCAATTTCCTCATCCTCTCCATGTTCCTCATTAACTACCTCTTCTTCTAGCTCATAAGGTTCTTCAACATCAGTGTCACCTTCAAAGTGTAAAAATGGGTCCTGTCTCTGCCTCCTCATCTCAGCCATCCTAGCCATGAAATGCTCATCTTGCTCCAAGTCAGTGTCATCTTCAGTTAGTAAAACAGGAAGTTTTCTTTTAACTGCCTCCACCCTCTCAACACTCTTCTTATGCTTCTTATACCTCTGTATTTTATTCCTCCTCTTAAGCTCCATAGTTCTTTCCAACTCCTCTTGCTCCAAATCATCATCTCCTGCATTTCCTTGATCCATATCTTGTGCCTCCTGCTCATCAACTTGTGAAACTCTCCTTGTTTTTTTGGATGGTGACTTGTACACCACACCTTCCTAACTGACCTCATACACAGTCCTCTCTCCAACACTGCCTATAGGGACCTGCTGCTCACAAAGATGGGCTATGTTTAAATCTCCAGGTCTGGGCTCACTACCCCTAACTACTGTCAGATTAACTATGGTCTGATCTCTGTTGGCAATGTGGTCTAGCATCTTATCAACCTTGTCATCATCACAGATCTCTTCCAAACCAGCTACTCCCAAGCCAGCATCCCTAACAAAGTACATGTAGTCATCCTCTCCATAGCCTGCTGTCTCTATTAGTGCTATTAGATTCAGAAATGTTATGTCTGAAACACACATGGTCCTCTCCAAATTGTCCCTGTCATGAAAGTGGAGCCTAACTTCCCACACATCATCACACAAACTACAAAGCAAAGAAGCTACACATTAATTTCTATGCATACATTTCTAATAATTAAAATCAATAACATATTCAGTTAACTGAAATCCTTTGAACACTAAAAAAATTCAGTTAAGTGCATTCATGCAGTTTCAATATTCAGTTAACTATTCAGTGCATATTCAGTTAACTATTCAATGCATATTTAGTTAAATATCACACTAAAAAATTCAGTTAAGTTCATACATACAGTTTCAATATTCAGTTAACTATTCAATGCATATTCAGTTAACTGAAATCTTTTGAACACTAAAAAAGTTCAGTTAACTATTCAGTGCAGATTCAGTTAAACATTACAAATGAGAAAATTTAGTTAACTTAGTACACTATACACTATATATAGTGCATATTCAGTTAACTATGGACAGTAAACAATATTCAGTAAACTGAAAACCTTTTGTACACTGAGAAAATTCAGTTAACTTCATACACTGAAGCAAATTCATCTAACTGATAGGATACATATCAGAGGTTAGACTACAAACAATAATGACCTACAGTTCATTGAAATCGAAGCCTAACTATTGAACTATGAGAAATTGAACCCTAACCCTAGAATCCACAGTAAAAGAGGGGGAGAACTTACTCAACGCCACCAAATGCAGAAGCCCATTGATGGCTACCCGTCGGAGTAGCTTGCACAGCACGGGCAAGAGCGCCGGCGGCGCGGTACTCAAGCGACGGCGACGGCGCTCTCCTCTTCGGGTCCCGACTAGGGTTTGAGCTGCCGCACACCTCCTCCACTTCGATCGATTCGCCGCGGGGAAGCAACCCTCCGCTGCAGCCTCCATCCACTCCCCCGCCGGTGGCATCCACTCCCCCGCCGTCGTCAGGGCTCGCCGTCGCCATGGAGCACGGGGAGAAAGAGAGACAGAGGAGAGTAGAGTGGTGAAAGGGGGAGAATGAAGTGGATAAGGGACCCGTGCTGTTTTGACCGAGACGACGCGTCCGTTGCCACTGTAGCACCGTTAGACGACGTCAGCTCGTGGGCGTTACGCCACGTCCTCAAAATCGGGCCCCACCTGTCATAATAGTGCTTAAAATGGCCCAACAAACGGTTAGGTGTTTTCTGCAAATGATTAGGACCAAAATCAGTGTTTTCTGGCACAAAATCGTAGAATAGTCTTTTCTGCAACCCTAGGCTTCAATGTGGTGGTTTTCTGCAATTTACTCGGCTTTCAATGCGTCGTGGTGACACTGTCCAGTCTGAGATTTAGATTCGCTGGTAGGCACGATGGCAATGTTTTGGCGGCTATATTTCGTAGCGTCGTTAACTTCGTAAGCTGATGATGGCGCTGCACTGATCGACTTTTAATAATACTGCAACGACAGTGGCGAATGGCTGGCGCCACGCCTAGCCTAGCGTGGAGTTTTGCCCCGGTTAGGGCGATTCGCTAGGCTAGCTGCAGCGTTAATGCAGTGCATGATCGGTCCAGTTGACTCTGCCTCCGGATTTCGATCTCACCCGTACGCCGCCAGCTTTTCCGCCACGACCACCACCTGACCACGGCTGACGGCAACACTCACGTAAAATGAATCCCAACAGATAGGAAGATAAACCCAGAGGCTGCTGGAGATGGACGACGTGCACGGACAGGCGGCCATCGCAGGGGCGTGCGTGGAACTCACGCGGACCACGGGGAAAGAAAACTGCGACGCCCGTGCGCGACGGCCGGTCGAGTGGTCGTGAAAAGCCGTGACCGAGCGGGTGGCGGCCGGTGGAGCTACGCGCAGGCGCAGCCGGACCAGACCCGCACTCGCAACGGGCGCCTTTTCAGCTACTGGATTTGACTGAGGCCAACTCCACCGCAAGACCCCAAACGGACGTCCGCTTCGACTGTTTTTTGTCCATTTAAGATGGCAATGGGGACTAAAACAGACACGCATGTCCGGCTTTTGCTCGAGGCGCCCAACGCGGCGACTAACCCCAAACTATCCGCCTCGCGTCTGCCTCGGCCACAAGCCCACGCATGCGCCTTCCCGCCCGCGAGCTCGTGCTCTCGCCACGCCGGTGCAGTGGACGAGGCTATGACGAGCCGCGCCCCGCCGTGGTCGAGCTCGCATCGCCGGCCCGCGTCGCCTCCCACCGCCGCGCCGGCAGCAACGCCGGCCTTCGCGCGCGCGC
>NC_041387.1:622141415-622223183 GCF_002162155.2 Triticum dicoccoides
GGCGAGCCGGCACCCCGCGCCACCGGTCGCGCCTCACTCAGGCCTCGTCTCGCCCCGCCCCGCCTGCCTCGCCGCCGTCCACGCCTCGCCTCGCCCCGCTCGCTGCATCGCCGGAGATGTCGGTGCTCGTCCATGGGCAGAGAGAAAAAAGGAAGAGGGAGAGGTGAGGATGACACATGGGCCCAGCCGGACATGCAGCGGACGAGGACGCCATAAAGTTGTCCGTTTCGTGTCCGCTTTCAGCCCAAAGCCAGACCAAGTTTGGGCCGCGAATGGGGTCGAACAGACAGAAAAATCAGTTGGGGTCTGCTGGTGTGCCGTCTTTTGTCCGTTTTACCCCAAACGGACATATCCGAACAGGATAGGGTTGTGCGGTGGATTTGACCCTGCCGGCTAAACCGCGTCGCCCTACATCGTAAACCCGTATTAGCTGATGAAAAAGTCTAGCTAGCAGCGGTGAGAAAGATGAAATCGTGGTGTCAAAAGGGATCGGATGTGACAGTGGTGTAACTGGTTCAGGTGATCCGTGAATAAATAATTCAACCTATTAGTTTAGGGCAATTAAGTTACTGACTTCTGAAAGAAGGTGCACATTGCACGAGCAAAACCATCATCAGCCACAATTAAGTTACTGACTTCTGAATGGATGGTACAGCCAGATGATAAGGTTTGGAATTAGTGGCACAAATCGTCGTCACATGCTCGATCGCCCGGTGCTCCGTATCTGTCAACGAACAGTTTCCCATAACTTCCTCGGCACTACGACTTCCAGGGGCCAGCTTTACGTAGGGAATTCTCTCGATCGCTAGGACCTTTTCGTCTGCTTGATTGAATTCTTCAGCCTACTACACTTCAACATGGTCCAAGAAAAGATCTCAAAACGATTTACCAAGCAACATAAAATCCTTGTTTAACTACGTACTCCGTGTATATTGTAGGCCACATTTATACACCTTTTCATCTGCTTTACTTCATCGTCGTACTACTATTCAAACCGGCTCAAGATCGAAAAGATCTCAAAATCTTCTAATTGACCGTCCGACAAGATAATGTGATGCACTGGAGGTGATCCAGACTCCAGTAGTAGAACTAGCCAGGAGTAGCAGCTAAGCAGACACGTCACGACTATAACCGCCCATGCCTTTTATGAAAAGGAAGCTGACACGCCACGCATATGCGTATCGCCGGACTATAAGATTGCACCAACAGTGTGCTGATTATTCTGCATGGGCCTATTCTGGATAACCAAAAGAAAATTGCAACATTCATCCCTTCACATAAAACTAGACGGACATTTGGTTTTAGCTATGGCTTATCTTTGTCTCAAAATAAGAAAGCTATGCCTTATCTTTATTATCTGAAATGACGATGCATACATGACGCATAGTATGTTGGATGCGAACTAACCAATATGGACTATTTGTTACAATAATGGTACGGCCAGGAGTTACATATGCCTTGCAGTCTAATAAAGTTTTCCACAATTAAGGAGTAATCACTAATCACCATGATAGAGTTTTGATGGTAGGAGGTGCTTTTTAAGTGTTCTTTATGCGATCTAAATTGTAAATGAAAATATCTCTCAAACCACGTGTCTAACTTACGAACCGTTTTCATCTTTGTGGTCATCGTGTTGAGATCTACGAAACTAGACCTTACGCTAATAGATTTCAGCGAACTTTTTTCAGACGCAACTTGTACTCCGAAAGATAACAAACTTGTGCTTCCCGCAGCAACACACTTGTACTTAACATCGCAGTGTACTCTTGTACTCTGAAAGATAACAAACTTGTGCTCCCCCAGCGGCACACTTGTACTCTACATCGTGGTGTACTCTCATGTAGTACAACTTGTGCTTCTTGGGTAGTGCAATTATATATGTGCTCCACACATGGTACAATATGTATTCTCCTCCCACCCAGTCTAATGTATACTCTTTGGTGCAACTTGTGCTTCACGTGTTGCGCGATCTATACTCCAGTCTGTGCTACGCAAATATACTCCATGTGCCGTACACATACACAGATGGTGCAATACACGAAGAAACTGAAGAAAAAAATGTGAGAAAACCTAAGAAAATAAAACAAAACAAAAAACGATTGTGTGCACAGCAGACGGAAAAAAATTATATGAGACCAGGTCTCATATAATTCGGGTGAGACCCACCCTGATGGATGACACGTGGCATTCACAAATCACAAAGCATCCTAGTTTCTAGCTATAGCAGACGGCGTATCTATATTCCCTAAATCAATATAAACCACCATGATGGCATTCTGAATAAAAAAATATAAGAGGACAATACAAAGCAAACTTTCTCTTTGATGGATAACTAATTGTACGACGATTTGAGTATAAAATTGGACCGACCGGCCTCCTGGTACATAAAAAGATGTTTCATGTTTTTTATTAACTTATTTACAAGATCCATTATTCTTCATATAAATGAATGCACTTCGTTGTAGACATGGAATCGGTTTTGTTGTGTCCCGATAAACCCTACTGCAATGGAAAACGTGACGGCAAACACAAGATATGGAGTAATTTGCTAAAGTTAGTGTTTTTAAAGCCAAAACCGTTAGGGCTTTATCCATTACTTAGGAAGAAGTGAATTTCATGGTTAATTAGCAGAAAACCATCACAACACATCCTCACAACATGGGGCACCACAACTTGTCTGGCTACCCACATGTACTCCATACACATCATTGAGAGGAATACCACCGTCGAGGCTTCCCACAAGAGTAAACATCGTCACTTTTCCTAAGCAAGCAACTCCGACTTTGCTGCATCGATCCACCCACAAGATTGCGACCGAAACAACTATCGAAGTCCACGCTGACATATGCCAAACATTCGACCACACACACGACTGGTAAGGAACTTTGATTTCAAAGACGAGCAACAGGGCGAAAATACGCAGGGATTGTGCCGCACAGGATCCCCATAGACAAACATGTATCACCCCGTCGGCACTCGGACCTCGCCATAGCAGCTCCGACTCCAAGGCAACACACAAGGGTAGGAGACTAATGGACATGTCGGAAAAGCCGACTGTCAAACCATGACATGAAGCAAACACCACTTGTCGTCGTCATCGTCGCCACATAAGACACGGTGGTACCCAATCTCCCAACGAATCCAGTGACCTCTCTAATCGGATCAAACTACACAACCGATGCCTTCAAGAGGGAAACAACGCCAACACCACCAAGTATCGACTCTCGGGGACTGGGTTTGCACCCATAGTTGTCCCTCGCAGAGAAAGAGAGAGCATCCGATCGATGCCTTTGGGGAGGTTATGGCATCCACGAGCACCACCCTCTCAGGGTGCAGCCACGGCGAGAAAGGGGTTTTCACCAGTTTTACCTCAAATTCCTCCGGTCGACAGCCAATCTGGCAGCACACCTGCCCACCACGACATTCCCACGCATCCACTACCCCGACAATAATATCTTGCAACCGCACTACTTCCATCATGATGTGAGGCTGCAGAAGGGCAGATCCACCACCATGCGCCACATGTTGAAGCCTCAGAAGCCGCGCCGAGGAGCCACAACCCCTCCATGGAGCCCTTGAGCCCGCATGGCCGCACCAGAGCGCTCTAGACGCAGAGTTGAACCGCCACACCTCGTGGCCGCCACATCGCCCATCGAACCTCCGTCTCCCTTGAGCACCACTGCCACATGGCCCATGATCGCCTGGAGCTGCCCTCGGTAGACCTCCGCCTCCCCGAGCATCGCCGCCGCGCAGAACCATTCTCGATGTGCCACGAGAAAGGTGCCCTGGCTTCGTTGGCACCATGTAGATTTTTTCGTTCGGCGACGAAAAGGGGAGGAGGAAGCGGCTGGTGGTGTGCTCCGGTGCCGCTCGATAGCAGAACGGGAGCGGGTTGTCCGTTTCGTTAAAGTTAGTGTGTGATCGAAAGAGTGCATGAAACAACAATGTATTCTTCAAAGTTGCTCATTTTAGACCAACTTTGGTACAAGATCCAAGTTGAAATTACAAGAGAGAGCAAACAAAAAGCTATGAAATGTAATGTAATAATTTAGTAGAAATCTATGATCTGACTTTTTGTGTTCAGTATAAATAGCCTACAGTTTTTTTTTCATAAATAGTTTGGATTACTTACCACATGATAGCCAGCGATTAATCCTCAATAACATCTAGGAAGAAAAGAAGAACAACTTCGTTCTCTGCAAAGAAGAGAAAGAGAACAACTTCTTAGCTAACAAAGGAAACCGGGACTAGGAGTGTTACTCCTCACCAATCACGGGACCAAGAGATGATTCTATATTTTATATTCTAATGAAATGTGTGCTGCAAGTTTGTAACTGGTAATCCTACCTACATAAACTCGGTGGTCATAAGAAACCGTTTTCAATCAATGACAAACAGAATATATAGTTGGTACGAAACCCTTTCATGCATCTGCACGGTCAGTTTTCGGTGCTTGATCGCGGCTTTAACCGATCGTTACAGGCATCTTACTGCAGCTTGTAGCTTACAAGTTCGAACTCCTTTTTTTTTAATGAGAAAGAACTTGGTGCGGTGTCGCCTGATTCTGATATCACGTCCATTTATTAATGCTGAACTTAGATGAAGTTGATTTTGATGATATAGCAGGCGAAGAGCCATTATTGATCGTTTTTAATATACTCTTTATCGTTATCATATGATAAAGAAACCAAGACAGGTGTGGCGCGTACGTCATGATCCCCGAACAAAGGACAGTGACAGCGCAAAAAGGAGTCGCTGATTGGCTCTCATCCTCAAACCACATGCATCGTTCGGAATGGCGGCAAGTTTTCAACGAACGCAGCATTACATACATACAATACACACGCGCCTTGGCTGGAGCATGCGTGGTGCGGGGCATAATACACGGTCCGGAACCGACCGAGCGTACTAGCTACTGGAACAGCTCGAATCATACGTTGGAATCACCTCGAATGATCGGGGGGCACGGCCGTGTGGGGCGGACACGGGCCGCCAGATCGGAGCAGGCAGCAGAGCGGCAGCGCGGCATTCCCGCCTGATCGCCTCGACTCACCCTGTACTGTGCGCACTGTGAGCGCGCAGTCGCACACGGCTGGCCAGTGGCCGCACACCAAACCAAAAGGCGGGGACGTACGAGGGCCGCCGGTGAGGAAGAGAGACACATCCACGTCAGACAGATATAGATAGATATAGAGGGCACCGGGGCTGTGCTTCGCACCAACGCTACCTAGGCTAGCTAGCCACCAAAGCGCCCGCCCGCCCGCCCGCCGATCGCCCCTCCTCTCCTCTCCTCTCCTCGCCGCTAGTATTTAGGACCACCCGCGATCACCAATTCCCTTTGCCTCTTATGTGCCATTGCTGCAGTTGCGTGACACGCTCGCCTAACTCCCGCACGCACCCCCTCCACCCTCCGCTGCCCGTGGCCGGCTGTACCGCACCATTCCCACACACCCTCACTTAGCTAGCTGCTCCCATTATTCTCACCTGTCCCCATTTGATCCATCTTCTGATCGTCTACCCGCTCGCCTTCTCTTTCCCTGCGAGCAGCCCAGGCCGGAGGCATGTCGGCCAAGGTGAGCAAGAAACGCTTCTTCTCCCTGTAATGTTCATGGATTCTGAAATTCCGATCCTGATTCCATACATGCACGCTCTTTGCTCGGGGGATCTTGCTTTAGAATCCATCCCGGGAACGCTTTCTCTCTCTTTTACTCTGCACCTGCACTTTGTTCTGGTGTCGGTCATACACTGCCTGCATCCAAACGTCTTCCTCTGCTTCGGACTGTAAACTAACGATGCTGGCGTGTTTTGCTCTGCTGCAGAAGATCGTGGTGAAGCTGGAGCTCCATGACAACAAGGACAAGCAGAAGGCCATGAAGGCCGTCTCCGTCCTCGTCGGTACGTACCCCGCAACGCTCTGCTCTCTTCTGTTCTGCTAGATCCATTAGACAAAGACCACCGATCGAATGACTGACTGACGCCGACGGCTCTGCTCTGCTCTGTTCCATGCCGTTTTACTTCGCCAGGCATCGATGCCATATCCATGGACCTGGCGTCGCGCAAGATGACGGTGATCGGCACGGTGGACCCGGTGCACGTGGTGAGCAAGCTGCGCAAGGGCTGGGCGGCCTACATCGAGTCCGTCGGCCCGGCCAAGGAGCCCGAGAAGAAAGAGGAGAAGAAGGAGGAGGCCAAGAAGGAGGGAGACGGGGCCAAGAAGGAAGGCGGCGACGGCGGCGACGCCAAGAAGGACGGCGACGGGAAGAAGGAGGGCGACGGGAAGAAGGACGGCGACAAGAAGGAGGAGGGTGACGGCAAGAAGGACGGCGACGGGAAGAAGGACGGCGACAAGAAGGAGGAGGGCGATGGCAAGAAGGACGACCAGAAGAAGCCCGCCGCCGTGGCCCCGCTGCCGTTCCCGCACCACATGCCGCTGCCGCACCACATGCCGCCGCCCTACATGTACAACGCGGACTACATGATGAACCAGTACCGGCCGGCGCCGCCGGCGTACCCGCCGCCGTACGTGCCGCCGCAGCACTACTACGTGCGGAACATGAGCATGGAGGAGAACCCAAACTCGTGCGTCATCTGCTAAGTCAAAGTCGATCCCTCGATCGCGCGCGTACGTCCCGAGAGGCGACCATGCATGCATCTGTGTATAGTAGTATTTTCTCGACCGTTTTTACGAGACCAGCAAAGTTTGCAAGATGAAACTGTACAACTAATAGTCTACTATAGCACTACGTACGTACATACGTACATTTGTAATGTGGAAATTGCGATGCTACGTACTGCCTGCCTGCCCTAGTACATACCACAGCCACCCAACATTCGGTTACATCCAGGGTGCTAACTTGTTTAGCACAAATGTGAGCCGAAACATTAGCTGATCTCCCTACATGCTGAACTACAAAAGACTGAAAATAAATGACATGCTCCCTAATCTCGGCCAAGATAGGCGCCACAACCGCACGAACATTGTGACGCGTATTCCAGAGATTCACAATCTTCAAATTATCAGACTCGAAAACCACCTCAGAATAGCCTCGTAGATGAGCAAAGAGAACACCATCGCGTAGAGCGAGTGCCTCGGCTATAAGAGGATCAGTGATTCCCGGGTCTTCTTGTAACCAGTCTCTCAGCTGATTCAGCTGGAGCTGTTAGTGTTGAATAAAGAGCTCCCAAATTTCCCTGCAAAAAAAAAGTACATACCACAGCCACATCATCTTTCCTTTCAACAATAGAGAACAAAACTAGAGAGAGAGAAAGAGTGGGTTTGGAGAGAGAGAGAGAGAGAGAGAGAGAGAGAGAGCAGTGCGCGATGCATGATGGGTGGTGATGCAGCATGTGGCTGCTGTTCAAACTTTGCTTTCTAGAAAAAGGGAAATTGAGGCGCAATAATACGGTTATTTTTGGCATTTTCTCTTGCAATTGTAGCCAGGCGCATCTTGCATGTGCAGCGCCATTGTACAGAATACTGTGTATATATGGACCATGAGAATCAGCAGCCGTTGGAACGATCTCCCGCCCGTACAGTTCCAGTTGGTGGGAATCGGAATTATGCTCACCCTGACCAGACCCCCAGCTGGACGCATCGCACTTATTTTGGTCTGTGTTCGTTGTTTGATCAACGCATGCATGCATACGATTCACGTGCAGTTTGAATTCAAAGGGGGACAAGAGTCCGTTGCACGTCAGAATAATCGATCAGTGTGCTGTAATTTCACTGGATCAATGGGCAAACGTCTTGACGAAACTAAAACTGCACATGAGAATCTTCCCGCGAAAGAAGGGAGTGCACATGAACATCTTCCCGCCAAAAAAAGAAGTGCACACCAGCGTCTAACCCTAACTGGCTCGTTTTGACGAAAAAGGGGTGCATGATGTAGCCATCAGGCGAGATGCACGCAGCCATCTCATTATAATTAGTATTTGTTGTAGCAATGAAATAGTGTGATTAGAATGTGTTGGTAGGTAAACCAAGACAAAACCGGGATAAAGAAATGATAATGGCGACGCGGCAAAGCACGCATCGATCTGCATCTGATACAAATATAGAGGCGGGCCGCTGAATGAAAACTGTCGTCAGAGAACGTTATCATGAGGCGATCATGCTCAATAATTGGCCCAGCTTAGCACGTCTCTCTCCTCCTCCTCCTAGATCACCTCTCCTCATCCGCCATTGCCGAAAGGCGCTCTACTTTCCAAGAGAAGAAGCAGCCACAGAAAACCCGAAGAGAAATTCAAGTGGCGAGTGCAAAAACACATGCATGTCTTTTTCCATCTAGCTAGTGCACCCATCACCAAACTCTGGCCGCTATTTAAACCCGAGGCTAATCGAGTCGGTTCGCGCCTCAGCAGCCACCATATATGAAAAGGGTTAGATGCCAAAAGGGTACATCGATGGATTTGTCACCGGAGCTCACTTAATTACCACCAGTTCATTCATGCGTGTGCACTCTCATTAAACAAACCACACCCTATCACCCCATAGATTACTGCATAAATTCGCAAGTTGCAGCAAAAGACGGCACGGTTAAACTAGCGGGTTAAGTTCAGAAGCGGCCAAAACGTAGCGGTCCAGAATAGCTGCGGCGTCGCGTCTGGCTGCGTTCTCTCCGTACCCCCTGACCAAACGGGAGTATAAATTCGTCGTGGCCTTGGCCAGTTTTCGCGGGGCCGATGAGTCGGATGACCGCGACGGCGGCTCGTCTCCACCCGCCCGCCCCTGACGACAGCCGGCCAGTCTCATCGGCCACCGGCACCTCTTTCAACACTCAAGGACCAGATCTTGAACAGCTTAGCGGAAGGTGACGTCCAACTTTCGGGTTCAGAAACAGAGGCGTGCTTCACAGTTCAGCCTGATGACATGACAATAATAAGGAAAAAATGGGTCTAGATGAGGAGTCGGTGGTGATGTGCTGATGTGAAGGCGATTTAAAGAAGTTGGGTTTTAATTTGTGAGGCCGGTAAGAATTGGCCTAGCTTGCACACACCACTGCTGTAGTCGGTGACGATGGCGATGGAGGAAATGGAATTTTGTTAAACCTTCCTTACCTGCCTAGCTAGGTACGTCGCTTGCTACCTGCTGTGGTTTTTCATCACCTGCTGCTCTCGTTGTCACCCAGATAATTTAGCTAGCCAAGAACAGCACGCGCACGCCATATATATACGTAGAGAAAACCCGGACTGGGTGTCTGTATTAACGCATGCAGAAACGTACGTACTCGGAGTACATGACTTGTTTCAAGAATTGCTCGTCTGTAGAGGAAGATATTGACCAACTGAAGCTGCTCGTAGTTTCTCACTTTCTCTTCACGACCAAGAGATACACGCGTGACTACCTGCCAAGCACATGTAAGATCTTGTTACTACCTACGGTACGTGCATCTGCGTTCTGGTCTCCTATACTGCCATGATTAATTGCAATCAACCGGCGGATGATGAGAGTGTATCCATCCACGCCGCGTCGGATTTGATGTAACACAGGAAAGCGCCCCCTCGTTTTCCAACAGTGGGAAAAAGTTCAAAACAAACCTTGAATTTATCGGCGAAAGCTAAATCAAACCCTGAACTCTCAATCCCTGAAATCAGCACACCAAACTCTCTTATCCCGGTCTATTTTAGACCTTGAGAGGACTTAACCGGTATTTGATGAATTGGGCCGGCCCATTAGCGGCGTCGCTCCCGCGCGCGCACTGCTCTGGGTTTTCTATGTTATTTTTCCTTTTTTTTCCTTTTTTACACATGTCTATTTTTTCTCGTACCCAATGTTCACTTTTAGCGCACACATAAAATATTTTTTGATAAGCTTTTGATAGTTTCAAATACATTATGTACATTTTTAAATTAAATGTTTTCAATTTTTTTTGAATACATGGTTATATTTTTTCCAAATACATGTTTACATTTTTTAGTGACTATAAACATTTTATAAAACTAAACGAACACTCTTTCGCATAGTTCAACATTTTTGAATTTGTAGACACTTTTTTCAAACACATGCTAAGTATATTGTATTAAGTGTAAGACACAGTTTTTACAACACGCAAACAATTTTTTTACATTGTACACACATTTTTGTTTGAAAATGTCACAAACACATTTTTTTGAAACATGTGAACATTATTGAAATGCTACATTTGTTTGAATGTACGAAACATTGTTTGAGTCACAGAAATATTATTATACATTGTACAAACATTTGTTTGAATTGGTCCACACATATTTTTTAAACTTGTGATATTTTTTAGATGTCAAAAAATATTTTCTTACAATTTGTTCAGATTTCCAAATTCTTTCCTATTTTGTAAATTTTTGTTCAGCTTTCAGAAAAGAAAAGCTCGCTTCATGTCTGGTTGGCCGGCCCAGACGAGTCCTTAGGCAACGATCCGAAACATTTACTAAAAACATTATTTACCAAATTCTAAAAACATTATTTATAAAATGTGACACAATTTTTGAAAATCCGAAACATTTTCATAGCATGTGAAAAACTGTTCAAATTCTGAACATTTTTTAGAATTGTTTTTGAAATCAGAAACAGTTTTTTAAAATGCGAATAGATTTTTCTAAATTCCAGAAAAGATTAAAAACACAAAAGGAATTGAATTTGTGTGATAAATAGAAAACAGGAATACTTTTTAGCTTCTGAAATTTTTAGAAATGCGTGAATATATTTTGAAGTTCATGATTTCTTGTTGTGTTATAGTGGGCCGGCCCAATTTCTGAGTAGTAGGTTATCCCGGCTGGGATTCTCTTATTTCTAGTGTGCCAAACAGGTCTAGGGTTCAAAATAGGCCGGGATTACAAGTTCAGAGTGCCAATTTTCGGGATTCAAAATTCAGGGTTTGATTTAGCTTTCATCTACAATTTTAAGGTTTGTTTTGGACTTTTTCCTCCAACAGTGGAGTGGAGAAATCGATCGACGTTGCCAGCGGAGCTACACGTAGGCGCAACAGGAGCTACACCTACCTCGGCACGTAGCATCCTCATGGCTATCTCGGAACTTCTCCGCCAAACTGGCCTCGTTGCATTTGGCTCCCGCATTTTCAGCAAGCCCTTCTAATTATAAATAATCAAAAACTGCAATCAGCACAAGATAAGAGCATCTACAGCCGGACTTGGCAAATCCGGCCCATATACATCCGCGGACGCGCCTGGCACGCCGTAGACGCATCTGGACGGGCCCTCATATTTCGCTCCCGGCATCCACATATCTTAAATCGGAGTCTCAAATCCATGCACGTCGATCATACAAGCCATTGTCGCACGTAAATAACAAATGTGATACCGAACATAAAGAGTGTTTACATAAAATTTATTTTAAGTGCGCAACTCAAACATCAACTCTTTGGTTTTCATTGTGGGTCCACATATACTACACAAGATCATTGAGTAGCTACGTGTGCACCTGATGATCTCGAAGATTCTGATGCTTATGCAGAAAGTTTATAATCTGAGTTGCATCTTGATCTTTCGGGATTTCTACTTGTTCTTCAGGTACTTCAAAATTATTGATTTGGGCTACACCATCACCCTCATTCTCGACAATCATACTGTGCAAAACAACACAAATATCATGAGCTGCCACAAAGTTTTTAATTCCCACATCATTGCAGCCCCACGAACAATTCCCAACGAGTATGAAGCACATCAAATGCCCTTTCCACATCCTTCCTAGCCGCTTCCGGCATTGTTGCAAAGTGGCTCTATTTATTGCCATGCGGTTCGGATATAGTTTTCACAAACGCTGTCCACTGAGGATAGATGCCATCAGCAAGATAGTATCTCATGTTGTAGTCTCGGTCGTTGACGGTGTAGTTGCACGGTGGTGATTACTCATTGCAAAGCCTCCTGAACACCGGAGATCGTTGAAGCATGTTGATGTCGTTGTGAGAACCCGACATTTCAAACAAAAGCTTGCCAAATCCGTAAGTCATGTGATTAACATATTTGCATTATGTGCATGTTAGTACGTTTGAAAAGATTTCCTAAGAGATTTTGCATGCATACCGTGCACTCTGACATGTACATGCTAGATTTGTTTGGAGTTGTGTTTAACTTATCGATATATTTACCGTGTTTCTTTGAACAAGCAGCTCATTCAATTTTGGAGCAAAACAATCTCACGAACACAAAAGACGACCATAACATACGCATTACCACATACTTTTAAGATGTAGCCTCGAAAAGAGACAAAATAACATGTAAAATATGACCAGTTTTTGTTAACCTAAACAATTAAGCAAAAAAAAAACTCTCTTCAATTTCCGTGAAAAGCGGACATTCACTGGTGGAAAAAAGGCCTTTGGTCGCGGTTCGCAACTGCCATTAGTCGCGGTTGCGCAACCGCGACCAAATAAGCGCGACTAAAGCCCCCCACCTTTAGTCGCGGCTCCTTAAGAACCGCGACTAAAGGCCCGTCCACGTGGGCGCCAGGCGGCCGTCGGGGCGGAGGACCTTTAGTCGCGGTTCTTCTGGCCAACCGCGACTAAAGGCCGCCACAGGTTTAGGGTTTTAGCCCCCCCCTAAACCTGTTTTCTGTTTAATTTGTATTGTTTTATTTCTTTTGTGCTTTATTTTAATTTTGAAGGAGTTTCATATATTCTACGGTACTACATACATGCATATGAATGTACAAATTCAAATAAATTTGAAATTAGAACCAAAAAGAATTCAAGAGGAATATACAATATATATTCAATATCATCGGATGACCATATACAATTTTGAACAAGTTTCCATACATGATTTAATGCATATAAAGTTCTACGTCCTCGTAATAGTGTTCTCCTTTAGGATGGAGGACTTCCCTGCTGAACCATCCAGCTGGTTCCTCTTGAAGTGGTCGGAAGCGAGCTTCTGGACTAAGCATCCACCGGCAAGGTTCATCTTGCTGACGGCGCCCTTCATCTTCACCGTCAAGGTTCAGATAAGAAGAGATATCATCTTCTTCTTCTCCGGTCGGCACATATAGAATATCGCCGTTTATGATGCCGAACATATGTGCTTCACCGTCCGGATCATAGTTGTCCATAATCGGGTCAGCTCTATCGTCCGCCATTATATCAGTCCTGAAAACATGTAGTAAAAACAAATTAATTAAGTGAAGAAGGGGGGCGGTGGCGGTGGCGGTGGCGAAAGGGCGGTGGCAAAAGGAGGGGGCGAGGAAGGGGTGGGAGAGGGTGTCGCGGTAGAGCGCGAGACAGGGCGGCAGACGACGGCGTCACGGAGAGGGGAGGCGAGGACAACACATTTATAACCCTCGCCGTCCCCTCTCGATCCCTAAAAAAACACCGCGCGCATCGCCGCCCCCCTCGCCGCCCCTCTCCGTATAAACAAATTGTCCGAACAGAGCTTGGAGTAGAGTGGCTAGGGTTTGGCCAGGGATGCGGATGGAGACGAATATATGTGGGGTCGGGATGGCCCATGTGCAGGGCGGGGGGTGCTGGCCACACTCTTTTTTCTTTTCTTTTTCATTTCATTTCATTTTTTCTTTTCCTGTTTTTATCCTTTTCATCTTTAAAACAATTCAGTAAACTGAGTTTGGAATCTCACTCAAAAAACTCCAGCGTGATAATTTTTTCTATATTTTCTAAATGTATTCGTAATGTAAACAGAACATCTATTCAAAGTCTGGAACAGATCCGGTATGGTTGTGTTTTTGAAAAAAAACACTAAGTTTTTGGAACAGATCTAGTCTTTTGGGAATATAAGTCAAAAATTCACAAAGCCGGAATGAGCTGAAATTGTTTTTGATTTTTCTTATGGAATAAAAAAAAACCTATAGCCAGATGATGGAGGCCGGGGGAGCCACGATGCCCCATGCAGCCGCATGGCGTGGCCAAGTACCTACTTGTGCGGGGCACCTGCGTGGCAATTCCCTATATCAGCTTATGCCCTTCTTTCACCGCAAGAAAACCATTTCTATGGGAAAAAAATCTGCCTGATCAGAGTTACAGATCTCCGGATATTAAAGAGATGGTGACCGGCCTCAGAAAAGTATCGGAAACGGACCAAAAAGTAGTGAGAAGAGAGATTCAATCTCGGAGAAGCTTTCGCCTTCCGGGAGCCATGGAGGCAAAGGATGAGGGGGGGGGGAACCTCTCCCCATCTAGGGGGAGGCCAAGAAAGGAGAAGAAGGAGGGAGTCTCTCTTCCGGTGGCGCCGGAGCGCCGCCGAGGGAACCATCGTTGTCGCTAACTGCCTCATCAACTTTAGCGCTTTCATCAGCACCCCCCTCCTCTCAATTCAGCGGAGCACTCTCCCGCAGCTGCAGCAATCTCCTAATTAAACATGGTTTTTGATGTTATAAATTATTATCGCATGATTTGTTGCATCTCTATTATGTCTGAGTAGTTTCTTTTTTCCAAAGGGTCAATTGTGATATGCTAAGGTTGCTTTGAGTTGCATGTCATTACGGTGTTGTCCTATGTTGCCCACCGTTTGCGCACAGTAGGATTCACACTGTAGGGTGTTGCAATATGTTATTGATTTACTTATGGTGGGTTATTGGAGTGACAAAAACTAAAATCCCAGTTCATGAGTTGTTGCATATGGGATTAAAGGGGACCTTTGATCTTAATGCTATGGTTTGGTTTTACATTAATGAATATTTGGTATTTGCGGATGTTTGCTACAGTTCTAATCATAAGTACTAGTATGCAATGGATTTCGCTAGATGTTAGCGTAGCCTCTTCCACATAATTTTTTTGCAATAGACGATTATCACATTAGTTTCATATCCAATTGCCTATGGGAAATTCTTTATTTTATTGTATCTCTACAAAACCACAAATAACTTCTATTTTTTACGTTCTTCATTATCTTGCAAATCTGTCTTTTCATACCAGCAAAGTAGATTTATTTCTTTTTTCTTGGAAAAGAAAACGTTTGGTATGTATAGAGTTGTATCGGTGGTTGATAGAACATGAGAGAACACTAAACCTACCTTTAGCTCCTCGTTGGGTTTGAAACTCGTACTTATCGAAAAGGCTACAATAGATCATCTACACTTGTGGGTCATCAGTAGGTTATACTTGGCAACGATGATGTTTTTGCGGCGTTACATTGTTGAGACATTGCTCGGATAAGTTCGGACTTGTTCTTTAGTGTGAAAATCTAGAATCTAGCCTCTGGTGGTTGGATCCGATGACGGTGAATCTTGAGCGGCGTTCCCTTCCTATGGGCGTTGTTGTTGAAGAACCTTGTTGTCCTTGTGGTGTAAAGAGATGGTTGGCGCGGATAAGGTCGTTGTTGTAGTTTGTCGATCGCTGTTTTGATCGCTTTGGGGTTTTTTTCTTTTTCCTTGCTTAGGCAAAGAGATTTGGTCATGTATGACTTTGCTATTTACCGGAGTGTTTTGTGTGTGTGCGTGTGTGTCTGCGTCGTTGTTGGTTGTGTGCATCCTAGTTATGCAAAGACTAGGTGTGTGCTCGTCATGTTTGTATTCACTTGATGCTCCATTTTGAGTCAATTGAATCCACCCTTTGTCAAAAAGGAAAGGACATTCAGATTGTATTACCTTTGAACTATGGAATGCAGAACTGACATCTTCAAGGCTCACATCTTCATTGTTCTCAGGTGGGGTGGTTTATAGTCCTTTTGAACCATTCATCTTCTAAAATTTGCTTGATTGTTATCCTCTTTAAAAAAAGAACAAGCATAAACTCATTGTTTATCTCAAACTGATGCAAATATACCTTCTTTTATAGCCTTTTCTAGGATAGGGAATATGATTCGGATTAGAGGATGTGGATGTTCATTCAGATAAATACTTCCTTCATTCACAAATATAAAATGTTTTGAATATTTTAATATGGACTGCATACGTACCGAAATGAGTGAACAAACACTAAAACGTGTCTATATACATCCCATTCAGAAAAAAATCTTATATTTGTGAAAGGAGGGAGTAGCTTATTGTAGTTTGGAGCCAAAATTTCTTGCTTGGTTAGGGAAAAGTGGCCATGACATATGCATTAGCACTACTACATACTTTTAAAGATGTAGGCTCGTCTGATAAGAAAAAAAAGAGCTTGTAAAAAAATACTTGCCACGCCACCACAATTTGACACTGTAGGTTGTGGCCTCCCCGCATTTCCACACTGATAGAGCCGATGGAGGAGGAGGGGAGACCACCTACCGGTGGTTGAGGGGTAACAGTGCAAACTTCCCGAAACATCCCCTCTCTAAGGTTTCGAAAGGAGAGAATGGTTCAATTCATAAACAAGGCATCATAATACAAATACTAGTTCAAGCTACAATTTTTTTATCCACTCCACACTCAAAATCGTCAATTTTGCAGAAACTTCATTTCAGCAAATCATGTGTGTCGCCCCGATTTCGACAGTACACAATCGTACACGCAAATGTGTATGATCAAGATAAGGGACTCACAGGAAGATATCACAGCACAACTCTAGACACACAAAAAATACAAGCTTTATATTACAAGCCAAGGGCCTCGAGGGCTCGAATACAAAAGCTCGATACACAAGCGAGTCAGCGGAAGCAACAATATCCGAGTACAGACATAAGTTAAACAAGGATGCCTTAAGAAGGTTAGCACAAACATCAACGATTAAAGAGGCAAGGCCTCCTGTCTGCGACCTCCTAACTACTCCTGGTCATTGGCGGTCTCCACGTAGTAGTAGGCACCCTCCAGGTAGTAGTAGTAGTCGACGGGGGTAGCATCTGGCTCCTGGGATCCATCATCTGGTTGCAACAACCGGAAAGAATAAAGAAGGGGGAAAGGGGGTAGCAAAGCAACCGTGTACTCATCCAAAGTACTTGCAAGCATGAGATCTATACTAAGTATGCATTGGTATCAAATGAAAGGGTCGTATCTGTGGACTGAACTACAGAATGCCAGAAGAGAGAGGAAAGCCTAGCCTATCGAAGACTAGCATCTTCAAGCTGCTCCAAGCATCTTGCAACATGTAGAAGAGTAAAGAATAGCTGTTTATATGTAACAGGCATGTTGTAGCATTAACGGCCAGAGATCCTTTCCCGACTCCCTGCGGGAAAGCAATCTTGGAGCCACATATCCATCACATGTCTCCAGTATCCATTTCTAGTTATAATAGATATCAGGATACAAGTATGAACGTCCGTTACCATGGACACGGCTATTAATAGATAAACTTCCCTGCAGGGGTGCACCATGTTACCCAACATGCTTGATTACTCTAGCCGGACACACTTTTCTGAGTCAATGCCCGACCTCGAAAGATCAACACATTGCAGCCCTACCTAGGCTCAGTAGAGAGGTCCGCGTCGATCTACATCCTAAGCACTCAGGGGTCTTGGACCCATCTGTAGCAGAACGTGGTAATTTCAAAAAAAAAATCCTACGATCACGCAAGATCTATCTAGGTGATGCAAAGCAACGAGAGGGGAGAGTGTGTTCACGTACCCTCGTAGACCGAAAGCGGAAGCGTTAGTTGACACAGTTGATGTAGTCAAACATCTTCATGATCCAACCGATCCAAGTACCGAACGTACGACACCTCCGCGTTCAGCACACGTTCAGCTTGATGACGTACCTCGTACTCTTGATCCAGTAGAGGCCGAGGGAGATTTTCGTCAGCACGACAGCGTGGCGACGATGATGATGAAGTTATCGGCCCAGGGCTTCGCCTAAGCACTACGACGATATGACCGAGTTGTGTAACTGTGGAGGGGGGCACCGCACACGGCTAAAAGATCAACTTGTGTGTTCTAGGGTGCCCTCCTGCCCCCGTATATAAAGGAGCAAGGGGGAGGCCGGCCGGCCCTCCTAGGGCACGCCCCACAAGGGGAGCCCTACTAGGACTACTAGTCCTAGTAGGATTCCACCAAGAGGGAGAGAGGGGGAAGGAAGGAGAGGGAGAGGGAGAAGTAAAGGGGGGAGCCGCGCCCCCTTCCCTAGTCCAATTCGGACCCAAGGAGGAGGGGGCGTGCGGCCTGCCCTGGCCGCCCCTCTCTCTCTCCACTAAGGCCCATGAGGCTCATTATTTCCCCCGGGGGTTCCGGTAACCCTCTGGCACTCCGGTTTTATCTGAAACTTCTCCGGAACACTTCCAGTGTCCGAATATAGTCGTCCAATATATCAATCTTTATGTCTCGACCATTTCGAGACTCCTCGTCATGTCTGTGATATCATCCGAGACTCCAAACAAACTTCGGTCATCAAAACACATAACTCGTAATACAAATCGTCATCGAAACGTTAAGCATGCGGACCCTATGGGTTCGAGAACTATGTAGACATGACCGAGACACATCTCCGGCCAATAACCAATAGCAGAACCTGGATGCTCATATTAGCTCCTAGATATTCTATGAAGATCTTTATCGGTCAAACTGCATAACAACATATGTTGTTCCCTTTGTCATCAGTATATTACTTGCCCGAGATTTGATCGTCGGTATCATTATACCTAGTTCAATCTCGTTACCAGCAAGTCTCTTTACTTGTTTCGTAATACTTCATCCCGTAACTAACTCATTAGTCACAATGCTTGTAAGGCTTATAGTGATGAGCATTACCGAGAGGGCCCAGAGATACCTCTCCGAAACACGGAGTGACAAATCCTAATCTCGATCTATGCCAACCTAACAAACACCTTCGGAGACACCTGTAGAGCACCTTTATAATCACCCATTTACGTCGTGACGTTTGGTAGCACACAAAGTGTTCCTCCGGTATTAGGGAGTTGCATAATCTCATAGTCTGAGGAACATGTATAAGTCATGAAGAAAGCAGTAGCAATGAAATTGTAACGATCATAGTGCTAAGCTAACAGATGGGTCATGTCCATCACATCATTCTCCTAATGAGGTAATCCCATTCATAAAATGACAACACATGTCTATGGTTAGGAAATATAACCATCTTTGATTAACAAGCTAGTCAAGTAGAGGCATACTAGGGACAATATGTTTTGTCTATGTATTCACACATGTACTAAGTTTCTGGTTAATACAACTCTGGCATGAATAATAAACATTTATCATGAAATAAGGAAATAAATAATAACTTTATTATTGCCTCTAGGGCATATTTCCTTCAGTATCCCACTTGCACTAGAGTCAATAATCTAGATTACATAGTAATGATTCTAACACCCATGGAGCTTTGGTGTTGATCATGTTTTGCTCATGGAAGAGGCTTAGTCAACGGGTCTGCAACATTCAGATCTATATGTATCTTGCAAATCTCTATGTCCCCTTCTGACACTTTATGAGGGATGGAATTGAAGCGTCTCTTGATGTGCTTGGTTCTCTTGTGAAATCTAGATTCCTTTGCCAAGACAATTGCACCAGTATTGTCACAAAAGATTTTCATTGGACCCGATGCACTAGGTATGACACCTAGATCGGATATGAACTCCTTCATCCAGACTCCTTCCTTTGCTGCTTCCGAAGCAGCAATGGACTCCGCTTCACACGTAGATCCCGCCACGACGCTCTGCTTGGAACTGCACCAACTGACAGCTCCTCCGTTGAATAAAAATACATATCCGGTTTGCGACTTAGAGTCATCCGGATCAGTGCCAAAGCTTGCATCGACGTAACCGTTTACGACGAGCTCTTTTTCACCTCCATAAACGAGAAACATATCCTTAGTCCTTTTCAGGTATTTCAGGATGTTCTTGACCGCTGTCCAGTGCTCCACTCTGGGATTACTTTGGTACCTCCCTGCTATGCTTATAGCAAGGCACACATCAGGTCTGATACACAACATTATATACATGATAGAACCTATGACTGAAGCATAGGGAATGACTTTCATTTTCTCTCTCTTCTGCAGTGGTCGGGCATTGAGTCTGACTCAACTTCACACCTTGTAACACAGGCAAGAACCCTTTCTTTGACTGATCCATTTTGAACGTCTTCAAAACTTTATCAAGGTATGTGCTTTGTGAAAGTCCAATTAAGCGTCTTGATCTATCTCTATAGATCTTGATGCCCAATATATAAGCAGCTTCACTGAGGTTTTTCATGGAAAAACTCTTATTCAGGTATCCCTTTATGCTATCCAGAAATTCTATATCATTTCCAATGAACAATATTGCTACAGAGCTCCACTCACTTTCTTGTAAAATACAGGCTTCTCCAAAAGTTTGAATAAAACCATATGCTTTGATCACACTATCATAGCATTTATTCCAACTCGGAGAGGCTTGCACCAGTCCATAAATGTATCACTGGAGCTTGCACACTTTGTTAGCACCTTTTGGATCGACAAAACCTTCTGGTTGCATCATGATGTCTACCACACAACCTTCTTGTAGACGTTGTTGGGCCTCCAAGTGCAGAGGTTTGTAGGACACTAGCAAATTTCCCTCAAGTGGAAGACCTAAGGTTTATCAATCCGTGGGAGGCGTAGGATGAAGATGGTCTCTCTCAAACAACCCTACAACCAAATAACAAAGAGTCTCTTGTGTCCCCAACACACCCAATACAATGGTAAATTGTATAGGTGCACTAGTTTGGCGAAGAGATGGTGATACAAGTGCAATATGGATGGTAGATATAGGTTTTTGTAATATGAAAATATAAAAACAACAAGGTAACAAGTGGTAAAAGTGAGCAATACACAATGCTAGGAAACAAGGCCTAAGGTTCATACTTTCACTAGTGCAAGTTCTCTCAACAATAATAACATAATTGGATCATATAAATATCCCTCAACATGTAACAAAGAGTCACTCCAAAGTTACTAATAGCGGAGAACAAACGAGGAGATTATTGTAGGGTACGAAACCACCTCAAAGTTATCCTTTCTGATCGATCTATTCAAGAGTCCGTAGTAAAATAACATGAAGCTATTCTTTCCTTCGATCTATCATAGAGTTCGTACTAGAATAACACCTTAAGACACAAATAAACCAAAACCCTAATGTCACCTAGATACTCCAATGTCACCTCAAGTATCCGTGGGCATGATTATATGATATGCATCGCACAATCTCAGATTCATCTATTCAACCAACACAAAGTACTTCAAAGAGTGCCCCAAAGTTTCTGCCGGAGAGTCAAGACGAAAACGTGTGCCAACCCCTATGCATAAGTTCACAAGGTCACTGAACCCGCAAGTTGATCACCAAAACATACATCAAGTAGATCACGTGAATATCCCATTGTCACCACAGATAAGCACATGCAAAACATACATTAAGTGTTCTCAAATCCTTAAAGACTCAATCCAATAAGATAACTTCAAAGGGAAAACTCAATCCATTACAAGAGAGTAGAGGGGGAGAAACACCATAAGATCCAACTATAATAGCAAAGCTCGCGATACATCAAGATCGTGCCAAATCAAGAACACGAGAGAGAGAGAGAGAGAGAGAGAGAGAGAGAGAGAGCGAGAGAGAAAGAGATCAAACACATAGCTACTGGTACATACCCTCAGCCCCGAGGGTGAACTACTCCCTCCTTGTCATGGAGAGCGCCGGGATGATGAAGATGGCCACCGGTGAGGGATCCCCCCTCTGGCAGGGTGCCGGAATGGGCTCCCGAGAGGTTTTTGGTGGCTACAGAGGCTTGCGGCGGCAGAACTCCCGATCTATGGTGCTCCTGGATGTTTTCGGGGTATATGGGTATATATAGGAGGAAGAAGTAGGTCGGTGGAGCTGCGAGGGGCCCACGAGGGTGGGTGAGGGAGTCCTGGATTAGGGGGTATCCGGACAGCCGGACTGTATATATCGTCCGGACTATTGAAGCGTGAAGATACAAGACTCAAGACTTCGGCCCGTGTCCGAATGGGACTCTCCTTTGCGTGGAAGACAAGCTCGGCGATCTGGATATTCTATTTCCTTCCTTGTAACTGGCTCCATGTAAACCCTAGCCCTCTCCCGTGTCTATATAAACCGGAGAGGTTGGTCCTTAGAAGGCCGATCACAATTACAATCATACCATCATAGGCTAGCTTCTAGGGTTTAGCCTCTACGATCTCGTGGTAGATCTACTCTTGTACTACCCATATCTTCAATATTAATCAAGCAGGAAGTAGGGTTTTACCTCCATCGAGAGGGCCCGAACCTGGGTAAACATTTGTGTCCCTTGCTTCCTGTTACCATCAGCCTTGACGCACAGATCGGGACCCCCTACCCGAGATCCGCCGATTTTGACACCGACATTGGTGCTTTCATTGAGAGTTCCTCTGTGTCGTTGCTACAGGGCTCGATGGCGCCTTCAATCGTCAACAACACGGTCCAGGGAGAGACTTTTCTCCCCGGACAGATCTTCGTGTTCGGTGGCTTTGCACTGCGGGCCAATTCGCTTGGCCATCTGGAGCAGATCGATGGCTACGCCCCCGGCCACCAGGTTAGGTTCGGAAACTCGAACTACAGAGTTGATATTTGCGGAGACTTGATCTTCGACGGATTTGGGCCTGCGCCAGGATCACCGAACAGTCACGACGAGCACGGCTTAAACCTGCTATCGGACAAAGCTCAGGATCTAAACCCGGAGCAAGTT
Organism: Triticum dicoccoides; assembly: GCF_002162155.2. NCBI lineage: Eukaryota > Viridiplantae > Streptophyta > Magnoliopsida > Poales > Poaceae > Triticum > Triticum dicoccoides. The sequence continues at coordinate 622,163,889 of NC_041387.1, forward strand.
GCGTTGCCTAAGGACGAAGGGGTGGACCTCGCCCTGCAGGGCGCACACTCATCAGATATGGAGCCGAACACGGGTCTCACCTCTATGGTGGCCTATGACTTCGAACCCCCGGATTCGCATCCGGATGTTGGTTCCTGTCCGCGCGCTCCTGAGCCCGCCGAGCCTGGTTGGGCTCCGGTAATGGAATTCACCACTGCGGATATCTTCCAGCACTCGCCCTTTGGCGACATGCTGAATTCGTTAAAAACTCTCTCTTTGACAGAAAATTCCGGGCCGAACTATGTCCGACTCGAGTGGGAAGCAGGCGACGAAGAAATTCGTTACCCACCCACCACCCACTTCATAGCCACGGTTGATGATTTAATCGACGTGCTTGACTTCGACTCTGAAGGCATCGATGGTATGGACGACGATGTAGGAGAAGATTCAGAATCTATGGGGTACCGGACTTCCACCTCGTCACACGACATATACATGGTGGATACGCCCAAGGAGGACGGCGGTGACAATCCGGAAGATAAAACCCCCGGGCAAAAGCCAAAGCGACGGCGCAGACGCCGTTTCAAATCCAGCAACAGTAAAAATGTCAACAAGAGCGCCAGAAGGATCGACACTCCGGTCAACCCCGATGGCAACAACGACCATACGGAACCAGCGATGGAGCAGGATGAACCAGGTCACGCCAAACACAGTTCGGAGCAGACGCCCGCGAACAATGATCCAGAGGGACGAGTTCATCAAACCGGCCCAGGACAAGAAGACAGTCCGGACGATGATGCATTCATCATTCCGGAAGAACGCGTGGAACGAGATAACCTCCACAAAAAGCTTATGGCCACAATGAGAAGTCTGAAGAAGCAGAAGCAACGGCTCAAAGTCGCACAGGAAACACTCAACCGCAGATGGAATAAAGTGCTAGACACTGAAGAAAGATATGGCGACGATCGCCATACAAAGAGCTACCCAAAATGCAAGCTACTGCCAGAATTCGACGACGAGGCCGTTCCACCAAAGACTAATACAACCAGGAGGCCCAACGTACCGCTCCACAACCGCAACAAAGCGGCTACCAACGCCGCGCACAATCTACATGAGCACCTGGATAAGAAAGCTAGCGCAGCTAGGTCCATCTATGGGTCTAAAGGACACACCCCGGCGAGGGACTATGGTCATCAAAATGATTATAACAATCAAATACCAGTTCGGAATAAACACCGGACACAACAACAGCCAACGGCATGCCACAACACGTCCAGATACAGGGGGCTGCTCACCCCCTGTGCTTTACCGAATAGGTACTGGACCATGAATTTCCACAGGGCTTTAAACATGTGAACATAGAGGCATACGACGGAACAACAGAACCAGGGGTATGGATCAAGGACTTTATCCTGCATATACACATGGCTCGTGGGGATGACCTCCATGCCATCAAATACCTTCCCCTCAAACTGAAGGGACCAGCTCGACACTGGTTGAAAAGCCTCCCCGAAAATTCAATTGGGAGTTGGGAGGAACTCGAGGACGCTTTCAGGGCCAATTTTCAAGGGACTTATGTCCGGCCTCTGGATGCTGATGATTTAAGTCACATAATACAACAACCCAGAGAATCCGCCCGCAAGCTTTGGAACAAATTTCTCACTAAGAAGAATCAAATTGTCGATTGTCCGGATGCCGAAGCCTTAGCGGCATTCAAACACAGCATCCGTGACGAGTGGCTCACCAGACATCTCGGCCAAGAAAAGCCAAGGACAATGACAGCCCTAACAAGCCTTATGACCCGCCTTTGCGTGGGTGAAGATAGCTGGCTAGCCTGTAAAGGCACCAGCGACCCCAGCACATCCGAAATAAGGGATGGCAACGGGAAGCCACGGCGTAATAAAAATAAACGCCAAAACAAGGAAGAGAGCCCGGACAACACAACGGTTAATGCCGGATTTAGGGGCTCTCAACCTGATCAGCAAAATAAGCCATCTAAAGGAAGCAAAGAGGGACCGTCCGGTCTGAATAGAGTCCTGGACAGACTGTGCCAAATTCATGGCACCCCTGACAAACCTGCGAACCACACGCACAGAGAGTGTTGGGTTTTCAAACAGGTTGGCAAATTAAATGCCGAACACAAGGGAAGGGAAACACCAAGTGAAGACGAGGATGAACCTCGCCAGCCAAATACCGCGGGGCAGAAAAAATTCCCGCCAGAGGTCAAAACAGTGAACATGATCCATGCGACTCGTACATCCATGAGAAGGCACGAATGCACGCATAGAGATGCGCGCAATATAGAGCCCATCGTACCTACACCTAACTACTGGATGTCTTATCCAATTACCTTCGACCGCTTGGACGGCCAAACTAGTATTCGGCGCGAAGGATTAGATGCCTTGGTGCTTGACCCAATAATCGACGGATACCATCTCACCCACGTCCTCATGGACGGCGGCAGCGGTCTCAATCTAATATATGAGGACACCGTTGCAGGATGGGGATAGACCCATCCAGAATTAGTCAAAGCAGAACCACCTTTGAAGGGGTGATACCAGGCGTTGAAGCCTACAGCCGGGGCTCCGTCATACTGGAGGTAACATTCGGCTCTCCAGGCAACTCTAGAAGTGAATAACTACTCTTCATCATCGCACCCTTCCAAAGCGACTATCACGCATTGCTTGGAAGAACGGCCTTCGCCCGCTTCAACGCATTGCCGCACTATGGCTACCTTACACTCAAGATGCCCAGTCCACGTGGCATCATCACCGTTAGCGGAATAATAGAGCGCTCTTCACGCACAGAGGAACACGCGACGGCCCTAGCGTCCGGACTATAAGCGGCCTCCAATACCAAAAAAAAAACATGACTGGTCATTAAGACCACAGACACGGTTAGACGAGTCCGGTAGCCCAGATAAAATCGAACCAGGGCACCGTATATGTAATCCCATAGCGGATACCAGGGGCTATAAAACACTTAATACAACCCCACACTTGGCTCAACCTTATTGGCAGGCCAACATCTTACACTTTTACTATCCATTGCATACTTACGTTGTACTCTCCTATGAGTTTTCTTTTTCCACAGACAACGTTCGCGCGATACCCTTCCAGGATACGACACAACAGAGATAAAGGCGCAGACGTGCAGTAGGGCCCCGTTCAATAGGTTTCTTTTTAGATTAAGCCCCTGTGTAAACCTTTTCTATTGCCTCTTGTTGCTTAACCATCCCATGGGTTTCATACCCGCAGAGGATACTGCCGTTTTTAGCATTTCGCCACGACAGATTAGTGCACGTACCTGGAAACACATGGTTTATAATGAATGGGCATTCTTGAGCCCATCGTCTATTATAAAGTCCGAATACCTTCGGGAGTGTTCGGCGTCGCGAGTTTGGCCTTATATGCATTAGCTCTGAATCATGTCTTTGGTCAAATGTTGGGTTAGTCCGGCTCCTGGTTTTGCCGCCTTTCGTTTCATTATTATCGGCTAAGGTGGCCAAAGGAGAACTACTGCGATTGTGCCCTGGTTATTTCGGATGAGCACCTCAGTAGAGAAAGCCGAAAACTGACTGTCATGATACATCGAGGGACTGATCAACCACTCGAAGACTCACCGGAATGTTTAGGATTCCTCCGCATTAACGAAGGGCCATTTCCTGGCCATGTACATACGCGCCCGCATTCGGATGCACGCGAAGGTACAAGGGGCTACATAGTAGCCCCAACGTTAGACTCCCGTGGCTAAGCGAAAGTGTTACAGCTATATAGTCCGGTTGCCTAGTTCGACGTGCGATCACCTCCTTAATGGACCAAGACGTTGGATCAAGTGTGATTAAGCATATTTTTCGCGAACACCCCCGCATTGTATGCGTGGGGGCTGAAGCCAACAACTGCTAACTTTCGGATTACACACACACACACACACACACACACACACACACATATATATATATATATATATATATATATATATATATATAGATATATATAAACGGCCGCACAGGGGACACAATCATATTTTCAGGCAAACAGTATAAATATAGCCTTACAATCAAAATAAACATTGTTTTTACAATGATTCGATTCATCACTCGAACAAGACATTCTTCGAGCACTGCGCCTCTACTAGGCGGGCACCCTCTGTGACCTGCGCCAAGTAGTGCTCGGCCGGATATTGGCCCCCCACCGGATCTTGGGTCCCTATAATGGTGGCATCCATATCCGTCCAATAGGCTTTAACGCGGGCAAGAGCCATCCGTGCACCCTCTATACACGTCGACCTCCTCATGGCATCGATCCGAGGCACGGCCCCAAGGAATTGTTGCACCAAACCAAAGTAAATGTCCGGCTTAGGCCCCTTCAGCCAAAGATGGTCTATTACAGACCGCATTGCAAGCCCGGATAGCCTGTGAAGCTTCGCTACAGCAGCCATCTTGTCACTTAACGACAACGGGCGAGTGGGAGCATTGAATTGCGACCAGAAAAGCTTCTCCACATCCTTATCACCCTGATCATCGAAGAACTTGGTAGCGTCAGCTGTACTCTTCGCCAAATCCGCATACGCGTCCGCAGGACTCCAGCGCCCATCCAGGGGAGCGTACTTCGGATCGAAAAACTTCATCCGCAGCAAGTAGGAGCCCCAGCCGCAATTTTACCGGCCTGTTGAAGCTCCTCACGCGCACCCCTGAGCTCAGTCCATATTTCCTTGGTAGCATTCAGTGCCTTGTCCAGATCGGCCAAACTATCCTTATGCTCCTTTTTAAGGAGCTCATACCGGCCAGCGGCATTTTTTAACTCCACAGCCATTTCGGCTATCTTTTCCTCACTTCGGCGATGAGCAGCCTATTCGGCTCTCAATTCCTCGGCCGCCTTTAGGGCAGCCGCATCGCTAGCCCGAGCTTGCTCCTTGGCTTGGGCAAGTTCCGCCCTCAGGGCTTCCACGACAGCAGCACCATCTGCAGTCCAAACATATTACATCAATATCATGCCGCCTTCATATTTTCTTATACAAAGGAAGGCAGAGCACATACCTTGTGATTTGTCCAGCTGCTCGTTCACCAGCGTGATATCGGCATCGATCGATCCAATCTGCCTTGTTAGTTCGACAACTTCAATGGATTGGCCGGCGTCCGGACCCACAGGTACCTGCACATATTTATAGCACAATCATTGGTTTATGATCCCCCGTTTGCCGCCTAGGGTGGGCAACCAGAGTCTCAAGGGCTACTATCTATATGGAGCACACCTAGCGCGTGCCTCGCAGCCAAAGAAATAGTGTATTCTTCATTACATACCTTAAATCCTCTGAGCAGGCTTGTGAATGCTTCATTCAAACCGCTGGTAGCAGATGAAATCTTCTTGAGCACTGCGCTCATTAATGAGCGGTGCTCCTCCGAGAGCGCATCTTGCTCCAGTAGGCCTGCCAGTACGTCCGGCTGGACATTAAACTGTGCCGGACCCTCCCCATCGCCCCTCGTGGGAGCCAAACGCTCCGGGCTCAGGGCGGCTGACGCATTGGCTTCCGACTTCGGCAGATCCGGACTCCTCAGTGACGACACCTCGGTGCCGCCCACTTCATGAGTCGGGGAGGTGGGTGGGGTCTCGCTCTCCATCATCTCCGGAGGAAGATCCCCCGAAGACGAACTCTGTCGAGAAGGGCTGCTAGCCGGACTACAAAATACGAAACCTGGTTATTGATCTAGGAGAGATACAGTACCTTCGAATTAACGATTGACTTACAACTCATTGGAGGGCTGGCCCGTTGGCGGGCATAACGCGGTGAGGATGCCCGTCATGGCAGAGCCCCTTGGTGATACCTTCTTCCCTTGCTCGGGCATCTCCGTCTCTAGGTCTTCAGAGGCGACCCTCTTCTCCCCGCGCGGGAGGAGGCCTTAGCCTCCCCTTACTAACTATCCTCCCTAGGGGAGGCAACAATTCCCCTGGTTTGGGTGCATAGCGTGTGGAGTTCGGTTTCTTCGTTCTTCCCCTCATCCTTCCCTGAGGGCATTCTGCTGAGTACCCGGTCAAGCATCTTGGCCATGGTGGGACCAGGCGAACATTCGGGGAGTGGCGCCGGACACCTGATTCTCTCCGCCTTGCTGAGCCATTCCTGGCCACGGATGATTTTCAGAATAAACAATTATGATAAATACAAAACAAGGTGTCCGGTATCAAGGCTACTTACTTGGGTATCTAGGCGATTGCAGCTTAGGCCTGCATCCTCGATGGTGTCCGGGCACTCTACTTTCTATCCGAAGAATAATTTGCACATCCCTTCGAGCTTCAAGCCGAAGAAGTGCTTGACAGTCCGCGGGCCCTCCGGATTAAACTCCCACATCCGGAGAGGCCGGCGTTGGCACGGCAACATCCTTCGGATTAACATCACTTGCATTATGCTGACAAGGTTAATGTCCCTCTCAAGAAGCTCCCGGATGCGATTCTGCAGTATTGGTACATCACCAGCGGGCCCCCAATTCCGTCCTACGTCTGTCCAAGACGCCAACTGTGATGGAGGGCCCGAGCGGAACTCGGGGGCGGCTACCCACTTTATGCCCCTGGGGGCCGTAACATAAAACCACCTCCGCTGCCATACATCGGATACTTCTGGGAAAGAATCCTCTGGCCATGGGGCGTCGGCGTTCCTGCTTATTATGGCAGCTCCACACTCCATGTGTCGCCCCTCGATCACCTTCGGCTTCACATTGAAGGTCTTGAGCCATAAGCCGAAGTGTGGGGTGACGTGAAGAAAAGCCTCACACATGATAATGAACGATGAGATATGGAGGATAGCATCCGGAGCCAGATCATGAAAATCCAACCCATAGTAGAGCATGAGCCCCCTCATAAAGGGGTCGAGGGTGAAGCCCAAGCCGCGAAGGAAGTGTGGGACAAAAACGACACACTCATTGGGCTCCGGTGTGGGGATGACCTGCCCTGGAGCAAGAAGCGGATGTCGGCGGTCAGGTATCCGACCTCACTAAGATTCAGAATGTATTCCTTTTGAATCGAGGAGGCTACCCACCGGCCTTGAGGATCAGATCCGGACATATTGGAGGATCTGGGGTGTTGGAGCTTAGGTTTCGGGTGTTAGAACTCGAGGTGCGAGAAGGCGCGAGGAAGGTGGAAAAGAGGCATAGGCCTCGACCCCTTTATAAAGGGGGTGAATATCAAGAGTCCTCAGTGTGACCGTTTGAGGCTTATCTAAAAACACATGGAGTTATACGAACGGCCGTCGTGGGGTCACGCACGCCCGTATTGATGGAAAATCCAGTAATAAGAGGAACACAATCTCTGCCTCGACGGGACGTGCCAATAAAACCGCCTCGTGACACGAGTCGAGGTGGGGTAAGAAACGCCAGTTTGCGTTGGACCAGGCCACGACGCAAGGGCACGGCATATGAAGAGTGCCAACGGATCAGATTTATGCTATGCGAAGATCATCTTGCAGATCCGGACACGGTCTACGTGTTCGATAACCACTTTGGAGTATTCGGAGAAGGAACCCGCCTTGCAATGCCGAAGACTATACTACGCTCCAGACTCATCGTCGTTGAAGCCTGGTTCAGGCGCTACTGAGGGAGTCCTGGATTAGGGGGTATCCGGATAGCCGGACTGTATATATCGTTCGGACTATTGAAGCGTGAAGATACAAGGCTCAAGACTTTGGCCCGTGTCCGGATGGGACTCTCCTTTGCGTGGAAGACAAGCTCGGCGATCCGGATATTGTGTTTCCTTCCTTGTACCGAATCCATGTAAACCCTAGCCCTCTCCAATGTCTATATAAACCGGAGAGGTTGGTCCTTAGAAGGCCGATCACAATTACAATCATACCATCATAGGCTAGCTTCTAGGGTTTAGTCTCTACGATCTAGTGGTAGATCTACTCTTGTACTACCCATATCTTCAATATTAATCAAGCAGGAAGTAGGGTTTTACCTCCATCGAGAGGGCCCGAACCTGGGTAAACATCTGTGTCCCTTGCTTCCTGTTACCATCAGCCTTGACGCATAGATCGGGACCCCCTACCCGAGATCCGCCGGTTTTGACACCGACAGTGGGGGTGCGCCTCCCTGCCTCGTGGCCTCCTCACTTATTTCTTGACATCCACTCCAAGTCTCCCGGATCACCTTTGTTCCAAATATCACTCTCCCGAAGGTTTCATTCTGTTTGGATTCCGTTTGATATTCCTTTTCTGCGGAACACTGAAATAGGCAAAAAAAACAGCAATTTGCACTAGGCCTCCGGTTAATAGGTTAGTCCCAAAAATAATATAAAAGTGCATAGTAAAGCCCATTAAACATCCAAAATAGATAATATAATAGCATGGAACAATCAAAAATTATAGATACGTTGGAGACGTATCAAGCATCCCGAAGCTTAATTCCTGCTCGTCCTCGAGTAGGTAAATGATAAAAACAGAATTTTGGATGTGGAATGCTACCTAACATATTTACCAATGTAATCTTCTTTATTGTGGCAAGAATATTCAGATCCATAAGATTCAAAACAAAATTTTAATATTGACATGAAAACAATAATACTTCAAGCATACTAACAAAGTAATTATGTCTTCTCAAAATAACATGGCCAAAGAAAGTTATCCCTACAAAATCATATAGTTTGGTGATACGTCTCCAATGTATCTATAATTTATGAAGCATTCATGCTATTTTATTACCTGTTTTGAATGATTACGGGCTTTATTATACAATTTTATATTACTTTTGGGACTAACCTATTAACCGGAGGCCCAGCCCATATTGTTGTTTTATTGCCTATTTCAGTATTTCGAAGAAAAGGAATATCAAATGGAGTCCAAACGGAATGAAACCTTCGGGAGCGTGATTTTTGGAACGAACGTGATCTAGGAGACTTGGAGTTGAAGTAAAGGAAGCTTCGAGGTGGCTACGAGGGTGGGGGCGCCCCCCTACTGGGCGCGCCCCCCTGTCTCGTGGGCCCCTCGAGGTTCCCTCGACCGATTTCTTTTGCCTATATATTCCCATATACCCTAAAAACATCAAAGAACAAGATAGATCGGGAGTTCCGCCGCCGCAGGCCTCTGTAGCCACCAAAAACCTCTCGGGAGCCCGTTCCGGCACCCTGCTGGAGGGGGAATCCCTCACCGGTAGCCATCTTCATCATCCCGGTGCTATCCATGACGAGGAGGGAGTAGTTCACCCTCGGGGCCGAGGGTATGTACCAGTAGCTATGTGTTTGATCTCTCTCTCTCTCTCTCGTGTTCTCTCTATGACACGATCTTGATGTATCGCGAGCTTTGCTATTATAGTTGGATCTTATGATGTTTCTCCCCCCTCTACTCTCTTGTAACGGATGGAGTTTTCCCTTTGAAGTTATCTTATCGGATTGAGTCTTTAAGGATTTGAGAACACTTGATGTATGTCTTGCCGTGCTTATCTGTGGTGACAATGGGATATCACGTGATCCACTTGATGTATGCTTTGGTGATCAACTTGCGGGTTCCGCCCACGAACCTATGCATAGGGGTTGGCACACGTTTTCGTCTTGACTCTCCGGTAGAAACTTTGGGGCACTCTTTGAAGTACTTTGTGTTGGTTGAATAGATGAATCTGAGATTGTGTGATGCATATCGTATAATCATGCCCATGGATACTTGAGGTGACAATGGAGTATCTAGGTGACATTAGGGTTTTGGTTGATTTGTGTCTTAAGGTGTTATTCTAGTATGAACTCTATGATAGATTGAACAGAAAGAATAGCTTCGTGTTATTTTACTACAGGCTCTTGAATAGATCAAGCAGAAAGAATAACTTTGAGGTGGTTTCGTACCCTACCATAATCTCTTCGTTTGTTCTCCGCTATTAGTGGCTTTGGAGTGACTCTTTGTTGCATGTTGAGGGATAGTTATATGATCCAATTATGTTATTATTGTTGAGAGAACTTGCACTAGTGAAAGTATGAACCCTATGCCTTGTTTCCTATCATTGCAATACCGTTTGTGCTCACTTTTATCATTGGTTACCTTGCTGTTTTTATATTTTCAGATTACAAATACTTATATCTATCATCCATATTGCACTTGTATCACCATCTCTTCGCCGAACTAGTGCACCTATACAATTTACCATTGTATTGGGTGTGTTGGGGACACAAGAGACTCTTTGTTATTTGGTTGCAGGGTTGATTGAGAGAGACCATATTCATCCTACGCCTCCTACGGATTGATAAACCTTAGGTCATCCACTTGAGGGAAATTTGCTACTATCCTACAAACCTCTGCACTTGGAGGCCCAACAACGTCTACAAGAAGAGGGTTGTGTAGTAGACATCAAGCTCTTTTCTGGCGCCGTTGCCGGGGAGGTGAGTGCTTGAAGGTATATCTTTAGATCTTGCAATTGAATCGTATTGTTTCTTGTTTTATCACTAGTTTAGTTTATAAAAGAAAACTACAAAAAAATGGAGTTGAGTTTGTCTCATACGCTTCATCTTTTTAATATCTTTCGTGAGTGTGATGAAAAGGAAAATTGTGCTCAAGTGCTAGAAGAAGAAATCTATAAAATGCTTGATACTAAATCTTTGAATGATGAACATGATTGCAATTTTGTTAGTATGAACTCTTTGAATATCCATTGTACTAATGATGATTGCACTAGTTATGATGAAAATGTCTCCTTGAAGCATGTCGATTTTTGTGGAGAGCATCGGGTTTGCAAGTACATACCAAATAGGAAAATAGATATTGCAAGAGGCATAAGCATTTAGAAACTAAATGGTTGCAAGAAAGGCTAAATGTGAGTGCTAAAAATTTAAATTCCCTTTGCCGTAATTGTGAACTTTGCAATGAACGTGGTCATTTTCATCTCCAATGCAAATTGTTTCATGATCGAATCGTGTCCAATTTTTTTGATGATTTGATCTCCCTTGCTCATTATAATGAACTTAGTTTGCTTTTGGGTTATGAAGAATTGAATCGTTTAACTAAGAATCTTCCAGAATTTTCCCTTGAGAAATTCCTTGATATTGATCTAGAGGAGATTTATTTGTATTCTGCGGTGAATTGCATTGAAAATCCTTATATAGCCAATTACCTAAAGAAAATAAAGCAAATAGAAGTTGAAGAGAATACTAATGAAAGGGAGGAGACTTCCCAATCTCCTCCTATTATTTCTTATGATGAATCAGGTAACGAGGAGGAGCTTTCTATTCAACCAATCTCATCAATAGGGAGCTCAAAGAAAAAGGTTGAACCCACACATAATGTGAAGAAGAAAAAGAAAAGAAGGAGCAACAAAGGTAAAAAGGTATCCCTCCCAAATGATGTTGTTCCTACTACTCATTGTGATGATGATAATTGCTATACTATTGGTGCTATCCGTACTATTAATGGTGAGAGTGATTATGCTTATGGTATGAAAAGGCCCAAGCTTGGGGAAGCTATGTTTGATGAGGATAACATATTTGAGAATATATTTGCTGCAATTAATGTTTGTCCCAAGCTTGGGGATGCTATGTTTAATGAAGATGATATTTTTAGCGTCCCAAGTTTTGATATGCAAAGTTGTCATGATGATAGCATGCCTCTTACCTATGATGATTATATTGATGAAAGTGGGTTTGGAAGAGTGTCAACTTTAGTAAGTAGTGATCCCACTATTTTGGAGGATGTTGAATCTTATTGTGATGAATATGAAAGTGGATTTGGAAGAGTGTCAACTTTATTTAGTGATGATTCCACTATCTTGGAAGAGGTTTCAATCGATTATGATGAGAACAAAGTTGCTACTTATGATGATTATTGTGATGAAACTTATGCTATGAAAAGTAGTGATGATTATATTTAAAAAACTTTTCATGATTATGATTACCCTTTTTCTGAACATTACTCTTTTAATGTGGAAACAATTTATAGTATTCAAGTCTCTTATGATACTCCCACTATTCCGAATAAGAAGAATTTTGCTTATGTGGAGAGTAGTAAATTTTCTATGCTTGTAGATCATGAAAAGAATGCTTTAGGTGCTGGTTATATTGTTGAATTTATTCATGATGCTACTGAAAATTATTATGAGGGAGCAACATATGCTTGTAGGAATTGCAATAATATCAAGTTTCCTCTCTATGTGTTGAAAATTTTGAAGCTATGCTTGTTTTGCCTTCCCATGCTAGTTGATTATTGTTACCATAAGTTGTTTGCTCACAGAATACCTATGCATAGGAAGTGGGTTAGGCTTAAATGTGCTAGTCATATGCTTCATAATGCTCCCGTTATGTTTCAATCCTTATCTTTTACGTGAGCATCATTGTCATCATCATGCCTAGCTAGAAAGGCATTAAAGAAAAGCGCTTGTTGGGAGACAACCCAATATTAACCTTCACTATTTTTGTGTTTTCACATGATTATGCTACTGTAGTAATCATGTTTTATAGCTTTTGTTTCAATAAAGTGCCAAGTAAGACCTTTAGGATAGCTTACGGTGATAGTTGTGTTGATCCTGCTGGAAATCAGAAACTTTTGCACTCAGTAAATTAGTTTTGTTAATTCACGGAAATGTTATTTTGATCTTATTATTTTTTCTCTGGATTGGTACATAAATTTCTCAGGTCTTCCTAATTTGGTAGGATGTTTGGAGTTCCAGAAGTATACGTTTGATACAGATTACTACAGATTGTTCTGTTTTTGACAGATTCTGTTTTCTATGTGTTGTTTGCTTATTTTGATGAATCTATAAGTAGTATCGGAGGGTATGAACTATAGAGAAGTTATACATAGATATTACACCAATATGAATTTGGAATGAGTTCATTACAGTACCTAAGTGGTGATTTATTTTCTTATTCTAACGGAGCTTATGCGTTTTCTATTGAGTTTTGTGTTGTGAAGTTTTCAAGTTTTGGGTAAAGATTCAATGGACTATGGAATAAGGAGTGTCAAGAGCCTAAGCTTGGGGATGCCCAAGGCACCCCAAGGTAATATTCAAGAACAACCAAGATCCTAAGCTTGGGGATGCCCCGGGCGGCATCCCCTCTTTCGTCTTCGTTCATAGGTAACTTTACTTGGAGCTATATTTTTATTCACCACATGATATGTGTTTTTATTGGAGTGTCATTTTCTTTTGTTAGTATTAGCTTGCTGTTATTTAGAATAATGTTTTGCATCTTCAGTTTCAATAAAAAAGTTAAGGACAGCCTTTACCATGCTTATTTTGCAAGTATACATATTGCTGTTTGAAAACAGAAAGTTTACCGCTGTTGCAAAAATTCCCTAGAAATGTCGGAGAATGATTTAATGTTGACCTTTTTGCATAATAATCTCTGATGAATTTACTACATTGGGAATTTTCTTTCATAATTTTTGGAGTTAGGGAAGTATGATGAATCTTGCATTCTTTATAGACTGTACTATTTTGATAGATTGCTGTTATGTTTGCATTGTTTGCATATGTTTGCTTGTTTAATGATTCTATTTGATGATAGGAGTATTAAAAATTCATAGGCATTTAGTATGCAATGTTGAATAATAATTTTAGTGATTTGTTACAGTAGAAAATTATAAGGTTTTTGCATTGGTTTATACTAACTTATCTCACGAGTTCTTGTTGATTTTATGTGGATGAAGCTTTTGATAAAAAGAGAAACCATGATATGAGAGGAATTAAGGAGACACAAAAGTTCAAGCTTGGGGATGCCCAAGGCACCCCAAGATAATATTTCAAGAAGTCTCAAGCATCTAAGCTTGGGGATGCCCCGGTAGGCATCCCACCTTTCTTCTTCAACAAATTATCGGTTAGTATCGGTTGAACCTAAGTTTTTGCTTCTTCACATGAGTTGTGATATCCTTACAATGTCATTTTATTTTGCTCTGCTTGCTGTTTAAATAAATTACCAAGATCTGAAATTCTTAAATGAGAGAGAGTCTTCACATAGTTACACAATTATTTAGCTACTCATTGATCTTCACTTATATCTTGTTGGAGTAGTTTGTCATTTACTCGTGTGCTTCACTTATATCCTATGAGTAAATGGTTGAATGAGTTGAATGTCATAAATCTGAAATTATATATGTTTCATTTGCTTATCCCATGGGGAATAATGACTTCACATCTAAGAAGTAGAGGTTGTAAATTTATTGAAGGTTAGCAAGCATTGTATTGGTCATTTGAACAATTCATGAAAGAATATTGAAGGAAGAGAGATTTCACATATAAATATACTATCCTAGACATATTTTATAATTGTGAGCACTCATTAAGTATGACATGCTAAAAAGTTGATGTTGGACAAGGAAGACAACGTAATGGGTTATGTTTCCTCACACCTCAGTTAAAGTATATTGTCATGGATCATTCAAACATGTTGAGCTTGCCTTTCCCCCCTCATGCTAGCCAAAATTCCTTGCACCAAGTAGAGATACTACTTGTGCTTCCAAATATCCTTAAACCCAGTTTTTGCCATGAGAGTCCACCATACCTACCTATGGATTGAGTAAGATCCTTCACGTAAGTTGTCATCGGTGCAAGCAATAAAAATTGCTCTCTAAATATGTATGATCTATTAGTGTGAAGAAAATAAGCTTTATACGATCTTGTTATGGAAGCAATAAAAGCGACGGACTGCATAATAAAGGTCCATATACAAGTGGCAATATAAAGTGACGTTCTTTTGCATTAAGATTTTGTGCATCCAACCATAAAAGCGCATGACAACCTCTGCTTCCCTCTGCGAAGGGCCTATCTTTTACTTTATGTCTTTTACTTTATGCAAGAGTCAAGGTGATCTTCACCTTTCCCTTTTTCATTTTATCCTTTGGCAAGCACCTCGTGTTGGAAAGATCCTGATATATATATCCAATTGGATGTAAGTTAGCATGAACTATTATTGTTGACATCACCCAAAGGTGAATACATTGGGAGGCAACACTATAAGCCCCTATCTTTCTCAGTGTATGATTAAAACTCCATAACCATTAGTATTGCGTGAGTGTTAGAAATCATGGAAGACTATATGATAGTTGAGTATGTGGAGTTTGCTAAATCAAAGCTCTGACATAGACCCTTCCTGAAAATAAGATGAATTGTAAATGTTTGATGACTAAGAATGAAGTTGCTAGTTTTCAAGAAAGTTTATGGCCTATGCTTTAACATGTGAATAGCTTGTTACTTGATCTTGAGAAGTTTTATGAGATGAACTACTGTTATGACATATAATCATGCTAGAAAAGGTGATTGGAATTATCATTGATCAAACTTATGCACCTTCTAGCATTCACACTTCATAAATTCTTTCTTTTATCATTTACCTACTCGAGGACGAGCAGGAATTAAGCTTGGGGATGCTGATACATCTCCAACGTATCTATAATTTGTGAAGCATTCATACTATTTTATTATCTGTTTTGAATGATTACGGGCTTTATTATACACTTTTATATTACTTTTGGGACTAACCTATTAACCGGAGGCCCAACCCATATTGTTGTTTTATTGCCTTTTTCAGTATTTCGAAGAAAAGGAATATCAAACGGAGTCCAAACGGAATGAAACCTTCGGGAGCGTGATTTTTGGAACGAACGTGATCCAGGAGACTTGGAGTTGAAGTAAAGGAAGCTTCGAGGTGGACACGAGGGTGGGGGGTATGCCCCCCTACTGGGAGCGCCCCCCTGTCTTGTGGGCCCCTCAAGGCTCCCTCGACCGATTTCTTTCGCTTATATATTCCCATATACCCTAAAAACATCAAAGAACAAGATAGATCGGGGGTTCCACCACCGCAGGCCTCTGTAGCCACCAAAAACCTCTCGGGAGCCCGTTTTGGCACCCTGCCGGAGGGGGAATCCCCACCGGTGGCCATCTTCATCATCCTGGCGCTATCCATGATGAGGAGGAGTAGTTCACCCTCGGGGCTGAGGGTATGTACCAGTAGCTATGTGTTTGATTTGTCCCTCTCTCGTGTTCTCTCTATGGCACGATCTTGATGTATCGCGAGCTTTGCTATTATAGTTGGATCTTATGATGTTTCTCCCCCTCTACTCTCTTGTAATGGATTGAGTTTTCCCTTTGAAGTTATCTTATCGGATTGAGTCTTTAAGGATTTGAGAACACTTGATGTATGTCTTGCCGTGCTTATCTATGGTGACAATGGGATATCATGTGATCCACTTGATGTATGTTTTGGTGATCAACTTGCGGGTTCTGCCCATGAACCTATGCGTAGGGGTTGGCACACGTTTTCGTCTTGACTCTCTGGTAGAAACTTTGGGGCACTCTTTGAAGTACTTTGTGTTGGTTGAATAGATGAATCTGAGATTGTTTGATGCATATCGTATAATCATGCCCACGGATACTTGAGGTGACAATGGAGTATCTAGGTGACATTAGGGTTTTGGTTGATTTGTGTCTTACGGTGTTATTCTAGTATGAACTCTATGATGGATTGAACGGAAAGAATAGCTTAGTGTTATTTTACTACGGGCTCTTGAATAGATCAAGCAGAAAGAATAACTTTGAGGTGGTTTCGTACCCTACCATAATCTCTTCGTTTGTTCTCCGCTATTAGTGGATTTGGAGTGACTCTTTGTTGCATGTTGAGGGATAGTTATATGATCCAATTATGTTATTATTGTTGAGAGAACTTGCACTAGTGAAAGTGTGAACCCTATGCCTTGTTTCCTATCATTGCAATACCATTTGTGCTCACTTTTATCATTGGTTACCTTGCTGTTTTTATATTTTCAAATTACAAATACTTATATCTATCATCCATATTGCACTTGTATCACCATCTCTTCGCCGAACTAGTGCACCTATACAATTTACCATTGTATTGGGTGTGTTGGGGACACAAGAGACTCTTTGTTATTTGGTTGCAGGGTTGCTTGAGAGAGACCATCTTCATCCGACGCCTCCTACAGATTGATAAACCTTAGGTCATCCACTTGAGGGAAATTTTCTACTGTCCTACAAACCTCTGCACTTGGAGGCCCAACAACGTCTACAAGAAGAAAGTTGTGTAGTGGACATCATCTGGCTATGCTCTATCTTCATCACACAAAATATTTAAATCATGCACAACCCCGGTTTCAGCCAAGCAATTGTTTCATACTTTAGTATTCTCAAACTTTTTCAACTTTCACGCAATGCATGAGCGTGAGCCATGGACATAACACTATAGGTGGAATAGAACATGGTGGTTGTGGAGAAGACAAAAAGGAGGAAGATAGTCTCACATCAACTAGGCATATCAACGGGCTATGGAGATGCCCATCAATAGATATCAATGTGAGTGAGTAGGGATTGCCATGCAACGGATGCACTAGAGCTATAAGTGTATGAAATCTCAAAAGGAAACTAAGTGGGTGGGCATCCAACTTGCTTGCTCACGAAGACCTAGGGCACTTTGAGGAAGCCTATCATTGGAATATACAAGCCAAGTTCTATAATGAAAAATTCCCACAAGTATATGAAAGTGACAACATAGGAGACTCTCTATCATGAAGATCATGGTGCTACTTTGAAGCACAAGTGTGGTAAAAGGATAGTAGCATTGCCCCTTCTCTCTTTTTCTCTCATTTTTTATATTTTTTTATTTGGGCCTTTTTTCTCCTTTTTTATGGCTTCTTTTTTTTGTCCGGAGTCTCATCCCGATTTGTGGGGGAATCATAGTCTCCATCATCCTTTCCTCAGTGGGACAATGCTCTAATAATGAAGATCATCACACTTTTATTTACTTACAACTCAAAAATTACAACTCGATACTTAGAACAAAATATGACTCTATATGAATGCCTCCGGCGGTGTACCGAGATGTGCAATGAATCAAGAGTGACATGTATGGAAGAATTATGAATTGTGGCTTTGCCACAAATACGATGTCAACTACATGATCATGCAAAGCAATATGACAATGATGAAGCGTGTCATAATAAACGGAACGGTGGAAAGTTGCATGGCAATATATCTCAGAATGACTATGGAAATGCCATAATAGGTAGGTATGGTGGCTGTTTTGAGGAAGGTATATGGTGGGTGTTATGGTACCGGCGAAAGTTGCGGGGCACAAGAGATGCTAGCAATGGTGGAAGGGTGAGAGTACGTATAATCCATGGACTCAACATTAGTCATAAGGAACTCACATACTTATTGCAAAAATTTATTAGTCATCAAAACAAAGTACTACACGCATGCTCCTAGGGGAAGGGTTGGTAGGAGGTAACCATCGCGCGATCCCGACCTCCACTCATAAGGAAGACAATCAATAAATAAATCATGCTCCAACTTCATCACATAACGGTTCACCATACGTGCATGCTACGGGAATCACAAACTTTAACACAAGTATCTCTCAAATTCACAACTAATCCATTAGCATGACTCTAATATCACCATCTTCATATCTCAAAACAATCATAAAGAATCAAACTTCTCATAGTATTAAATGCAGCTTATATGAAAGTTTTTATTATATCCCTCTTGGATGCCTATCATATTAGGACTAAATTCATAACCAAAGCAAATTACATGCTGTTTAAGAATCTCCAAATAATATAAGTGAAGCATGAGAGCTCATCTATTTCTTCAAAATAAAGCCACCACCGTGCTCTAAAAAGATATAAGTGAAGCACTAGAGCAAATGAAAAACTACTTCGAAAGATATAAGTGAAGATCAATGAGTAGTCGAATAATTATGCAACTATGTGAAGACTCTCTAACATTTAAGAATTTCAGATCTTGGAATTTTATTCAAATAGCAAGCAAAACAAAACAAAATGACATTTCAAGGATAGCACACATCATGTGAAGAAGCAAAAACTTAGGTTCAACCGATACTAATCGATAATTGTTGAAGAAGAAAGGTGGGATGCCTACCGGGGCATCTCCAAGCTTGGATGCTTGAGACTTCTTGAAATATTATCTTGGGGTGCCTTGGGCATCCCCAAGCTTGAGCTTTTGTGTCTCCTTAATTCCTTTTATATCTCGGTTTCCTAAATCTCGAAAGCTTCATCCACACCAAACTAAACAAGAACTCGTGAGATAAGTTAGTATAAACCAATGCAAAAACCTTATAATTTTCTACTGTAACAAATCACAAAAGTTATTATTCAACATTGCATACTAAATTTCTGTGCATATTTAATACTCCTATCCTCAAATAGAATCATTAAACAAGCAAACTTATGCAAACAATGCAAACATAACAGCAATCTGCCAAAATAGTAAAATCTGTAAAGAATGCAAGATTCATCATACTTCACTAAATCCAAAAATTATGTAAGTCTACCACACTGTAGAAGATTTATCAGAGCTCAATATTCAAAAAGTTTCAACATTTTATCATTTTCTGACTTTTCTAGGGAATTTTTGCAACAGCGGTAAACTTTCTGTTTTGAAACAGCAACATGTATACTTGTAAAATAAGCATGGTAAAGGCTATCCTTGAAATTTTGAAAATATAGATGCAAAACATTATTCTAAAGAAAGCAAATACTAACAAAGAAAATGACGCTCCAAGCAAAACACATATCATGTGGTGAAAAAAATATAGCTCCAAGTCAAGTTACCGATGAACGAAGACGAAAGAGGGGATGCCATCCGGGGCATCCCCAAGCTTAGGCCCTTGGTTGTCCTTAAATATTACTTTGGGGTTCCTTGGGCATCCACAACCTTAGGATCTTGCCACTCCTTATTCCATAGTCCATTGAATCTTTACCCAAAACTTGAAAACTTCACAACACAAAACTCAACAGAAAACTCGTAAGCTCCGTTAGTATAAGAAAATAAATCTCCACTTAGGTAATGTTGTGAACTCATTCTAAATTCATATTGGTGTAATATCTACTGTATTCCAACTTCTCTATGGTTCATACCCTCCGATACTACTCATAGATTCAACAAAATAAGCAAACAACACATAGAAAACAGAATCTGTCAAAAACAGAACAGTCTGAAGTAATATGTAACTTTTGAATACTTCTGTCACTCGAAAAATTCAACCAAATTAGGAAATCCTAAGAAATTTGCTATTTAATCTTCTGCAAAACGAATCAACTGAAAATCACGTTCCTGTGATTTATAAAAACTAATCTCGTGCGCACAAAATTTTCTACTTCTCAGCAAGATCAAATTAACTATCACCGTAGGTTATCCTAAAGGTCTTACTTGGCACTTTATTGGAAGAAAAGCTATAAAACATGATTACTACAGTATCATAATCATGTGGAAACACAAAAACAGTAAAGGTAAATATTGGTTTGTCTCCTAACAGGCGTTTTTCTTTATTGCCTTTTTAGCTAGGCATGATGATTTCAATGATGCTCGTATAAAAGATAAGAATTGAAACATAAATAGAGCATCATGAAGCATATTAATAACACATTTAAGTCTAGCCCACTTTCTATGCATAGGGATTTTGTGAGCAAACAACTTATGGGAACAAGAAACAACTAGCATAGGAAGGCTAAACAAGCATAACTTTAAAACTTTAAGCACATAGAGAGGAAACTTGATATTATTGCAATTCCTACAAGCATATATTCATCCCTCATAATAATTTTCAGTAGCATCATGAATGAATTCAACAATATAACCATCACATAAAGCATTCTTTTCATGATCTACAAGCATAGAAAGTCTACTACTCTCCACATAAGCAAATTTCTTCTCATGAATAGTAGTGGGAGCAAACTCAACAAAATAATTATCATGTGAGGCATAATCCAATTGAAAACTAAAATCATGATGACAAGTTTCATGGTTATCATTATTCTTAATAGCATACAAGTCATCACAATAATCATCATAGATAGCAACTTTGTTCTCATGATCAATTGGAACCTAATACGTCTCCAACGTATCTATAATTTTTTATTGTTCCATGTTATTATATTACCCGTTTTGGATGTTTATGGGCTTTACTATACACTTTTATATGATTTTTGGGACTAACCTATTAACCTAGAGCCGAGTGCTAGTTTATGTTTTTTCCTTGTTTTTGAGTTTTGCAGAAAAGGAATACCAAACGGAGTCCAATTGACGCGCCAACTTTTGACGATTTTTTATGGACCAAAAGAAGCCCCCGGAGTAAAAGAGTTGGGCCAGAAGAGTCCCGAGCCGTCCACGAGGGTGGAGGGCGAGCCCTACCCCCTGGGCACGCCCCCCTGCCTCGTGGACGACTCGGAGACCCCCTTGACGTGAGACCGACGCCAAAAATTCCTATAAATACCCAAACATCCATAAAATAACCTAGATCGGGAGTTCCGCTGCCGCAAGCCTCTGTAGCCACAAAAAACCAATCAGGACCCTGTTCCGACACCCTGCGAGAGGGGGGATCCCGCACCGGTGGCCATCTTCATCATCCCGGCGCTCTCCATGACGAGGAGGGAGTAGTTCACCCTCGGGGTTGAGGGTATGTACCAGTAGCTATGTGTTTGATCTCTCTCTCTCTCTCTTGTTCTTGATTTGGCACGATCTTGATGTATCGCAAGCTTTGCTATTATAGTTGGATCTTATGATGTATCTCCCCCTCTACTCTCTTATAATTGATTGAGTTTTCCCTTTGAAGTTATCTTATCGGATTGAGTCTTTAAGGATTTGACAACACTTGATGTATGTCTTGCATGTTCTTATCTGTGGTCACAATGGGATATTCACGTGATCTACTTGATGTATGTTTTGGTAATCAACTTGCGGCTTCACCTTGTGAACTTATGCATAGGGGTTGGCACACGTTTTCATCTTGACTCTCCGGTAGAACCTTTGGGTCACTCTTTGAAGTTCTTTGTGTTGGTTGAACAGATGAATCTGAGATTGTGTGATGCATATCGTATAATCATACCCACGGATACTTGAGGTGACATTGGAGTATCTAGGTGACATTAGGGTTTTGGTTGATTTGTGTCTTAAGGTGTTATTCTAGTACGAACTCTAGGATAGATTGAACCAAAAGAATAGGTTCGTGTTATTTTACTACCGACTCTTGAATAGATCGATCAGAAAGGATAACTTTGAGGTGGTTTCGTACCCTACAATAATATCTTTGTTTGTTCTCCACTATTAGTGACTTTGGAGTGACTCTTTGTTGCATGTCGAAGGATTGTTATATGATCTAATTATGTTATTATTGTTGAGAGAACTTGCACTAGTGAAAGTATGAACCCTAGGCCTTGTTTCCTAGCATTGCAATACCTTTTGTGCTCACTTTTATCATTAGTTACCTTGCTGTTTTTTTAATTTCAGATTACAAAAACACATATCTATCATCCACATTGCACTTGTATCAGCATCTCTTCGCCGAACTAGTGACCTATACAATTTACCATTGTATTTGGTGTGATGGGGACACAAGAGACTCTTTGTTATTTGGTTGCAGGGTTGTTTGAGAGAGACCATCTTTATCCTACGCTTCCCACAGATTGATAAACCTTAGGTCATCCACTTGAGGGAAATTTGCTACTGTCCTACAAACCTCTGCACTTGGAGGCCCAACAACGTCTACAAGAAGAAGATTGTGTAGTAGACATCAAGATCTTTTCTGGCGCCGTTGCAGGGAAGGTGAGTGCTTGAAGGTATATCTTTAGATCTTGGAATCGAATCTCTTTGTTTTTTGTTTTATCACTAGTTTAGTCTATAAAATAAAACTACAAAAAAGCGGAATTGAGTTTGCCTCATACACTTCATCTTTTTAATATCTTTCGTGAGAATGATGGAAAGGAAAATTGTGCTCAAGTGCTAGAAGAAGAAGTCTATAAAATGTTTGGCACTAAATCTTTGAATGAGGAGCATGATTGCAATGTTGTTAGTATGAATTCTTTGAATACCTATGATGCTAATGATATGCAAAGCCACAAGCTTGGGGATCCTATGTTAGATGAAGATGATATTTTTTGTCCCCCAAGTTTTGACGAGCAAATTTATTATGATGAAAGCATGCCTCCTATTTATGATGATTATTGTGATGACACGTATGCTATAAAGAATAATGGTAACCATGAAACTTGTCATCTTGATTTTAATTTTCAATTGGATTATGCTTCACATGATAGCTATTTTATTGAGTTTGCTCCCACTACTATTGATAAGAATAAATTTGTTTATGTGGAGAGTAGTAAAATTTCTATGCAAGTAGATCATGAAAAGAATGCTTTATGTGATGGTTATATTGTTGAATTCATTCATGATGCTACTAGAAATTATTATGAGGGAGGAACATATGCTTGTAGGAATTGCAATAATATCAAATTTCCTCTCTATGTGCTTAAAGTTTTAATGTTATGCTTGTTTTGCCTTCCTATGCTAGTTAATTATTGTTCCCATAAGCTGTTTGCTCACAAAATCCCTATGCATAGGAAGTGGGTTAGGCTTAAATGTGCTAGTCATATTCTTCATGATGCTCTATTTATGTTTCAATTCTTATCTTTTATGTGACCATCATTGAAATCATCATGCCTAGCTAGGGGCGTTAAACAATAGCGCTTGTTAGGAGGCAACCCAATTTTATTTTTGTTCCTTGCTTTTTGTTCCTGTTTAGTAATAAATAATTCATATAGCCTCTGGTTAGATGTGGTTTTATGTTTTAATTAGTATTTGTGCCAAGTAGAACCTTTGGGAAGACTTGGGTGAAGTCTTTGTGATCTTGCCGTAAAAAATAGAAACTTTAGCGCTCACGAGATTAGCTGCCATTTTTTTTACTGGAGAGTGCTTTTAGGTTGATTATTTTTGCAGATGATTAATATACAAATCCCTCAGGTCCACCAATTTATTTCAGAATTTTTGGAAGTATACGTTTGATACAGATTACTACAGACTATTCTATTTTTGACAGATTCTGTTTTCTACGTGTTGTTTGCTTATTTTGATGAATCTATGAGTAGTATCGTAGGGTATGAACCATAGAGAAGTTGGAATACAGTAGATATTACACCAATATGAATTTAGAATGAGTTCACAACAGTACCTAATTGGCGATTTATTTTCTTATACTAACAGAGCTTATGAGTTTTTTTGTTGAGTTTTGTGTTGTGAAGTTTTCAAGTTTTCTGTAAAGATTCGACAGACTATGGAATAAGGAGTGGCAAGATCCTAAGCTTGGGGATGCCCAAGGCACCCCAAGTTAATATTCAAGGACAACCAAGAGCCTAAGCTTGGGGATGCCCCGGAAGGTATCCACTCTTTCGTCTTTGTTCATCGGTAACTTTACTTGGAGCTATATTTTTATTCACCACATGATATGTGTTTTGCTTGGAGCGTCATTTTATTTTGTTAGTATTTGCTTGCTGTTATTTAGAATAATGTTTTGCATCTATATTTTCAATAAAAATGTCAAGGATAGCCTTTACCATGCTTATTTTGCAAGTATACATGTGGCTGTTTCAAAACAGAAAGTTTACCGCTGTTGCAAAAATTCCCTAGAAAAGTAAGAAAATGATAAAATGTTGAAACTTTGTGCATATTGAGATATGATAAATTTCCTACAGTGTGGCAATTTTCTCATAATTTTTGGAGTTAGGAAAGTATGATGAATCTTGCATTCTTTACAGACTGTACTGTTTTGGCAGATTACTGTTATGTTTGCATATGTTTAATTGTTTAATGATTCTATTTGAGGATAGGAGTATTAAATATGCAGAGGCATTTAGTATGCAATTTTGAATAATAATTTTAATGATTTGTTACAGTAGATAATGATAAGGTTTTTGCATTGGTTTATACTAACTTATCTCACAAGTTCTTGTTGAGTTTGGTGTGGATGAAGCTTTCGAGATTTAGGAAACCGAGATATAAAAGGAATTAAGGAGACACAAAAGCTCAAGCCTGGGGATGCCCAAGGCACCCCAAGATAATATTTAAGAAGTTTTAAGCATCCAAGCTTGGGGATGCCCCGGTAGGCATCCCACCTTTCTTCTTCAACAATTATCGATTAGTATCGCTTGAACCTAAGTTTTTGCTTCTTCACATG
The DNA here is from genome assembly GCF_002162155.2 of Triticum dicoccoides. Taxonomy (NCBI): domain Eukaryota; kingdom Viridiplantae; phylum Streptophyta; class Magnoliopsida; order Poales; family Poaceae; genus Triticum; species Triticum dicoccoides. Next base: position 622,188,797 of record NC_041387.1, read on the forward strand.
AGTTGTGCTATCCTTGCAATGCCATTTTATTTGGCTTTGCTTGCTATTTGAACAATATCCCAAGATATGAAATTACTAAATGTTAGAGAGTCTTCACATAGTTACATAATTATTCGACTACTCATTGATCTTCACTTATATCTTTCGGAGTAGTTTGTCATTTGCTCTAGTGCTTCACTTATATCTTTTTAGAGCACGGCGGTGGCTTTATTTTGTAGAAATTATTGATCTCTACTGCTTCAATTATATAATTTTGAAAGTCTTTTAGAACAGCATGGTATTTGCTATGGTTATAAAATTGGTCCTAGAATGATGAGCATCCAAGTTGGATATAATAAAAACTATCATAGAAAGTGCATTGAACACTATGATCAATTTGATGCTTGATAATTGTCTTGAGATATAAAGGTGGTAATGTTAGAGTCATGGTAGTTGGGTAATTATGAAATTGAGAAATACTTGTGTTAAAGTTGGCAAGTCTCGTAGCATGCACGTATGGTAAAAGTTGTGTAATAAATTTGTTGCATGGGGTGCTCTTTTGATTGTCTTCCTTATGTGTTGAGGTCGGGATCGCATGATGATTAACTCCTACCAACCCTTCCCCCAGGAGCATGCGTAGTAGTACTTTGCTTTGAGGCTAATAAACTTTTGCAATAAGCATATGAGTTGTTTATGACTAATGTGAGTCCATGGATTATACGCACTCTTACGCTTCCATCATTGCTAGCCTCTACGGTACCGTGCATTGCCCTTTCTCACCTTGAGAGTTGGTGCAAACTTTGCCGGCGCATCCAAACCCCGTGATACGATACGCTCTGTCACACATAAACCTCCTTATATCTTCCTCAAAACAGCCACCATACCTACCTATTATGGCATTTCCATAGCCATTTCGAGATATATTGCCATGCAACTTTCCACCGTTCTGTTTATTATGACACGCTTCATCATTGTCATATTGCTTTTGCATGATCATGTAGTTGACATCGTATTTGTGGCAAAGCCACCATGCATAATTTTTCATACATGTCACTCTTGATTCATTGCATATCCCGGTACACCGCCGGATGCATTCATATAGAGTCATATCTTGTTCTAGTATCGAGTTGTAATCCATGAGTTGTAAGTAAATATAAGTGTGATGATCATCACTATTAGAGCATTGTCCCTTAATAAAAAAGGAGAAAGGCCAAATAAAAAAAGGCCAAATAAAAAAAAGGAAAAAAGAAAGGCAAAAAAAGGCCAAAAAAAGGGGGGGACAATGTTACTATCCTTTTCCACACTTGTGCTTCAAAGTAGCACCATGATCTTCATGATAGAGAGTCTCGTATGTTGTCACTTTCATATACTAGCGGGAATTTTTCATTATAGAACTTGGCTTGTATATTCCCATGATGGGCTTCCTCAAAATGCCCTAGGTCTTCGTGAGCAAGCAAGTTGGATGCACACCCACTTAGTTCCTTTTGTTGAATTTTCATACATTTATAGCTCTAGTGCATCCGTTGCATGGCAATCCCTACTCCTCATGTTGACATCAATTGATGGGCATCTCCATAGCCCGTTGATTAGCCTCGTCAATGTGAGACTTTCTCCCTTTTTGTCTTCTCCACACAACCTCCATCATAATATTCTATTCCACCCATAATGCTATATCCATGGCTCACGCTCATGTATTGCATGAGAGTTGAAAAAAGCTGAAGCACGTTAAAAAGTATGAACCGGTTGATTGGTTGAAACCGGGGTTGTGCACTATGGGAGTATTTTGTGTGACGAAAATTAAGCATAGCTTAACTATATGATTTTCTAGGGATAAGCTTTCTTAGGCTATGTTATTTTGATAAGACATGAGTACTTGTTAGTATGCTTGAAGTATTATAATTTTTATGTTCATATGAACTTTTATCTTGAATCATCTGGATCTGAACATTCATGCCAGAATAAAGAAAATTACATTGAGAAATATGCTAGGTAGCATTCCACATCAAAAATTCTGTTTTTATCATTTACCTACTCGAGGACGAGTAGGAACTAAGCTTGGGGATGCTTGATACATCTCCAACGTATCTATAATTTTTGATTGTTCCATGCTATTATATTACCCGTTTTGGATGTTTATGGGCTTTACTATACACTTTTATAAGATTTTTGGGACTAACCTATTAACCTAGAGCCCAGTGCTAGTGTTTGTTTTTTTCATTGTTTTTGAGTTTTACAGAAAAGGAATACCAAGCAGAGTCCAATTGACGTGCCAATTTTTGACAATTTTTTATGGACCAAAAGAAGCCCCCGGAGTAAAAGAGTTGGGCCAGAAGAGTCCCGAGCCGTCCACGAGGGTGGAGGGCAAGCCCTACCCCCTGGGCGCACCCCCCTGCCTCGTGGACGACTCGGAGACCCCCTTGACGTGAGACCGACGCCAAAAATTCCTATAAATACCCAAACCTCCAGAAAATAACCTAGATCGGGAGTTCCACCGCCGCAAGCCTCAGTAGCCACCAAAAACCAATCGGGACCATGTTCCGGCACCCTGCCGATGGGGGATCCCTCACCGGTGGCCATCTTCATCATATCGGCGCTCTCCATGACGAGGGGGTAGTTCACCCTCAAGGTTGAGGGTATGTACGAGTAGCTATGTGTTTGATCTCTCTCTCTCTCTCATGTTCTTGATTTGGCACAATCTTGATGTATCGCGAGCTTTGCTATTATAGTTGGATCTTATGATGTTTCTCCCCCTCTACTCTCTTGTAATGGATTGAGTTTTCCCTTTGAAGTTATCTTATCGGATTGAGTTTTTAAGGATTCGAGAACACTTGATGTATGTCTTGCATGTGCTTATCTGTGGTGACAATGGGATATTCACGTGATCTACTTGATGTATGTTTTGGTGATCAACTTGCGGCTTCACCTTGCGAACTTATGCATAGGGGTTGGCACACGTTTTCGTCTTGACTCTCCGATAGAAACTTTGGGGCACTCTTTGAAGTTCTTTGTGTTGGTTGAATAGATGAATCTGAGATTGTCTGATGCATATCGTATAATCATACCCATGGATACTTGTGGTGACATTGGAGTATCTAGGTGACATTAGGGTTTTGGTTGATTTGTGTCTTAAGGTGTTATTCCAGTACGAACTCTAGGATAGATTGAACGGAAAGAATAGCTTCATGTTATTTTACTACGGACTCTTGAATAGATCGATCAGAAAGGATAACTTTGAGGTGGTTTCGTACCCTACACTAATCTCTTTGTTTGTTCTCCACTATTAGTGACTTTGGAGTGACTCTTTGTTGCATGTTGAGGGATTGTTATATGATCTAATTATGTTATTATTGTTGAGAGAACTTGCACTAGTGAAAGTATGAACCCTAGGCCGTGTTTCCTAGCATTGCAATACCATTTGTGCTCACTTTTATCATTAGTTACCTTGCTGTTTTTTTAATTTCAGATTACAAAAACCCATATCTATCATCCATATTGCACTTGTATCACCATCTCTTCACCGAACTAGTGCACCTATACAATTTACCATTGTATTGGTTGTGTTGGGGACACAAGAGACTCTTTGTTATTTGGTTGCAGGGTTGTTTGAGAGAGACCATCTTCATCCTACGCCTCCCACGGATTGATAAACCTTAGGTCATCCACTTGAGGGAAATTTGCTACTGTCCTACAAACCTCTTCACTTGGAGGCCCAACAACATCTACAAGAAGAAGGTTGTGTTGTAGACATCAGAACCACTTCCGAAATAGTGGATTCATCACTAAATAAAGTCATGACCTCTCCAAATCCACTTTCATAATTATCACAATAATATTCAACATCCTCCAAAATAGTGGGATCATTACTTCTTAAAGTTGACACTCTTCCAAACCCACTTTCATCAATATAATCATCATAAATAGGAGGCATGCTTTCATCATAATAAATATTCTCATCAAAACTTGGGGGACTAAACATATCATCTTCATCAAACATAGCATCTCCAAGCTTGTGGCTTTGCATATCATTAGCATCATGGGTATTCAAAGAATTCATACTAACAACATTGCAATCATGCTCATCATTCACATATTTTATGCCAAGCATTCTATGTAATTCTTCTTCTAGTACTTGAGCACAATTTTCCTTCCCATCATTTTCACGAAAGACATTAAAAAGATGAAGCATATGAGGCACCCTTAATTCCATTTTTTGTAGTTTTCTTTTATAAACTAAACTAATGATAAAATAAGAAACTAAAAGATTCGATTGCAAGATCTAAAGATATACCTTCAAGCACTCACCTCCCCGGCAACGGCGCCAGAAAAGAGCTTGATGTCTACTACACAACCTTCTTCTTGTAGACGTTGTTGGGCCTCCAAGTGCAAAGGTTTGTAGGATAGTAGCAAATTTCCCTCAAGTGGATGTCCTAAGGTTTATCAATCCGTGGGAGGCGTAGGATGAAGATGGTCTCTCTCAAACAACCCTGCAACCAAATAACAAAGAGTCTCTTATGTCCCCAACACACCCAATACAATGGTAAATTGTATAGGTGCACTAGTTCGGCGAAGAGATGGTGATACCAGTGCAATATGGATGGTAGATATAGGATTTTGTAAGTTGAAAATATAAAAACAGCAAGGTAACAAGTGGTAAAAGTGAGCGTAAATGGTACTGCAATGTTAGGAAACAAGGCCAAAGGTTCATACTTTCCCTAGTGCAAGTTCTCTCAACAATAATAACATAATTGGATCATATAACTATCCCTCAACATGCAACAAATAGTCACTCCAAAGTCACTAATAGCGAAGAACAAACGAAGAGATTATTGTAGGGTACGAAACTGTTGGGGAACGTTGCATAAAATAAAAATTTTCCTACGTTCACCAAGATCAATCTATGAGTTCATCTAGCAACGAGAGAGGGGAGTGCATCTACATACCCTTGTAGATCGCGAGCGGAAGCGTTCAAGAGAACGAGGTTGAGGGAGTCGTACTCGTCGTGATCCAAATCACCGGAGATCCTAGCGCCGAACGGACGGCACCTCCGCGTTCACCACACGTACGGTCAGCGTGACGTCTCCTCCTTCTTGATCCAGCAAGGGGGAAGGATAGGTTGATGAAGATCCAGCAGCACGACGGCGTGGTGGTGGATGCAGCAGGGATCCCGGCAGGGCTTCGCCAAGCGTCTGCGGGAGAGAGAGGTGTAGCAAGGGGGAAGGGAGGCGCCAATTGCATGGGTGCGGCTGCCTCCCTCCCCCTCTTTATATAGGGTCCCCAGGGGGGTGGCGGCCCTAGGTGATGTGATCTCCTAGGGGGGCGGCGGCCAAGGGGGTGCCTTGCCCCCCAAGGCAAGTGGAGGCGCCCCCTCCCCTAGGGTTCCCAACCCTAGGCGCAGGGGGCCCAAGGGGGGCGCACCAGCCAGGCTGGTTCCCCTCCCACTTCAGCCCAGGGGGCCCTCCGGGATAGGTGGCCCCACCCGGTGGACCCCCGGGACCCTTTCGGTGGTCCCGGTACAATACCGGTGACCCCCGAAACTTTCCCGATGGCCGAAACTCGACTTCCCATATATAATTCTTTACCTCCGGACCATTCCGGAACTCCTCATGATGTCCGGGATCTCATCCGGGACTTTGAAAAACTTTCGGTTTGCTGCATACTAATATCTCTACAACCCTAGCGTCACCGAACCTTAAGTGTGTAGATCCTACGGGTTCGGGAGACACGTAGACATGACCGAGACGGCTCTCCGGCCAATAACCAATAGCGGGATCTGGATACCCATGTTGGCTCCCACATGCTCCTCGATGATCTCATCGGATGAACCACGATGTCGAGGATTCAAGCAACCCCGTATACAATTCCCTTTGTCAATCGGTATGTTAATTGCCCGAGATTCGATCGTCGGTATCCCAATACCTCGTTCAATCTCGTTACCGGCAAGTCACTTTACTCGTATCGTAATGCATGATCTCGTGACCAGACACTTGGTCACTTTGAGCTCATTATGATGATGCATTACTGAGTGGGCCCGGAGATACCTCTCTGTCACACGGAGTGACAAATCCTAGTCTCGATCCATGTCAACCCAACAGACACTTTCGGAGATACCCGTAGTATACCTTTATAGTCACCCAATTACGTTGTGACGTTTGGTACACCCAAAGCAATCCTACGGTATCCGGGAGTTACACGATCTCATGGTCTAAGGAAAAGATACTTGACATTGGAAAAGCTCTAGCAAACGAACTACACAATCTTGTTTTATGCTTAGGATTGGGTCTTGTCCATCACATCATTCTCCTAATGATGTGATCTCGTTATCAATGACATCCAATGTCCATAGTCAGGAAACCATGACTATCTGTTGATTAACAAGCTAGTCAACTAGAGGCTCACTAGGGACATGTTGTGGTCTATGTATTCACACGTGTATTACGATTTCCGGATAATACAATTACAGCATGAATAAAAGACAATTATCATGAACAAGGAAATATAATAATAATCCTTTTATTATTGCCTCTAGGGCATATTTCCAACAGTCTCCCACTTGCACTAGAGTCAATAATCTAGTTACATTGTGATGAATCGAACACCCATAGAGTTCTGGTGTTGATCATGTTTTGCTCACGGAAGAGGTTTAGTCAACGGATCTGCGACATTCAGATCCGTATGTACTTTGCAAATATCTATGTCTCCATCTTCAACATTTTCACAGATGGAGTTGAAACGACGCTTGATGTGCCTGGTCTTCTTTTGAAACCTGGGCTCCTTGGCAAGGGCAATAGCTCCAGTGTTGTCACAGAAGAGAGTGATCGGCCCCGACGCATTGTGTATGACTCCTAGGTCGGTGATGAACTCCTTCATCCATATTGCTTCATGGGCTGCCTCTGAGGCTGCCATGTACTCTGCTTCACATGTAGATCCCACCACGACGCTCTGCTTGCAGCTGCACCAGCTTACTGCTCCACGATTCAACATATACACGTATCCGGTTTGTGACTTGAGTCATCTAGATCTATGTCGAAGCTAGCATCAACGTAACCCTTTACGACGAGCTCTTCGTCACCTCCATAGACGAGAAACATGTCCTTTGTCCTTTTCAGGTACTTCAGGATATTCTTGACCACTGTCCAGTGTTCCTTGCCGGGATTACTTTGGTACCTTCCTACCAAACTTACGGCAAGGTTTACATCAGGTCTGGTACACAGCATGGCATACATAATAGATCCTATGGGTGAGGCATAGGGGATGACACTCTTCTTGGACTGGTACATCTTGGACTGATCCATATTGAACTTCTTCAATATCTTATCAAGGTATGTGCTTTGTGAAAGACCTATGAGGCGTCTCGATCTATCCCTATAGATCTTGATGCCTAATATGTAAGCAGCTTCTCCAAGGTCCTTCATTGAAAAACACTTATTCAAGTAGGCCTTAATGCTATCCAAAAGTTCTATATCATTTCCCATCAAAAGTATGTCATCTACATATAATATGAGAAATGCTACAGAGCTCCCACTCACTTTCTTGTAAACGCAGGCTTCTCCATAAGTCTGCATAAACCCAAACGCTTTGATCATCTCATCAAAGCGAATGTTCCAACTCCGAGATGCTTGCACCAGCCCATAAATGGATCGCTGGAGCTTGCACACCTTGTTAGCATTCTTAGGATCGACAAAACCTTCCGGCTGCATCATATACAGCTCTTCCTTAAGATGTCCGTTAAGGAATGCCGTTTTGACGTCCATCTGCCATATCTCATAATCATAGTATGCGGCAATTGCTAACATGATTCGGACGGACTTTAGCTTCGCTATGGGAGAGAATGTCTCATCGTAGTCAACCCCTTGAACTTGTCGATAGCCCTTAGCGACAAGTCGAGCTTTATAGATGGTAACATTACCATCCGCGTCCGTCTTCTTCTTAAAGATCCATTTATTTTCTATTGCTCGCCGATCATCGGGCAAGTCTGTCAAAGTCCATACTTCATTTTCATACATGGATCCTATCTCGGATTGCATGGCTTCAAGCCATTTGTTGGAATCTGGGCCCGCCATTACTTCTTCATAGTTCGAAGGTTCACCGTTGTCTAACAACATGATTTCCAGGACAGGGTTGCCATACCACTCTGGTGTGGAACGTGTCCTTGTGGACCTACGAAGTTCAGTAGCAACTTGATCCGAAGTACCTTGATCATCATCATTAATTTCCTCTCCAGTCGGTGTGGGCACCATAGGAACATTTTCCTGAGCTGCACTACTTTCTGGTTCAAGAGATAGTAATTCATCGAGTTCTACTTTCCTCCCACTTACTCCTTTCGAGAGAAACTCTTTTTCCAGAAAGGATCCATTCTTGGCAACAAAGATCTTGCCTTTGGATCTAAGGTAGAAGGTATACCCAATGGTTTCCTTAGGGTATCCGATCAAGACACATTTTTCCGACTTGGGTTCGAGCTTTTCAGGTTGAAGTTTCTTGACATAAGCATCGCATCCCCAAACTTTTAGAAACGACAGCTTAGGTTTTCCCCAAACCATAATTCATACGGTGTCGTCTCAACGGATTTAGACGGAGCCCTATTTAAAGTGAATGTAGCTGTCTCTAGAGCGTATCCCCAAAATGATAGCGGTAAATCGGTAAGAGACATCATAGATCGCACCATATCCAATAGAGTGCGATTACGACGTTCGGACACACCGTTACGCTGAGGTGTTCCAGGCGGCGTGAGTTGTGAAACGATTCCACATTTCCTTAAGTGCGTACCAAATTCGTGACTTAAATATTCTCCTCCACAATCTGATCGTAAGAACTTTATCTTTCGGTCACGTTGATTCTCTACCTTATTCTGAAATTCCTTGAACTTTTCAAAGGTCTCAGACTTGTGTTTCATCAAGTAGACATACCCATATCTACTCAAGTCATCAGTGAGAGTGAGAACATAACTATATCCTCCGCGAGCCTCAACGCTTATTGGACCGCACACACCGGTATGTATGATTTCCAATAAGTTGGTTGCTCGCTCCATTGTTCCGGAGAACGGAGTCTTGGTCATTTTGCCCATGAGGCATGGTTCGCATGTGTCAAATGATTCATAATCGAGAGACTCTAAAAGTCCATCAGCATGGATCTTCTTCATGCGCTTGACACCAATGTGACCAAGGCGGCAGTGCCACAAGTATGTGGGACTATCGTTATCAACTTTACATCTTTTGGTATTCACACTACGAATATGTGTAACATTACGTTCGAGATTCATTAAGAATAAACCATTGACCATCGGGGCATGACCATAAGACATATCTCTCATATAAATAGAACAACCATTATTCTCGGATTTAAATGAGTAGCCATCTCGTATTAAACGAGATCCAGATACAATGTTCATGCTCAAACTTGGCACTAAATAACAATTATTGAGGTTTAAAACTAATCCCGTAGGTAAATGCAGAGCTAGCGTGCCGGCGGCGATCACATCGACCTTGGAACCATTCCCGACGCGCATCGTCACCTCGTCCTTCGCCAGTCTCCGCTTATTCCACAGCTCCTGCTTTGAGTTACAAATATGAGCAACGGCACCGGTATCAAATACCCAGGAGCTACTACGAGCACTGGTAAGGTACACATCAATTACATGTATATCACATATACCTTTAGTGTTGCCGGCCTTCTTGTCCGCTAAGTATTTGGGCAGTTCCGCTTCCAGTGACCCTTCCCTTTGCAATAAAAGCACCCAGTTTCAGGCTTACGTCCATTCTTTGACTTCTTCCTGGCAACTGGCTTACCGGGCGCGGCAACATCCTTGCCGTCCTTCTTGAAGTTCTTCTTACCCTTGCCTTTCTTAAACTTGGTGGTTTTATTGACCATCAACACTTGATGTTCCTTTTTGATTTCTACCTCTGCTGACTTCAGCATTGAAAATACTTCAGGAATGGTTTTCACCATCCCCTGCATATTGTAGTTCATCACAAAGCTCTTGTAGCTCGGTGGGAGCGACTGAAGGATTCTGTCAATGACCGCCTCGTCCGGGAGGTTAATGTCCAGCTGGGACAGGCAGTTGTGCAACCCAGACATTTTGAGTATGTGCTCACTGACAGAACTATTTTCCTCCATCTTACAACTATAGAACTTGTCGGAGACTTCATATCTCTCGACCCGGGCGTGATCTTGGAAAACCATTTTCAGCTCTTCGAACATCTCATATGCTCCGTGTTGCTCAAAACGCTTTTGGATCCCCGGTTCTAAGCTGTAAAGCATGCCGCACTGAACGAGGGAGTAATCATCAGCACGTGTCTGCCAAATGATCAAATCGTCTTGCAGTGCTGGGCGAGCAGGTGGGTCACCTAAGGTGCTTCAAGGACATATGCTTTCTTGGCAGCTATGAGGATGATCCTCAGGTTCCGGACCCAGCCCGTATAGTTGCTGCCATCATCTTTCAGCTTGGTTTTCTCTAGGAACGCATTGAAGTTCATGTTGACATGAGCGTTGGACATTTGATCTACAAGACATTTTTGCAAAAAATTTAGACTAAGTTCATGATAATTAAGTTCATCTAATCAAATTATTTAATAAACTCCCACTCAGATTACACATCCCTCTAGTCATGTAAGTGTTACATGATCCGAGTCGACTAGGCCGTGTCCGATCATCACGTGAGACGGACTAGTCATCATCGGTGAACATCTCCATGTTGATCGTATCTTCCATACGACTCATGTTCGACCTTTCGGTCTTTGTGTTCCGAGCCATGTATGTACATGCTAGGCTCGTCAAGTTAACCTAAGTGTTTTGCATGTGTAAATCTGTCTTACACCCGTTGTATGTGAACGTTAGAATCTATCACACCCGATCATCACGTGGTGCTTCGAAACAACGAACTGTCGCAACGACGCACAATTAGGGGGAACACTTTCTTGAAATTATTATGAGGGATCATCTTATTTACTACCGTCGTTCTAAGTAAACAAGATGCAAAAACATGATAAACATCACATGCAATCAAATAGTAGTGACATGATATGGCCAATATCATATAGCTCCTTTGATCTCCATCTTCGGAGCTCCATGATCATCTTCGTCACCGGCATGACACCATGATCTCCATCATCATGATCTCCATCATCGTGTCTCCATGAAGTTGCTCGCCAACTATTACTTCTACTACTATAGCTAACGGTTTAGCAATAAAGTAAAGTAATTACATGGCGTTAAATCATTGACACGCAGGTCATACAATAATTAAGACAACTCCTATGGCTCCTGCCGGTTGTCATACTCATCGACATGCAAGTCGTGATTCCTATTACAAGAACATGATCTCATACATCACAATATATCATTCATCATTCATCACAACTTTTGGCCATATCACATCGCAAAGCAATTGCTGCAAAAACAAGTTAGACGTCCTCTAATTGTTGTTGCATCTTTTACGTGGCTACAATAGGGTTCTAGCAAGAACATTTTCTTACCTACGAAGAAGCCACAACGTAATTTGTCAACTTCTATTTACCCTTCATAAGGACCCTTTTCATCGAATCCGCTCCAACTAAAGTGGGAGAGACAGATACCCGCTAGCCACCTTATGCAACTAGTGCATGTCAATCGGTGGAACCTGTCTCACATAAGCGTACGTGTAAGGTCAGTCCGGGCTGCTTCATCCCACAATACCGCTGAAGCGAAACAAGACTAGTAGTGGCAACAAAGTTGACAACATCTACGCCCACAACAAATTTGTGTTCTACTCGTGCCAAGAGAACTACGCATAGACCTAACTCATGATGGCACTGTGGGGAGCGTTGCATAAAATAAAAATTTCCTACGTTCACCAAGATCAATCTATGAGTTCATCTAGCAACGAGAGAGGGGAGTGCATCTACATACCCTTGTAGATTGCGAGCGGAAGCGTTCAAGAGAACGAGGTTGAGGGAGTCGTACTCGTCGTGATCCAAATCACCGGAGATCCTAGCGCCGAATGGACGGCACCTCCGCGTTCAACACACGTACGGTCAGCGTGACGTCTCCTCCTTCTTGATCCAGCAAGGGGGAAGGAGAGGTTGATGAAGATCCAGCAGCATGACGGCGTGGTGGTGGATGCAGCAGGGATCCCGGCAGGGCTTCGCCAAGTGTCTGCGGGAGAGAGAGGTGTAGCAAGGGGGAAGGGAGGTGCCAAGTGCAAGGGTGCGGCTGCCCTCCCTACCCTCCTCTTTATATAGGGTCCCCAGGGGGGCGGCCCTAGGAGATGGGATCTCCTACGGGGGGCAGCGGCCAAGGGGGTGCCTTGCCCCCCAAGGCAAGTGGAGGCGCCCCCTCCCCTAGGGTTCCCAACCCTATGCGCAAGGGGGGCCAAGGGGGGCGCACCAGCCCACCAGGGGCTGGTTCCCCTCCCACTCCAGCCCATGGGCCCCTCCGGGATAGGTGGCCCCACCCGGTGGACCCCCGAGACCCTTCCGGTGGTCCCGGTACAATACCGGTGACCCTCGAAACTTTCCCGATGGCCGAAAATCGACTTCCCATATATAATTCTTTACCTCCGGACCATTCCGGAACTCCTCGTGACGTACAGGATCTCATCCGGGACTCCAAACAACTTTCAGTTTGCTGCATACTAATATGTCTACAACCCTAGCATCACCGAACCTTAAGTGTGTAGACCCTACGGGTTCGGGAGACACGTAGACATGACCGAGATGGCTCTCCGGCCAATAACCAACAGCAGGATCTGGATACCCATGTTGGCTCCCACATGCTCCTCGATGATCTCATCGGATGAACCACGATGTCGAGGATTCAAGCAACCCCGTATACAATTCCCTTTGTCAATCGGTATGTTACTTGCCCGAGATTCGATCGTCGGTATCCCAATACCTTGTTCAATCTCGTTACCAGCAAGTAACTTTACTCGTACCGTGATGCATGATCCCAGACCAAACACTTGGTCACTTTGAGCTCATTATGATGATGCATTACCGAGTGGGCCCAGAGATACCTCTCCGTCATACGGAGTGACAAATCCCAGTCTCGATCCGTGTCAACCCAACAGACACTTTCGGAGATACCCGTAGTATACCTTTATAGTCACCCAGTTACGTTGTGACGTTTGGTACACCCAAAGCACTCCTACGGTATCCGAGAGTTATACGATCTCATGGTCTAAGGAAAAGATACTTGACATTGGAAAAGCTCTAGCAAACGAACTACACGATCTTGTGCTATGCTTAGGATTGGGTCTTGTCCATCACATCATTCTCCTAATGATGTGATCTCGTTATCAATGACATCCAATGTCCATAGTCAGGAAACCATGACTATCTATTGATTAACGAACTAGTCAACTAGAGGCTCACTAGGGACATGTTGTGGTCTATGTATTCACACGTGTATTACGATTTCCGGATAATACAATTACAGCATGAATAAAAGACAATTATCATGAACAAGGAAATATAATAATAATCCTTTTATTATTGCCTCTAGGGCATATTTCCAACAGAAACCACCTCAAAGTTATCCTTTCTGATCGATCTATTCAAGAGTCTGTAGTAAAATAACACGAAGCTATTCTTTCCGTTTGATCTATCATAGAGTTCATACTAGAATAACACCTTAAGACACAAATCAATCAAAACCCTAATGTCACCTAGATACTCCAATGTCACCTCAAGTATCCGTGGGCATGATTATACGATATGCATCACACAATCTCAGATTCATCTATTCAACCAACACAAAGTACTTCAAAGAGTGCCCCAAAGTTTCTACCGGAGAGTCAAGACGAAAACGTGTGCCAACCCCTATGCATAAGTTCACAAGGTCACTGAACTCGCAAGTTGATCACCAAAACATACATCAAGTAGATCACATGAATATCACATTGTCACCACAGATAAGCACATGCAAGACATACATCAAGTGTTCTCAAATCCTTAAAGACTCAATCCGATAAGATAACTTCAAAGGGAAAACTCAATCCATTACAAGAGAGTAGAGGGGGAGAAACATCATAAGATCCAACTATAATAGCAAAGCTCGCGATACATCAAGATCGTGCCAAATCAAGAACATGAGAGAGAGAGAGAGATCAAACACATAGCTACTGGTACATACCCTCAGCCCCGAGGGTGAAATACTCCCTCCTCGTCATGTAGGGCGCTAGGATGATGAAGATGGCCACCGGTGAGGGATCCCCCCTCCGGCAGGGTGCCAGAACGGTCTCCCGAGAGGTTTTTGGTGGCTACAGAGGCTTGTGGCGGTGGAACTCCCGATCTATGGTGCTGCTGGATGTTTTCGCGGTATATGGGTATATATAGGAGGAAGAAGTAGGTCGATGGAGCTGCGAGGGGCCCACGAGGGTGGGGGCGCGCCTCCCTGCCTCGTGGCCTCCTCGCTTCTTTCTTGACGTCCACTCCAAGTCTCCTGGATCACGTTTGTTCCAAAAAATCACTCTCCCGAAGGTTTCATTCCGTTTGGATTCCGTTTGATATTCCTTTTCTACCAAACACTAAAATAGGCGAAAAACAGCAATTTGCACTGGGCCTCCGGTTAATAGGTTAGTCCCAAAAATAATATAAAAGTGCATAGTAAAGCCCATTAAACATCCAAAACAGATAATATAATAGCATGGAACAATCAAAAGTTCTAGATACATTGGAGACGTATCACATCATATACAACTCTTCTTCTAGAAATCCATTCAGGAATGCAGTTTTGACATCCATCTGCCAAATTTCATAATCATAAAATGCGGCAATTGCTAACATGACTCGGACAGACTTAAGCATCGCTACGGGTGAGAAAGTCTCATCGTAGTCAACTCCTTGAACTTGTCGAAAACCTTTCACAACAAGTCGACCTTTGTAGACAGTAACATTTCTGTCAGTGTCAGTCTTCTTCTTGAAGATCCATTTATTTTCTATGGCTTGCCTATCATCAGGCAAGTCCACCAAAGTCCACACTTTGTTCTCATACATGGATCCCATCTCAGATTTCATGGCCTCAAGCCATTTCGCGGAATCTGGGCTCATCGTCGCTTCCTCATAGTTTGTAGGTTCATGATACGTCTCCAACGTATCTACTTTCCCAAGCACTTTTGCCCTTGTTTTGGACTCTAATTTGCATGATTTGAATGAAACTAACCCGGACTGATGCTGTTTTTAGCAAAACTGCCATGGTGTTGTTTATTGTGCAGAAAACAAAAGTTCTCGGAATGACCTGAAAATCCACGGAGATAACTTTTGGAAAATATAAAAAATACTGGCAAAAGAATCAAGGCCAGGGGGCCCACACCCTGTCCACGAGGGTGGGGGGCGCGCCCTCTCCCCCTGGGCGCGCCCCCCTGTCTCATGGGCCCCCTGATGCTCCACCGACCTCAACTCCAACTCCATATATTTTGTTTCGCGGAGAAAAAAAATTAGGGAAAAAGTTTCATCGCATTTTACGATATGGATCCGCCGCCAAGCCCTAATCTCTCTCGGGAGGGCTGATCTGGAGTCCGTTCGGGGCTCCGGAGAGGGGGATTCGTCACCGTCGTCATCATCAACTGTCCTCCATCATCAATTTCATGATGCTCACCGCCGTGCGTGAGTAATTCCATTGTAGGCTTGCTGGACAGTGATGGGTTGGATGAGATTTACCATGTAATCAAGTTAGTTTTGTTAGGGTTTGATCCCTAGTATCCACTATGTTCTGAGATTGATGTTGCTATGACTTTGCTATGCTTAATGCTTGTCGGTAGGGCCCGAGTGCCATGATTTCAGATCTGAACCTATTATATTTTCATGAATATATGTGAGTTCTTGATCCTATCTTGCAAGTCTATAGTCACCTATTACGTGTTATGATCCGACAACCCCGAAGTGACAATAATCGGGATACTTCTCGGTGATGACCGTAGTTTGAGGAGTTCATGTATTCACTATGTGTTAATGCTTTGGTCCGGTACTCTATTAAAAGGAGGCCTTAATATCCCTTAGTTTCCACTAGGACCCCGCTGCCACGGGAGGGTAGGACAAAAGATGTCATGCAATTTCTTTTCCATAAGCATGTATGACTATATTCGGAATACATGCCTACATTACATTGATGAACTGGAGCTAGTTCTGTGTCACCCTATGTTATAGCTATTACATGAGGAATCGCATCCGACATAATTTTCCATCACTGATCCAATGCCTACGAGCTTTTCACATATTGTGCTTTGCTTATTTACTTTTCCGTTGCTACTGTTACAACTACTACAAAACTGCTATCTTTACTTTTGCCACTGTTACCATTACTATCATACTACTTTGCTACTAAATACTTTGCTGCAGATACTAAGTTATCCAGGTGTGGTTGAATTGACAACTCAACTGCTAATACTTAAAAATATTCTTTGTCTCCCCTTGTGTCGAATCAATAAATTTGGGTTGAATACTCTACCCTCGAAAGTTGTTGCGATCCCCTACAGTTGTGGGTTATCAAGACTAATTTTTGGCGCCGTTGCCGGGGAGCATAGCTCTATTCTTTGAGTCACTTGGGATTTATATCTGTTGTCGCTATGAGGAACTTGAAAGACAAAAGAACCAAGATTTTCCCCTCAACTACGAGGGGAGGTAAGGAACTGCCATCTAGCTCTGCACTAGATTCTCCTTCTATTTTGAGTAAGCTTGCGACACCTAAACCTGCTACTGCTATGAATTCTGATATGTCGCATGTTATTGATGATGCCACTTTTGCTATGCATGATACTTATGATGAAACTACTTCTGTGCGTGATACTACTTTGCCATTAGGTGAATTTCTTGATGAACAACTTGCTAGGGTTAGAGAGAATGAAATTATTTAAGATGCTATTACTAATGATAGTGATGATGAAAGTTCTCCCCCCGATTATGAATTACCTGTTGTTCCTGAGGGTTATGTTATGGATGAGGAAGCTGCTAGAGCTATTTTTGCTTGCAAAGATAGATATGATCTTAAGAAGTTATTAGGTAAATGGAAGCAGCAATCTCTTAATGCTAGAATGAAACCTGACCCCGCTTTTGCTACTTCACCTCTCTGTGTTACTGATAAGGATTATGAATTCTCTGTTGATCCTGAGATTATTACTTTGGTTGAATTTGATCCTTTTTATGGCCTTGAATCTGAAACTGTTGTGGCACATCTTACCAAGTTAAATGATATAGCCACCCTGTTTACTAATGATGAGAAGTCTCGCTATTATTATATCCTTAAGATATTTCCGTTTTCATTAAAGGGTGATGATAACACTTGCTTTAATTCTCTTGATCTTGGCTGTGTGCGTAGTCCCCAGGACATGATTTATTACTTTTCTGCTAAATATTTCCCTGCTCATAAGAAACAAGCTGCCTTGCGAGAAATATATAATTTTGAGCAAATCAAAGAAGAGAGTCTCCCACAAGCTTGGGGGAGGCTTCTCCGATTACTTAATTCTTTGCCTGATCATCCTCTTAAGAAAAATGAAATACTTGATATCTTTTATAATGGACCAACCGATGCTTCCAAGGACTACTTGGATAGTTGTGCTGGTTGTGTTTTCAAGGAAAGAACAGTCGACCAAGCTGAATTATTATTGAATAATATGTTGACCAATGAAAATAATTGGACTCTTCCTGAGCCAGTTCCTGAGGCAATTCCTGAGCCAATTGAGCCAACTCCTGAGCCTATTCCTAAACTCACTCCGAAGAAGAGGGGTGTTCTATTTCTCAGCCCTGAAGATATGCAAGAGGCAAAGAAATCAATGAAAGAAAAAGGTATTAAAGCTGAAGATGTTAAAAATTTACCTCCTATTGAAGAAATACATGGTCTTAATATACCGCCTGTTAAAGAACCACATTGTCTTGATAACCCGACACAGGTAGTAAAGGTAAATTCTCTCTATAGATATGATAAAGTTGAAATTCCTTCCACTAAATTTCATAGCCCATGCTTAGATGAATTTGATGACTTTATGGCTATACAAGAAAGTTTTAATGCTTATGTTGGTAGAGAATTAAAGAATAATGCTTTCGAAATAGGACGCTTAAGTGATTTTATGGCTAGAGTTAAAGGTGAACTTAAACTCATTAGCAAATATGCTTCTATGGTTACCACTCAAGCTGAGCAAGTACTTAAAGCTCAAAGTGATTTGCTTGATGAATTAAATAATAAACATGACTTTGCTATTAGAGTGGCTACTAGAACTGGTAGAATGACTCAGGAACCTTTGTATCCTGAAGGCCACCCTAAGAGGATCGAGCAGGATTCTCAGAGAAATAATTTAGATGCACGTAGTTCTTCCAAAAAGAAGAAAAAGAAAGACGATAGGACTTTGCATGATTCTAGTGAACCTATTGTAGACACACCTGAAAATCCCAACGATATTTCTATTTCTGATGCTGAAACACAATGAGGTGATGAACAGTAACCTAGTGATAATGTTAATGATAATGTTCATGCTGATGCTCAACCTAGAAAAAATAATGATGTAGAGATTGAACCTGCTGTTGATCTTGATAACCCACAATCAAAGAATCAATGTTATGATAAGAGAGATTTTGTTGCTATGAAGCACGCTAGAGAAAGAGAACCATGGGTTCAGAAACCCATGCCCTTTCCTCCTAAACCATCCAAGACAAAGGATGATGAGGATTTTGAGCACTTTGCTGAAATGATTAGACCTATCTTCTTATGTATGCGCTTAACTGATATGCTTAAATTAAATTCTTATGCTAAGTATATGAAGGATATCATTACAAATAAAAGAAAGATACCGGAAGCTAAAATTTCCACCATGCTTGCTAATTACACTTTTAAGGGTGGAATACCAATGAAACTTGGAGATCTAGGGGTACCCACTATACCATGCTCCATTAAAAGATATTATGTTAAAACTGCTTTATGTGATCTTGGAGCTGGTGTTAGTGTTATGCCTCTCTCTTTATATCGTAGACTTGAATTGAATAAGTTGACACCTACTGAAATATCTTTGCAAATGGCTGATAAATTAACTGCTATACCTGTCGGTATTTGTGAGGATGTGCCTGTTGTGGTTGCAAATGTCACTATCTTAACCGACTTTGTTATTCTTGATATTCTCGAGGACGATAGTATGTCGATTATCCTTGGTAGACCCTTTTTGAATACGGCAGGGGCTGTTATTGATTGCAACAAAGGCAATGTCACTTTTCATGTTAATGGTAATGAGCATACGGTACACTTTCCGAGGAAACAATCTCAAGTTCATAGTATCAATTCTATTGGAAAAGTTCCAACTATCATTATTGGAGGATTTGAATTTCCTCCTCCTACTGTCAAGAAAAAGTATGATATTCTTATTGTTGGGGATGTTCATATCCCCGTTGAGGTAACTTAGTGTTATTCGAAATTTCTCCGGTTCCGTGTTATTCGGAATGAGTTTGTTAACAAGACTTGATCAACCTTGTTAGTGGATTCATTTTGATGATCATGAGATGGATGGAACTAGAAGGCACAACCTTCTGTACCCTCTTTTTACTTTCTGTTATTTAAAATAAATAAAGCAAAAATAGTATTATCTGTCTATTTTCTGAATTATCCGTGCAATAAAAAATATCCCGAAAATAAAAGTGCTCCAAATGCCCTGCAAATTTAGTATGATTTTTTTATGGATTATTTGAGGATTTTAGGCACTAAAAACACTGCAGGGGGGCAAGCACCTGGCCACGAGGGTGGAGGGCGCGCCCACACCCCCTTGGTGCGCCCCCCTATCTCGTGGGCCCACAGTGGGCCCCCTCCACTTATTCGTGCACCCACACACTCCATCTTCTTCCAAAAAAATCCCCACCCAGCTCAAGCACGAGTTCTAGATCATTTTGCTGCGATTTTCGATCTCCTTGCTCAAAGCTCCATTCACAAAACTGCTTTGGGAGATTGTTGCTTGGTATGTGACTCCTCCATTGGTCCAATTAGTTTTTGTTCTTGTGCTTTATTTATTGCAAATTTTTGCTGCATAGGTGACCCTGTTCTTGAGCTTGCATGTCAAATTTATGAGGTCCCAAGTAATTTTAATGCATGGTATAGGCTCTAGGCACTTGTAGGAGTGGTTGCTACCAATCTTGTTTAGTTTCATTCACTTTTATTTTGAAGTTACTAAAAATTTCAGAATTTTTTTAGAAACAGAATTATGTCTAGGAGAATGTACCAAGGTGGTTCCTCAAAAAAGAAAGGGCCCAGGCATGCTATGCGTGAGCAAGATGATGAACCACCAAGGGATGCCGAAGTACGAGCTTGTGAGTGGCCATCATACGAGTTCATGGTCAAAGCAGGCATTAAGGATGAATTTGATGCATATGTGCGTAATGCCGATCTTGAGGACTTCTTACAAGGTAAGTGTCCTCAGTACTATCAATTGACTGATTCATTCGTAAGAAGATTTAAATATAAATCTTCACGTAATTCTCAGAGTGTCCTGTTTGATATTTATGATAAATCTTATACCATGGACTTAGAAGATTTTACAACTGCTTGCAAACTCTCGCAGTGGGGCAATGTTAATGACCCCCACAGATGTGGATATAAAGACTTTCTTGCTAGTATTACTGTGGGAGAATCTAGGGATATAGCACACGCTACCATAGGGAGCATTCATTTTCCTACTATACATTATTTTGCTCTCTTCACCGGTAGATGCATTAACGGTAAATATGAAGCATGTCACATGTGTGTCCCTGATCTTTGTGTCCTCATGAGTGTTGTGTTAGGTAATAAAGATTACAACTTGGGGGCAATAGTTGCACATAGGTTGCATAATAATGGTATATCCGGAGATTTATTTGGAGGGATTTATGCGACCCGTGTTGCTAATTATCTTGGTATAGCCCCACGAGAGGGGGATATGGAGTTGCTTCCTGCTTATTTAGATTATGACGTGATGGTCAAACATTGTTTTCTTTTGAGGAATGAACAATTCCTCCAGTATCGACTAATCTTTGACAGACGTAGCTCTGTCCATGTTACTCTCTCTGCTCCTTTCCTTTTTGATTACCAGGCAAAATGAAGATATGTTGTTACTAGGGAGTAGGCAGCTGAACACGAGGGGAGAGTGGAGGCGGCTCGTCAACATGCCGCAGCTCAGGATGCATTCGCTGCTGCATCTCAGTACGACCCCAGTTATAACTACGGATATCAGCTAGGCTATCCTTGGCAATAGACCAACTTAGGCCAAAAGCCTAAGCTTGGGGGAGTACGTATTTCTCACCGACTTTTCATTCATGTTCACACACTATTCTAGTTGTCGGTGCTCATACTCTTTCATTGTATTATCCATGCTAGTTTAATTTCTTTTTCTAGCTTTCTTCTTGTGTGTTTGGTAAATCTTACCAAAAACCCAAAAAAATAGTTAGTATGATTTCCATGCTTGTAGAAATTAAAATTAAAACCCAAAAAGATTTCTCGTTCTTCTTCTTGCTTGTTGGGAGTTTTCCTGTGCAAATAGTTTTATTTCTTTTCTTTCCTTTGGGGGTCGAGAGTAGAAGACCTTATTGAAAATGTTTAGTGGCTCTCATATGCATGATTGTTTATTTAACTTAGAGCCCATACTACTTTGTCTTCTCTCTTGAGTTGAATGCTTGTAGATTCCAGCTTAGTCCAATGCACGTGCACTATTATTATTATACACATCGTTTAGTCGTGCAAGTGAAAGGTAATAATGACGATATATGATGGACTAATTGAGATGAGAGAAGCTGGTATGAACTCGACCTCTCTCATTTTTGTAAATATGATGAGTTCATTGTTCCTGATTCAGCTTATTATGAAGTAAACATATTTCCAATGACATTTAGAGATTATAGTTGCTTGTGCCATGCATAATTAGCTATGAGTTATAATGGTTTACCTTGCGTGCCAACATGCTATTAAAATGATTATGATGTGGTATGATGGGATGGTATCCTGCTTTGAATGAATTGAGTGACTCGACTTGGCACATGTTCACGCATGTAGTTGAAACAAATCAACATAGCCTTCACGATATTTATGTTCATGGTGGATTATATCCTACTCATGCTTGTATTTGGTGTAAATTAATTTTAATGCATGTTCATGACTGTTGTCGCTCTCTCAGTTGGTCGCTTCCCAGTCTTTTGCTAGCCTTCACCTGTACTAAGCGGGAATACTGCTTGTGCATCCAAACTCCATAAACCCCAAAGTTATTCCATATGAGTCCACTATACCTTCCTATATGCGGTATCTACCTGCCGTTCCAAGTAAATTTTTATGTGCCAAACTCCAAACCTTCAAATGAAATTCTGTTTTGTATGCTCGAGCATCTCCTGTTTCAACTAGGGCTGTCTGTATCTTCCATGCTAGGTGGGTTATTCTCAAGAGGAGTGGACTCCGCTTCTCATTCACGAGAAAATGGCTGGTAACCGGGATGCCCAGTTCCATGATAATAAAGATCAAAGCAAATCAAAATAATTAAACAAAACTCCCCCAGGGCTGTTGTTAGTTGGAGGCACTCATTGTTTTGAGCAAGCCATGGATTGATGCTTGTTGGTGGTGGGGGAGTGTAAACTTTTACCATTCTATTTGGGAACTGCCTATAATGCATGTAGTATGGAAGATATCGCCATCTCATAGTTGTTGCGTTGACAGTGAAAGTATGCCGCTCAAAATGTTATTCATCTCTATTTTAATATCGAGCTCTAGCACCTCTACAAATCCCTGCTTCCCTCTGCGAAGGGCCTATCTATTTACTTATATGTTGAGTCATCACCTTCTTATTAAAAAGCACCCGCTGGAGAGCACACTGTCATTTGCATTCATTACTATTAGTTTATATTGGGTATGAATTGACTGGATCTCTTTTACCATGAATTACAATGTTTAGTCAGTGTTTGATCTTTCAAGGTGCTCTGCATTTATGTTTTGCGGTCTCAAAAAGGGCTAGCGAGATACCATCTTGTTATATCATATTATGATTGTTTTGAGAAAGTGTTGTTGTCCGAGTTTTATTATTATTGCTCGTTAGCTGATTATGCCATTGATATGACTAAATGTGAGACCTAAGTGTTATTGTGAGTATGGTTAGTTCATAATCTTTGCTGAAAACTTGAATGCTGGCTTTACATGTTTACAACAACAAGAGCAAATAGAGTTTGTAAAAGTTTTTCTTTATCACTTTCAGTTTATCAACTGAATTGCTTGAGGACAAGCAAAGGTTTAAGCTTGAGGGAGTTGATACGTCTCCAACGTATCTACTTTTCCAAACACTTTTGCCCTTGTTTTGGACTCTAATTTGCATGATTTGAATGAAACTAACCCGGACTGACCCTGTTTTCAGCAGAACTGTCATGGTGTTGTTTATTGTGCAGAAAACAAAAGTTCTCAGAATGACCTGAAAATCCACGGAAATAACTTTTGGAAAATATAAAAAATACTCGCGAAAGAATCAAGGCCAGGGGCCCACACCCTGTCCACAAGGGTGGGGGCGCGCCCTCTCCCCCTGGGCGTGGCCCCTGTCTTGTGGGCCCCCTGATGCTCCACCGACCTCAACTCCAACTCCATATATTCCGTTTCACGGAGAAAAAAATCAGGGAAAAAGTTTCATTGCGTTTTACGATACGGAGCCGCCGCCAAGCCCTAATATCTCTCGGGAGGGCTGATCTGGAGTCCGTTCGCGGCTCCGGAGAGGGGGATTCGTCATCGTCTTCATCATCAACCATCCTCCATCACCAATTTCATGATGCTCACCGCCGTGCGAGAGTAATTCCATCATAGGCTTGCTGGACGGTGATGGGTTGGATGAGATTTACCATGTAATCAAGTTAGTTTTGTTAGGGTTTGATCCCTAGTATCCACTATGTTCTGAGACTGATGTTGCTATGACTTTGCTATGCTTAATGCTTGTCACTAGGGCCTGAGTGCCATGATTTCAGATCTGAACCTATTGTGTTTTCATGAATATATTTCTTGATCCTATCTTGCAAGTCTATAGTCACCTATTACGTGTTATGATCCGACAACCCCGAAGTGACAATAATCGGGATACTTCTCGGTGATGACCGTAGTTTGAGGAATTCATGTATTCACTATGTGTTAATGCTTTGGTTCGGTACTCTATTAAAAGGAGGCCTTAATATCCCTCAGTTTCCACTAGGACCCCGCTGCCACAGGAGGGTAGGACAAAGATGTCATGCAAGTTCTTTTCCATAAGCACGTATGACTATATTCAGAATACATGCCTACATTACATTGCTGAACTGGAGCTAGTTCTGTGTCACCCTATGTTATAACTATTACATGAGGAATCGCATCCAACATAATTTTCCATCACTGATCCAATGCCTACGAGCTTTTCACATATTGTGCTTTGCTTATTTACTTTTCCGTTGCTACTGTTACAACTACTATAAAACTGCTATCTTTACTTTTGCCACTGTTACCATTACTGTCATACTACTTTGCTACTAAATACTTTGCTGCAGATACTAAGTTATCCAGGTGTGGTTGAATTGACAACTCAACTGCTAATACTTAAGAATATTCTTTGGCTCCCCTTGTGTCAAATCAATAAATTTGGGTTGAATACTCTAGCCTCGAAAGCTGTTGCGATCCCCTACACTTGTGGGTTATCAGTTCACCATGGTTTAGTAACATGACTTCCAGAAAAGGATTACCGTACCACACTGGTGCGGGTCTTACTCTGGAAAACCTACGAGGTTCGGTAGTAACTTGATCCAAAGTTTCATGATCATCATCATTAGCTTCCTCACTAATTGGTGTAGGAATCACTGGAACTAATTTATGTGATGAACTACTTTCCAATAAGGGAGAAGGTAGTACCTCATCAAGTTCTACTTTCCTCCCACTCACTTCTTTCGAGAGAAACTCCTTCTCTAGAAAGGATCCATTCTTAGCAACAAATATCTTGCCTTCGGATCTGTGATAGAAGTTGTACCCAACAGTTTCCTTTGGGTATCCTATGAAGACGCACTTCTCCGATTTGGGTTCGAGCTTATGAGGTTGAAGCTTTTTCACATAAGCATCGCAGCCCCAAACTTTAAGAAACGACAACTTTGGTTTCTTGCCAAACCACAGTTTATAAGGCGTCATCTCAATGGATTTTTATGGTGCCCTATTTAATGTGAATGCAGCCATCTCTAAAACATAACCCTGAAATGATAGCGGTAAATCAGTAAGAGACATCATAGATCGCACCATATCCAATAAAGTACGGTTACGACATTCGGACACACCATTTCGCTGTGGTGTTCTAGGTGGCGTTAGTTGTGAAACTATCCGATGTTGTTTCAAATGAAGACCAAACTCGTAACTCAAATATTCTCCTCCACGGTCAGATCGTGGAAACTTTATTTTCTTGTTACGATGATTTTCCACCTCACTCTAAAATTCTTTTAACTTTTCAAATGTTTCAGACTTATGCTTCATTAAGTAGATATAACCATATCTGCTCAAATCATCTGTGAAGGTAAGAAAATAATGATACCCGCCACGAGCATCAACACTCATTGGACCGCATACATCGATATGTATTATTTCCAATAAGTCAGTAGCTCGTTCCATTGTTCCGGAGAACGGAGTTTTAGTCATCTTGCCCATAAGGGACGGTTCGCAAGCACCAAGTGATTCATAATCAAGTGATTCCAAAAGTCCATCAGCATGGAGTTTCTTCATGCGCTTTACATTGATATGACCCAAACGGTAGTGCCACAAATAAGTTGCACTATCATTATCAACTTTGCATCTTTTACCTTCAATATTATGAATATGTGTATCATCACTATCGAGATTCAACAAAAAATAGACCACTCATCAGGGGTGCATGACCATAAAAGATATTACTCATATAAACAAAACAACCATGATTATCTGATTTAAATGAATAACTGTCTCGCATAAAACAAGATCCAGATATAATGTTCATGCTCAATGCTGGCACCAAATAAAAATTACTCAGGTCTACAACTAATCCCGATGGCAGATGTAGAGGTAGCGTGCCAACGGCGATCACATCGACCATGGAACCATTTCCCACGTGCATCGTCACCTCGTCCTTAGCCAATCTTCGTTTAATCTGTAGCCCTTGTTTCGAGTTGCAAATATGAGCAACAGAACCAATATCAAATACCCAGGTGCTACTACGAGCATTAGTAAGGTACACATCAATAACATGTATATCAAATATACCTTTCACTTTGCATCCTTCTTATCTTCCAAATACTTGGGGTTGTTCCGCTTCCAGTGACCAGTCCCTTTGCAGTAGAAGCACTCAGTTTCAGGCTTAGGTCCAGACTTTGGTTTCTTCTCTTGAGCAGCAACCTTTTTGTCGTTCTTCTTGAAGTTCCTCTTCTTCCCTTTGCCCTTTTTCTTGAAACTAGTGGTCTTGTTGACCATCAACACTTGATGCTCCTTCTTGATTTCTACCTCTGGAGCCTTTAGCATCGCCAAGAGCTCGGGAATAGTCTTATTCATCCCTTGCATATTATAGTTCATCATGAAGCCTTTATAGCTTGGTGGCAGTGATTGAAGAACTCTGTCAATGAAACTATCATCAGGAAGATTAACTCCTAGCTGAGTCAAGTGGTTATGGTACCTAGACATTCTGAGTATGTGTTCACTGATAGAACTATTCTCCTCCATTTTGCAGCTGTAGAACTTGTTGGAGACTTCATATCTCTCAACTCGGGCATTTACTTGAAATATTAACTTCAACTCATGGAACATCTCATATGCTCCATGACGTTCAAAATGTCTTTGAAGTCCCGATTCTAAGCCGTGAAGCATGGCACACTGAATTATTGAGTAGTCATCAGCTTTGCTCTGCCAGACGTTCTTAACGTCATCAGTAGCATCTGCAGCAGGCCTGGCACCCAACGGTGCTTTCAGGACATAATTCTTATGTGCAGCAATGTGGATAATCCTCAAGTTACAGACCCAGTCCGTGTAGTTGCTGCCATCATCTTTCAACTTAGCTTTCTATAGGAATGCATTAAAATTCAAAGGAAAGGTAGCACGGGCCATTGATCTACAATAACATACACATGCAAAATAACTATCAATACTAAGTTCATGATAAATTAAAGTTTAGTTAATCATATTACTTAAGAACTCCCACTTAGATAGACATCCCTCTAGTCATCTAAATGATCACGTGATCCAACTCAAGTAAACCATGTCCGACCATCACGTGAGATGGAGTAGTTTTCAATGGTGAACATCACTATGTTGATCATATCTACTATATGATTCACGTTCGACCTTTCGGTCTCAGTGTTCCGAGGCCATATTTGCATATGCTAGGCTCGTCAAGTTTAACCCGAGTATTCTGCGTGTGCAAAACTGGCTTGCACCTGTTGTATGTGAATGTAGAGCTTATCACACCCGATCATCACGTGGTGTCTCGGCACGACGAACTATAGCAACGGTTCATACTCAGGGAGAACACTTATACCTTGAAATTTAGTAAGGGATCATCTTATAATGCTACCGCCGTACTAAACAAAATAAGATGCACAAAGATAAACATCACATGTAATCAAAATATGTGACATGATATGGCCATTATCATCTTGTGCTCATGATCTCCATCACCGAAGCATCGTCATGATCTCCATCGTCACCGATGCGACACCTTGATCTCGATCGTAGCATTGTTGCCGTCTCGCCAACTATTGTTACTACGACTATTGCTACCGCTTATTGATAAAGTAAAACAATTACATGGCGATTGCATTGCATACAATAAAGCAACAACCATATGGCTCCTGCCAGTTGCCGATAACTTAGTTACAAAACATGATCATCTCATACAACAATATATTCACATCATGCCTTGACCATATCACGTCACAGCAAGCCCTGCAAAAACAAGTTAGACGTCCTCTACTTTGTTGTTGCAAGTTTTACGTGGCTGCTACGGGCTTCTAGCAAGAACCATTATTACCTATGCATCAAAACCACAACGATTTGTCGTCAAGTGTGATGTTTTAACCTTCAACAAGGATCGGCCGTAGTCAAACTCGATTCAACTAAAGTTGGAGAAACAGACACCCTCCAGCCACCTTTGTGCAAAAGCACGTCGGTAGAACCAGTCTCATGAATGCGGTCATGTAATGTTAGTCTAGGCCGCTTCATCCGTTAATACCGTTGAATCAAAGTAAGACGTTGGTGGTAAGTAGTATGACTATTATCGCCCACAACTCTTTGTATTCTACTTGTGCATATAACATCTACGCATAGACCTGGATCTGATACCACTGTAGGGGAATGTGGTAATTTAAAAAAAATCATACGATCACGCAAGATCTATCTAGGTGATGCAAAGCAACGAGAGGGGAGAGTGTGTCCACATACCATCGTAAACCAAAAGCGGAAGCGTTAGTTAACGTGCTTGATGTTGTCGAACGTCCACTACAAAAAATACACTTCCGTGATGATACGTGTTTGTCATAGTAGGTCGCTTTTTTTGTCATGCATGTACATCCATGACGATTTTATGATAGAATCAAGATAGTCATACCTGTGCTGTCGTAGAAGTGTTCCATGACATTACCAAAATTATCATCACGGAAGTGTCCACATCCATGACGATAAATCGCGCATCACAGAAGTGCTTTCGTCAAGGGTGACCGACACGTGGCATCCACCGTAACGGAACACCGTTAAGCTATCGGGTCCGGTTTTGGATCCGATAACCCGTTAACAGCCCCGACCAATGGGGATTTTCCACGTGTAAAATCATTAATGGCTGGAGGAAACACGTGTCGGCTCACCATTGGGACAGATGTCATCCACTCATTGGACCAAAGGCGCCTATGATACGGCGACACATGGCACGGCCCAACAGAGGCCCATTCCTGTGAAAAGTCTGGCCCATTTGACTTGGTCAAAAGGTGGCGGGCCAGCCCATGGAAAGCATGTTAACGGCTTGTTCGGATATAGCCCATTTACAGCCGCTAACCCAGGGCCCGTTACGACCTCTCCGAATTAGGCCCAGTAGCATCATCTGGGCCGTCCAATATGATTCCAGCCCGTTTTAACTTCCGGCCCATGTGTGGCCCATGACTTCTTTCGGCCCATATGAGGCCCTTTGTAACTCTTGGCCCATTAATGGCCTGTGGTGAAACTGGCCCGTAATGAACAGTGTATCACTCTATACCCATTAACGACCCGTTATTCCATTGGGACGTTCCAACCCAAGTTATCTTTCGGCCTTCTTAGGACCCATTGATTCTTGGGCTCATTTGCAGCATTCGGTTACATATGACCCATTACTGTCATTTTCTGCTTGTGGGCCAAATTCAGCCCGTCGTTACAGTCAGCCCATTTGCGGACCGTTAATACGTTGGGCCATTTTCATGTCAAAAAAAAACCGTTGGGCTGTTTTCATAGAGTTATCAAATACGGCCTATTAACGGCCCGTTATGGTCCACGAATAGTATGGCCCATGATTGGCGAAATGATGATACGCCCCGTAGAAGGCCCATGGATCCTACGACCCGTATGAGGCCCATGGAAGTACGGCCCGTAGAAGGCCCACGGATCGTACGGCCCATAGAAGGCCCATGGACCATACGACCCGTAGAAGGCCCATGAATCCTAAGGCTCGTATAGAAGGCCAATGGATCCTACGGCCCGTATAGAAGGCCAATGGATCCTACGGCCGGAAGAAGGCCCATGGATCATACGGCCTGCAGGAGGCCCATGGTTACAACAGTCCGTGTGTTGCCATGATTATTTTGGCCTAGTTACCAAAAATAGGCTATTGTGGCCACTAGAAAAACACAGAAAAAGAACTGCAGTGACTACAAGCAAACAACTAAACAAGACAATAAGGAAATAAATAAGCAAGCAATTAACGCTAGCCTATTACCGCTATTACACATCTTACATCCACTGGGCATCAAAGTTCGCCACCAGTGCAAATATAAGGAACAAAGCAGCATATTACATACACTGGCCATCAAAATTGGCCACCAGTGCAAATAAACGCGGCAGCAAAACAAGAGCATAACTGAAACAACTTCAGAAGAGCTCAAGAAACGTTATCCTTGGTATCCACCATGCTGGCAATAAGCTTAGCAAGCTTATTAGCTTTGTCCTGTTTGGGGCTAAAATCCTCCAACGCTTGCTGTTGCACCAGAAAGTATGCATCTCAATGCTCCAGGGACTTCCGCAGTCCTTCCGCTTCTTGTCGCAGCACAGCTGATCGATGTCTTTCAACTTGTAGTTGAGACTCAAGAAACTGAACTGATTCAGACAGTGAGTTTGAATAGCTTGTGCAAGCGGTAGTGGCCAGTAACTTGAACACTAAAGCAAGACAGGACTTTGGGGTTGTCTCGCTGTCTTCAAGATAGTCTTCCTTAGCTATTTTATCAGCTTTGTTGGAGACCAACAAGGATGTGTCACTATCCTGAACCTTATCTGCATTACTTTCTTTACCATTGCTTAATAAGGCACTCTTCCCCAATATTACATCAGCATTCTAAAAGAATAAACAAGCAGACACATAACAAGTTTAGCATGTACTAGTATATGAAACTCATTTCGGTGAACCAGTTCATTAGTAAGGTGGACAGGATTAAACTACCAAGTCTTTGCTACCTCTTGAGCACTGCGTTGGATTTCCCCGAAGAGGAGAGGATGATGCAGTAAAGTAGCGTAAGTATTTCCCTCAGTTTTTGAGAACCAAGGTATCAATCCAGTAGGAGACCACGCACAAGTCCCTTGTACCTACACAAAACGATAGCAACTCGCGACCAACGCTTAGGGGTTTTCAATCCCTTCACGGTCACTTACGAGAGTGAGATCTGATAGAGATAATATTTTTGGTATTTTTGATAGATAGATGCAAAGTAAAGATAAAAGGCAAAGTAAAAGCAAAGCAAGTAAATAAAGTGATATTGATTGATATGTTGAGAATAGACCCGGGGGCCATAGGTTTCACTAGTGGCTTCTCTCAAGAGCATAAGTATTCTACGGTGGGTGAACAAATTACTGTTGAGCAATTGACAGAATTGAGCATAGTTATGAGTATATCTAGGCAATGGTCATGTATATAGGCATCACGTCCAAAACATGTAGATCGAAACGATTCTGCATCTACTACTATTACTCCACTCATCGACCGCTATCCAGCATGCATCTAGAGTATTAAGTAAAAACAGAGTAACGCCGTAAGCAAGATGACATGATGTATGTGATGCCCCCGATTCAATCGTACACTAATCATGCACGCAAATGTGTACGATCAAGATCAAGGTCTCACGGGAAGATATCACAACACAACTCTAAAAATAAAATAAGTCATACAAGCATCATATTACAAGCCAGGGGCCTCGAGGGCTCGAATACAAGCGCTCGATCATAGACGAGTCAGCGGAAGCAACAATATCTGAGTAAAGACATAAGTTAAACAATTTTGCCTTAAGAAGGCTAGCACAAACTGGGATACAGATCGAAAGAGGCGCAGGCCTCCTGCCTGGGATCCTCCTAAACTACTCCTGGTCGTCGTTAGTGGGCTGCACATAGTAGTAGGCACCTCCGGTGTAGTAGGAGTCGTCGTCGACGATGGCGTCTGGCTCCTAGACTCCAACATCTGGTTGTGACAACCAGAAAGAAAGGAAAGGGGGAAAAGGGGGGAGAAAGCAACCGTGAGTACTCATCCAAAGTACTCGCAAGCAAGGAGATACACTATATATGCATGGGTATATGTGTAAAGGGCCATATCAGTGGACTGAACTGCAGAATGCCAGAATAAGAGGGGGATAACTAAATCCTGTCGAAGACTACGCTTCTGGCAGCCTTCGTCTTGCAGCACGTAGAAGAGAGTAGACTGAAGTCCTCCAAGTAGCATCGCATAGCATAATCCTACCCGGCGATCCTCCCCTCGTCGCCCTATTGAAAAGCGATCACCGGGTTGTCTGTGGAACTTGTCTGGGTGTGTTTTATTAAGTATCCGGTTCTAGTTGTCATAAGGTCAAGGTACAACTCCAAGTCGTCCTGTTACCGAAGATCACGGCTATTCGAATAGATTAACTTCCCTGCAGGGGTGCACCACATAACCCAACACGCTCGATCCCATTTGGCCGGACACACTTTCCTGGGTCATGCCCGGCCTCGGAAGATCAACACGTCGCAGCCCCACCTAGGCACAACAGAGAGGTCAACACGCCGGTCTAAATCCTATGCGCGCAGGGGTCTGGGCCAATCGCCCATTGCACACCTGCACGTTGCGAGGGCGGCCGGAAGAAGACCTAGCCTCCCTTATACAAGAGTAGGCATTCCAGTCCAATCCAGCGCGCGCCGCTTCGTCGCTGACGTCAAGAAGGCTTCGGCTGATACCACGACGTCGAGTGCCCATAACTGTTCGTTAGTGCATATAGGCCAGTGGCCAGACTCAGATCAAATACCAAGATCTCGTTAAGCGTGTTATTATGAAATAACCACGGACGCCGACCAGGGCCAGTCCCACCTCTCTCCTAGGCGGTCTCAACCTGCCCTGTCGCTCTGCCACAAAGTAACAGTCGGGGGCCGTCGGGAACCCAGGCCCACCTCTACCGGGATGGAGCCACCTGTCCTTCCAGCCCCCACATCAGAATCACTTGCGGGTACTCAACGAGATGACCCGACTTTAGTCACCATCTGTATAGTATGTATATATGTATAGTATATACCCGTGATCACCTCCCAAGTGATCACGGCCCGATAGTATAGCAAGGCAGACTGACAAGAATGTAGGGCCAATGATGATAAACTAGCATCCTATACTAAGCATTTAGGATTGCGGGTAAGGTATCAATGACTGTAGCAACAATGACAGGCTATGCAATAGAATAGGAGTAACCGAACAGTAACATGCTACACTACTCTAATGCAAGCAGTATAGAGAAGAATAGGCGATATCTGGTGATCAAGGGGGACTTGCCTGGTTGCTCTGGCAAGAAGGACAAGTCGTCAACACCTAGTCGAACTGGTGGTCGCCGGCAGTCTCGGGGTCTATCGGAAAGACGTAACGGAGAGGGAACACAATAAATAACAGAGCAATCAAAGCATCACAAAGCGTAACAAGATAATACGCGGTGTTCGGTGTGCTCTAACGCGGTAGTAGGTGATACCGATGAAAGGGGGAAACATCCGAGAAAGTATCCCCGGTGTTTCGCGTTTTCGGATAGGTGAACCGGAGGGGGAAAGTTGCATGTTCGCTATTCTAGGGATGTGTGGCGGATGAATGGGCTACGCATCCGGATTCGTCTCGTCGTTCTGAGCAACTTTCATGTACAAAGTTTTTCCATCCGAGCTACGATTTATTTTATATTAACTTTAAAAGATTTAATCATTTTTAGAATTTATTTAATTATTTTAATTCAACATTATCCAGAATAGTGCATGCTGACGTCATCATGATGTCAGCATGACGTCAGTAGTCAACAGGACGTTGACTGGGTCAAACTGACGTGTGGGTCCCAACTGTCATTGATTGTTAACTAACCTAACAGATTAAGTTAATCTAATCAGGATTAATTAAGTTAATTAATTACCTTAATTAATTAACATTTCTATTTATTATTATTATTATTAATTATTATTAATTTATTACGTTCTAAGGGCGTGGGCCCCATCTGTCATTGTCAAGGGGGGGTCTTAGCAGGCGGTGGCGCTGGCGGTTAACGGGGCGGGTTCCCGAACGAGGGGCGAACCGGGCCGCATCGAGGGGCACGGGCGCCAGCGCGCGCCGACGGCCAGGGCAGGGCTCGCCGGCCGGCCATTTCCGGCGAAGTAAACTGGCGCAGGAGGGGGTCGCCAGAGGCAGCAGCAGGTGCGTTGCGGCCTCGTGCGAGGCGGCAGGGGCGGAGCGAAGGCAGCAGGACGGTGCGAGGCGGCGGCCGAAGCAAGAACTCGAGGGGGCCGGTGCGAGGAGCACGCATGCAAAGCACCGAAGGGCTAGGCAGCTCCCACGCGATGCTAGAAGCACCGTGGTGTGCTTGCCTGAGCCAGAGAAGCACTACAGCAGCGGCAACAAGCACGACGGCGAGTCTGCCAGGGGGGAGAGGGGAAGGGAAGGGGGCTCACATAGCCCTGTAGTTGAGCGAGGCATGCTGGAG
Source organism: Triticum dicoccoides (assembly GCF_002162155.2). NCBI lineage: Eukaryota > Viridiplantae > Streptophyta > Magnoliopsida > Poales > Poaceae > Triticum > Triticum dicoccoides. Next base: position 622,222,858 of record NC_041387.1, read on the forward strand.
GAGGAGGACGAGGAAGGGGGCAGCGTCCGAGTTGCCGGCGACGAGTGCGGCGAGGCGACAGGGTCGAGGGCGCGGCGCGGGAACGGCGGCCTCAGCACGGGGCGAGGAGGAGGCCGAGGCACATGGGACGATGGCGTCGTCGGCGGAGACCTCAGGCGACTGGCACGCCGGCGAGGTGTAGCTCCATCGCGGCAAGGGGGTCGGGCACGGGGTGGCTCCGGTGAGGCTCGCGGAGCTCCAGGCGGTGGTGGACGGCGCCGGGCGGGCGCCGGGCTTCGGGGGCAACGGGATCGGGGCGACGTGCGTTGGGGCGCCCCCGATCCAGA
>NC_041387.1:622223534-622231517 GCF_002162155.2 Triticum dicoccoides
GTGGGGGTGGGTTAGGGTTTCGGGGGAGATAAGGGGAGTGGGGGAGGCCGGTTGGGCCAGTGGGGGAGGCCGGCGGGGCTTGGCCTAGTGGCCAGCTGGGGAAGGCCCAGCTGGGGAAGGCCCTTTTCCCTTTTTTTCTTTTAGGTTTTGTTTTTCCTTATTCCCTTTTCCTTATATTTATTTTCTTTTAATTTACAATTTGTTTTAATTTTGTATAAAAACATATAATTAGCATCTACTTTAGTGTTTCAACATACCCCAATGCCACAAAAGAGTTTGGTGACAAAAATAAAATATTTTAATATTTTATTAATTGTAAAAGGCATTTAACTAATTGTTTTTGCTATTGTTTAAAATATTTTTAGCGTATTAAACATTTTCTAAAAATGTGGTTTCTCCACCATACTTACCTATGCATTATTTGGCTCACCCCGAACATTTTAGTTTTAATATTTGAAAACTTTTATTGTTTGCTTGATTTTGATTTTGAATTTAAATCGGTTTCGAACTAATGCGAGATAAGCATCGGTAATCGAGGTGACGTGGCATCATTAGCAGAGGTTCACTGTAGCTTAACTATCCGGGCGTCACAATTCTCCTCCACTACAAGAAATCTCGTCCCGAGATTTAAGCGGTGGAGTAAGGGGGGAAGGTGCTGGTAGCGAAAAACCTAACGAGTCTTCTCGGTCTTGGATGTCCTTTCGAAGAGGTTGATCCCTTTCGTTGATTTCTTTATTTCTCTGCTCCAGTCATCATGATGAAGTCGGCATACTTTCTTCAGGAACTTTCACCGTACTTACGAAAGAATAAAGGGGTTGGGAGAATAGACCTCTGCAAGGTTGACTAACTTGTTGATAACATCGGGGAAGGTGGGGGAAGTAACTCTCGAATTAAAAACCCTTAGAAAATATCAAGAGCAAAGTAGGAAGGTGTCATGAGAAGTTTCAAGTGGCAGGCAATCGTTTGATGCCTATTACAAGGCGTGAAAGGGGTTCAGAGCAACGGGAATAATCAGTGTGTCTGATACCAGAATAGATCACTAGGAAGGTGGCTCGTGATCTTTCATACGAAGCCAAGCGTGAGGAATAAACTTGGGAACAGGGGGTGTACAGGAGAGTCAGGTTTCGATCCTGTGGAACTGTGGGTTATGGGCCCACCATGTGGTTTAAAAGTAGGGAGGGCGCTATCTTCTTGCACGATCATGATAGCAAGGCATGTCAGATAAGAGACTGTCAGCTATGTCGCCAACAATGTCGGTACCAAGGGCGAGGGACGAAGAGAACCATATTCCTGCTCGTTGAATGAGGCGGACCAATAGGCAAAGTTCTCTTCCATCATTGACTACCGAAATGTCATGAGCTGTAGTAACAGGGTCTTGCTGACAGAATTGCACACTGAGGTGTTTGCACCAGCAGGGAATTATTACTGCTATATCATATGGATCACAATAAGGGTTTAAACAAACCAATGGAAAGGGAAAAGCGTCTATCAGATTTAATCAAAACAATGGAAAGAAAAATGTGTTTAAACACATATTTCAGGGGTATATCCTTCCCAAGGATAAGCAGAGCATGATATCCATGACAGGATATAACGTAGGAAACCATTTAGGTAAGGGGAGAAGAATGACATTTCCCAAACAACGATGTTTGAATAATTGATGAAGGAAATTAAGCATGGTGCTTCAAATGTTCTTATCGATGATCAGAGTACCACAAACATGCTTCGAGATAGCATTGATATCGTCATCAAGTAAGGGTCAGAATTTGGATGCACAAAGGATCCATCAGGAACAAATTATAGAATAAGTCTTTCAATTTCCTCATGGAAGAATGGCTAACCTTGCTAAAAGGAAACTATAATAATAGGTCCTTCGATCAGGTGTGCTAGGCATGATATCACCTTCTGGATTATATAAAGATCAATGCTATGACTCTTGAAAAATGTTCCAACCATCATATCTGACCGAGATTCAGTTCTGATTGGCGTTAGGATACCTCAGACTCAGGATGCCTGAGAAGAAAAGGTGCAACACAATTGATGAGACGACATTATATGATTCTCGGGAAATGAACTATGGAAGCGAGTTCCGAACAAGGGTTCACCATTAAATCAAGGAGAGGTGAGGAGGTGGCTGATGGGCTCAGCGACAATTCATCGAGAATTCCAAACGGATAGATTTCCACAATAATGTGAACAAGAAGATGACACTTGTCAATTCAAATGATTTAATGTTGTATGCTCAAGGAAAACATAGACCATCAATCACTAGTTGAAAGGTGTGTCCGAAATATGACCTTAGGCAGCAAGATCAATGTTAGAGTGATGATTCAATAACCAACAGTGTTAAGAGTTAACCGTCGATCGTTAACTTCAAAGCAATAGGGTTGCTAGAAGTCTAGAACTCAAGCAGCATCGTTAGCATATTGGTATCCTGGTTAAAAACAACACGGGGACCAAGGAAGAATGGTGATGGTGAGAAGTATCATCATACCGAGAATTTCTAAGAGGTGGAGCAATCCCCATAACATTCTCGACAGAAAAGACAGTAATACTTCAAGGCAGAACACAACACTAGCCGGAGAGCAAGTTGTATTCATAATGTGGACAAGTTCGTGATGAAAGGAAGTCAAGGGTGTTGTCGATGATAATAAAAATCATCAAGGGCAAGGATGGTATTTCTCTTCATGAATTCAATCGATATCCTGGAAGAGCTCAAAATGTTGAAGATGATCACGACACAATTGTCGAGAGATTTCACGAAGGTGTAATCGATCAGCGATGACATCAAGTCAAAGGACTGTTGAAGCGAAAGGTTATTGGAACCATGGGTACAACACAAACTCAAAATCAAGCTTGTTGTTCAAGGAGAAATGATATGACAAGGAAGATTGACGTAATCTTAGCTCATCGTCGAAATTTGTGCTCCGGGAAGAAGGACCCAGTAGCACAATGAAAATTAGCATGGTAATGATGTAGCCGAACAGGCTAGGAATGGCGTGATCGGGTACAAACTCGTAAGTAAAGAAGATTACTAAAAGTTGTTGAACCGTAGTGCGGACTCGGTTCAGTTATCGGTGTCTTTGAGTGTTTAATAACTCAAAGCCCGTGAAAAATTGGAATCAGTGAGAATGTAGTACTTGATGGAGAACTCATAAGAAGTTATGCAGTCCCGTGATGATCTCGAGATACCAGGGTGTAATACTCGACGAAAGATCAAAGTAAAGGTTGGACAGGTGTATTGATCCACAGAAGACAAGTGCTTAAACTTGCCCGAGAAATGGTAAGTAAAGGAGAACGTGGTCGGGACCACGATTGCAAAAAGGCATGATCCCAGATATAAGATGATCTAATACCAAGGGAATAATTAATGTAAGAGAAGCTTCAATGATAAGATCTACATCGTGTCCATGGGCATGAACAAAGAGTTCAAGGTCGACTCCCACTTCTTCAATGCATAACCTTTCATTCACTGCTCTATTAAAGTGATTTGAGTGCGAAGACCTACTTGGTTAATTGCCAGAGGAGTATGAACCTTGAAAAACTTTCAAGTTCACACAGATTAAGAAAGGCATAGGTTCAACCCATCGGGGCATCTTAGAAACATATACCACAAGCTTCGAGAGTAATTATCACCAGCTCGAAAGCAGAGCATGGTTGGCCAATTCAGAGTATAGGATTTACCAATGGTATTATGTATCAGGGAAATAACTCACAAGGTGATTAAATATGAAGGACACTGTCGGATAACAATCCAACAAAGGACTTGATGGTCCACAAAGGATCTGATGTGAGTATCGGTACTCAACCAGAAAAAGGAAAGAATGCAAATGCAACGGTTATGGAATCATCTGAATAATTCGAAGCTCAAATGCAAAGAAATTATGATTCCAAATCAAAGGATCAGAAGCAAATGCTCTGATTAAGGAAGGATAAGCTGAATAGACTTAGGGGTAGAACCGACAACAATTGATTGGTCGAGAACCAGCTCATGTTCAAAAATGACGTCTGAGCCGGAAGGATGAATTCTAATTGCGACTGACGATTGCGAACATCCGCATCATATTAAATCAACGGTCTCAAAATGATAGTGCAAAGGATGTCAATGAATAATGTTAGGCATTTGGATTTAACCATAATGCAGGCAGACAAGAATTTCTAGAGCCATAGGTTGCAGAGGATTCTCGAAAAATTGGATAATATTTCGAAGAATTTTGTGAAACACCTGAACAACTAGGGAGAAACAAATCCTCGGTAAGTGTGAGGATTAATTTGTAGGTGTATTCAGGCGACAAGGAACTGCAAGGCAGTAGGCACAAAGTATTCTCGGAACAATAGAGAAAACTTCGGGGTATCTTGTAATAACAAGATCAACAGGGGATGATCGTATGAATGGCAAGTGTAAGTAGTTATCCATAAGGATTTATCGGTGGTCGGGAATAGCAAAAGTGGTGGGCACAAGGTCTCGAGAGAATATCAAAGAGTATCTTCGGAATCTTCTGGTGAAGCAGGCCATCATCTGGAATGAAGGGGCCCTCTGGTAGAAAGTAATTACGAGAACCTAGAGTTAGAGTTAGCAAAACCATTTAACCCGAATAGAAGAGAGATTAGAGTCGCAAAGTAAAGGCGAGGAATAAAAGATCCTCATACCACCCAAATGGCGACGTGGGCCCGTAAGGCACACAGCCATGTTAGTAAAAGTTTTGTAGTGACTAGACTCAACTTCGGCCAAGGAGTGTGGAAGGGGGATTCCTACAGGCAGTCGGCTCTGATACCAACTTGTGACGCCCCCGATTCAATCGTACACTAATCATGCACGCAAATGTGTACGATCAAGATCAGGGACTCACGGGAAGATATCACAACACAACTCTAAAAATAAAATAAGTCATACAAGCATCATATTACAAGCCAGGGGCCTCGAGGTCTCGAATACAAGCGCTCGATCATAGACGAGTTAGCGGAAGCAACAATATCTGAGTACAGACATAACTTAAACAATTTTGCCTTAAGAAGGCTAGCACAAACTGGGATACAGATCGAAAGAGGCGCAGGCCTCCTGCCTGGGATCCTCCTAAACTACTCCCGGTCGTCGTTAGCGGGCTGCACGTAGTAGTAGGCACCTCCGGTGTAGTAGGAGTGGTCATCGACGATGGCGTCTGGCTCCTAGACTCCAACATCTGATTGCGACAACCAGAAAGAAAGGAAAGGGGGAAAAGGGGGGAAAAGCAACCGTGAGTACTCATCCAAAGTACTCGCAAGCAAGGAGCTATACTACATATGCATGGGTATATGTGTAAAGGGCCATATCAGTGGACTGAACTGCAGAATGCCAGAATAAGAGGGGGATAACTAAATCCTGTCGAAGACTACACTTCTGGCAGCCTCCGTCTTGCAGCACGTAGAAGAGAGTAGACTGAAGTCCTCCAAGTAGCATCGCATAGCATAATCCTACCCGGCGATCCTCCCCTCGTCGCCCTGTGGAAAAGCGATCACCGGGTTGTCTGTGGAACTTGTCTGGGTGTATTTTATTAAGTATCTGGTTCTAGTTGTCATAAGGTCAAGGTACAACTCCAAGTCATCCTGTTACCGAAGATCACGGCTATTCGAATAGATTAACTTCCCTCCAGGGGTGCACCACATAACCCAACACGCTCGATCCCATTTGGCCGGACACAGTTTCCTGGGTCATGCCCGGCCTCGGAAGATCAACATGTCGCAGCCCCACCTAGGCACAACAGAGAGGTCAACACGCCGGTCTAAATCCTATGCGCGCAGGGGTCTGGGCCCATCGCCCATTGCACACCTGCACGTTGCGAGGGCGGCCGGAAGCAGACCTAGCCTCCCTTATACAAGAGTAGGCGTTCCAGTCCAATCCGGCGCGCGCCGCACCGTCGCTGACGTCAAGAAGGCTTCGGCTGATACCACGACGTCGAGTGCCCATAACTGTTCCCGCGTAGTTGGTTAGTGCGTATAGGCCAGTGTCCAGACTCAGATCAAATACCAAGATCTTGTTAAGCGTGTTATTATGAAATAACCACGAACGCCGACCAGGGCCAGGCCCACCTCTCTTCTAGGCGGTCTCAACCTTCCCTGTCGCTCCGCCACAAAGTAACAGTCGGGGGCTGTCGGGAACCCAGGCCCACCTCTACCGGGATGGAGCCACCTGTCCTTCCAGCCCCCACATCAAAATCACTTGCGGGTACTCAACGAGCTGACCCGACTTTAGTCACCATCTGTATAGTATGTATATATGTATAGTATATACCCGTGATCACCTCCCAAGTGATCACGGCCCGATAGTATAGCAAGGCAGACTGACAATAATGTAGGGCCAATGATGATAAACTAGCATCCTATACTAAGCATTTAGGATTGCGAGTAAGATATCAATGACTGTAGCAACAATGACAGGCTATGCAACAGAATAGGAGTAACCGAACAGTAACATGCTACACTACTCTAATGCAAGCAGTATAGAGAAGAATAGGCGATATCTGGTGATCAAGGGGGGCTTGCCTGGTTGCTCTGGCAAGAAGGACGAGTCGTCAACACCGTAGTCGAACTGGTGGTCGCCGGCAGTCTCGGGGTATATCGGAAAGATGTAACGGAGAGGGAACACAATAAATAACAGAGCAATCAAAGCATCACAAAGCGTAACAAGACAATACACGATGTTCGGTGTACTCTAACGCGGTAGTAGGTGATACCGACGAAAGGGGGAAATATCCGGGAAAGTATCCCCGGTGTTTCGCATTTTCGGATAGGTGAACCGGAGGGGGAAAGTTGCGTGTTCGCTATGCTAGGGATGTGTGGTGGATGAATGGGCTATGCATCCGGATTCGTCTCGTCGTTCTGAGCAACTTTCATGTACAAAGTTTTTCCATCCGAACTACGGTTTATTTTATATTAACTTTAAAAGATTTAATCATTTTTAGAATTTATTTAATTATTTTAATTCAACATTATCCAGAATAGTGCATGCTAACATCATCATGATGTCAGCATGACGTCAGCAGTCAACAGGACGTTGACTGGGTCAAACTAACGTGTGGGTCCCAGCTGTCATTGATTGTTAACTAACCTAACAGATTAAGTTAATCTAATCAGGATTAATTAAGTTAATTAATTACCTTAATTAATTAACATTTCTATTTATTGTTATTATTATTAATAATTCTTTAATTCTTTTTTTAACGTTCTAAGGGTGTGGGCCCCGTCTGTCATTGTCAAGGGGGGGTCTTAGCGGGCGCTGGCGCTGGCGGTTAACGGGGCGGGTGCCTGAACGAGGGGCGAACCGGGCCGCATCAAGGGGCACGGGCGCCAGCGCGCGCCGGCGGCCAGGGCAGGGCTCGCCGGCCGGCCGTTTCCGGCGACGTAAACCGGCGCAGGAGGGGGTCGCCAGAGGCAGCAGCAGGTGCGCTGCGGCCTCGTGCGAGGCGGCAGGGGCGGAGAGAAGGCAGCAGGACGGTGCGAGGCGGCGGCCGAAGCAAGAACTCGAGGGGGCCGGTGCGAGGAGCACGCACGCAAAGCACCGAAGGGCTAGGCAGCTCCCACGCGATGCCAGAAGCACCGTGGTGTGCTTGCCTGAGCCAGAGAAGCACTACAACAGCGGTAACAAGCACAACGGCGGGTCTGCCAGGGGGGAGAGGGGAAGGGAAGGGGGCTCACATAGCCCTGTAGTTGAGCGAGGCATGCTCGAGGAGGAGGACGAGGAAGGGGGCGGCGTCCGAGTTGCCGGCGACGAGTGCGGCGAGGCGACGGGGTCGAGGGCGCGGCGCGGGAACGGCGGCCTCGGCACGGGGCGAGGAGGAGGCCGAGGCACACGGGGCGATTGCGCCGTCGGTGGAGACCTCAGGCGACTGGCACGCCGGCGAGGTGGAGCTCCATCGCGGCAAGGGGGTCGGGCGCGGGGTGGCTCCGGTGAGGCTCGCGGAGCTCCAGGCGGCGGTGGACGGCGACGGGCGGGCGCCAGGCGGCGCT
>NC_041387.1:622231717-622242451 GCF_002162155.2 Triticum dicoccoides
GAGTGGGGGCGGCCGGTTGGGCCAGTGGGGGAGGCCGGCTGGGCTTGGCCTAGTGGCCAGCTGGGTCGGCCCAGCTGGGGAAGGCCCTTTTCCCTTTTTTTCTTTTAGGTTTTGTTTTTCGTTATTCCCTTTTCCTTATATTTATTTTCTTTAAATTTACAATTTGTTTTAATTTTGTATAAAAATATATAATTAGCATCTACTTTAGTGTTTCAACATACCCCAATGCCACAAAAGAGTTTGGTGACAAAAATAAATATTTTAATATTTTATTAATTGTAAAAGGCATTTAACTAAATGTTTTTGCTATTGTTTAAAATATTTTTAGAGTATTAAACCTTTTCTAAAAATGTGGTTTCTCCACCATACTTACCTATGCATTATTTGGCTCACCCCGAACATTTTAGTTTTAATATTTGAAAACTTTTATTGTTTGCTTGATTTTGATTTTGAATTTAAATCGGTTTCAAACAAACTCGAGATTAGCATCAGTAATCGAGGTGACATGGCATCATTAGCAGAGGTTCACTGTAGCTTAACTATCCGGGCGTCACAATGTAGAGGGATAAATTCATGCAATATGATAAAATCCCCATCTTGTTATCCTCGATGGCAACAATACAATACGTGCCTTGCAACTCTTTCTGTCACTGAGTAAGGACACCGCAAGATTGAACCCAAAGCTAAGCACTTCTCCCATTGCAAGAACTACCAATCTAGTTGGCCAAACCAAAAAGATAATTCAAAGAGACTTGCGAAGATAACTCAATCATACATAAAAGAATTCAGAGAAGAATCAAATATTTTCCATAGATAATACTAGATCATAAACCCACAATTCACCGGTCTCAACAAACACACCGCAAAAAGAAGATTACATCGAATAGATCTCCACGAGAGAGGGGGAGAACATTGTATTGAGATCCAAAAAGAGAGAAGAAGCCATCTAGCTACTAGCTATGGATCCGAAGGTCTGAAGTAAACTACTCACACTTCATCAGAGGGGCTATGGTGATGATGTAGAAGCCCTCCATGATGGATGCCCCCTCCGGCGGAGCTCCGGAATAGGCCCCAAGATAAGATCTCATGGATACAGAAGGTTGCGGCGGTGGAATTAGGTTTTTGGCTCCTGTTCTGATCGTTCAGGGATACGTAGGTATATATAGGAGGAAGGAGTACGTCGGTGGAGCTCCGAGGGGCCCACGAGGTAGGGGGCGTGCCCAGGGGGGCGCCCTCCACCCTCGTGACCTCCTCGGAAGCTTCTTGGAGTAGGGTCCAAGTCTCCTGGATCACGTTCGGTTGGAAAATCACAATCCCGAAGGTTTCATTCCGTTTGGACTCTGTTTGATATTCTGTTTCTTCGAAATACTGAAAAAGGCAAAAAACGGCAATTCTGGGTTGGGCCTCCTGTTAATAGGTTAGTCCCAAAAGTAATATAAAAGTGGAAAGTAAAGCCCAATATAGTCCAAAATAGTAGATAAAGTAGCATGGAGCAATCAAAAATTATAGATACGTTGGAGACGTATCAGGCATCCCCAAGCTTAATTCCTGCTCGTCCTCGAATAGGTAAATGATAAAAAAGAATTTTTGATGCGGAGTGATACTTTGGCATAATTTCAATGTAAATCTTCTTAATTGTGATAGGAATATTCAGATCCGAAAGATTCAAGACAAAAGTTCATATTGACACAAAAATAATAATACTTCAAGCATACTAATCAAAGCAATCATGTCTTCTCAAAATAACATGGCCAAAGAAAGTTCATACCTACAAAATCATATGGTTAGGCTATGCTTCATTTTCATCACATAAAGATGTTCCCAACTTCTATACCCCCGATGAAAAGCTAAGCAATTGTTTCATTCTTAAATAATCTCAAACTTTTTCAACTTTCACGCAATACATGAGCGCGAGCCACGGATATAACACTATGGGTGGAATAGAATATGATGATGGGGGTTGTGTGGAGAAGACAAAAAAGGAGAAAGTCTCACATCAACTAGGCGTATCAACGGGCTATGGAGATGCCCATCAATAGATATCGATGTGAGTGAGTAGGGATTGCCATGCAACGGATGCACTAGAGCTATGAATGCTCAACAAAAGAAAACTAGTGGGTGTGCATCCAACTCGCTTGCTCACGAAGACCTAGGGCATTTTGAGGAAGCCCATCATTAGAATATACAAGCCAAGTTCTATAATGAAAAATTCCCACTAGTATAAAAGGACAACTTATGAGACTCACTATCATGAAGATCTTGGTGCTACTTTGAAGCACAATATATGAGACTCACTACATGAAGAACAAAGTGCTACTTTGAAGCACAAGTGTGGTAAAACGATAGTAGCATTGTCCCTTCTCTTTTTTTTTGTTTGGGCCTTTCCCTCTCTTTTTTTATGGCCTCTTTTTTTCGTCCGGAATCTCATCCCGACTTATGGGGGAATCATAGTCTCCATCATCCTTTCCTCACTTGGGACAATGCTCTAATAATGATGATCATCACACTTTTATTTTTCTTACAACTCAACAATTACAACTCGATATTCAGAACAAAGGATGACTCTATATGCATGCCTCCGGCGGTATACCGGGATGGTGCAATGAATCAAGAGTGACACGTATGAAAAATAGTGCATGGTGGATTTTCCACAAATACAATGTCAACTACATGATCATGCAATGGCAATATGACAAAAGTAATGTATGTCATGATGATGATGATGGAAGTTGCATGGCAATATATCTCGGAATGGCTATGGAAATGCCATGATAGGTAGGTATGGTGGCTATTTTGAGGAAGGTATATGGTGGGTGTATGATACCGGCGAAAAGTGCGCGGTATTAGAGAGACTAGCAAAGGTGGAAGGATGGGAGTGCGTATAATCCATGAACTCAACATTAGTCAAAAGAACTCATATACTTATTGCAAAAAATTTAGAAGCCATCAAAAAACTCAAGTACTACGCGCATGCTCCTAGGGGGTAGATTGGTAGGAAAAGACCATCGCTCGTCCCCGACCGCAAATCATAAGGATGCACAAGCCAGGTACACTTCATGTTTCAAATTTGTTACACAACTTTACCCATACGTGCATGCTACGGGACTTGCAACTTCAACACAAGTATTGATCAGCAGCAAAAAGAATCAACGCAAAAGCACCTTCCTGTTATTTATCATAACTAAATTCGTGCGTGCAAAGTTTCTGTTTTTCAGCAGAATCAAATCAACTATCATCGTAGGTTATCCTATAGGTCCTACTTGGCACAAACACTAATTAAAACATAAAACCACATCAAAACAGAAGGTAGATGGATTATTTATTCCTAAACGGAAGCAAAAACAAAAAACACAAAATAAAATTGGGTTGCCTCCCAACAAGCGCTATCGTTTAACGCCCTTAGCTAGGCATAAAAGCAAGGATAGATCTAGGTATTGCCATCTTTGGTAGGCAATCCATAAGTGGCTCTCATGATAGATTCATATGGTAATTTTATTTTCTTTCTACGGAAGTGTTCCATACCCTTCTTTAAGGGAAATTGGAATCTAGTATTCCCTTCCTTCATATCAATAATTGCACCAATCGTTCTAAGGAAAGGTCTACCAAGAATAATAGGACATGAAGGATTGCAATCTATATGAAGAACGACAAAATCTACGGGCACATAATTCCTATTTGCAACAATAAGAACATCATTAATACTTCCCATAGGTTTTTTAATAGTGGAATCCGCAAGATGTAAGTTTAGAGAGCAATCATCAAAATCACGGAAATCTAGCAAATCACATAAAGTTTTGGGTATAGTAGAGACACTAGCACCCAAATCACACAAAGCATGAAACTCAAAATCTTTAATTTTAATTTTAATAGTAGGTTCCCACTCATCATAGAGTTTTCTAGGGATAGAAACTTTCAACTCAAGTTTTTCTTCATAAGATTTCATCAAGGCATCAGCAATGTGTTCGGTAAAGGCCTTATTTTGACTATAAGCATGAGGAGATTCTAGCACGGATTGCAACAAGGAAATACAACCAATCAAAGAGCAATTTTCATAATTAAATTCCTTAGATCCAAAATAGTGGGTTTAGCAACATCACGGTTTTTATCTATTTCAATCCCACTTTTATCAATTTCATCATCAAGATCTAGAAACTTCGAATTCATAGAACGCCTTCTAGGTAAAGAAAGATAATCTTCAGATTCATCAAGATTCATATTGCAAAAAAAGATTTAATGGGGGACACATCAATAACTTTTAGATCTTCATCTTGATTTTCATAGGGATTGGAAGAACACACTTTAATAAAAGCATCTTTGGAAGCACGCATCCTAGCGGTTCTTTCCTTGCACTCATCAATGAAAATTCTCATGGCTTTGAGAGACTCATTGATATCATGCTTAGGAGGAATAGATCTAAGCTTTAAAGAATCAATTTCAAGAGAAATTCTATCAATGTTCCTAGCCAAATCATCAACTTTAAGCAATCTCTCTTCAAGCAAAGCATTAAAATTCTTTTGTGAACATAAACTCTTTAACACTACTCTCAAATTCAGAGGGCATCTTATTAAAATTTCTATAAGATTTATTGTAGGAATTTCCATAATTATTAGAAGGATTACTAGGATAAAGCCTAGGATTAAAATTCGCTCTATAAGCGTTGTTTCCAAAACTATTCCTACCAACAAAATTCACATCCATAGATTCATTATTATTCTCAAGCAAAGTAGATAAAGGCATATCATTGGGATCAAGAGGAGTATTTTTAGGAGAAAACATCTTCATAAGTTCATTCATCTTTTCACTCAAAACATTAATTTCTTCTATAGCATGCACTTTTTACTAGAAGATCTTTCGGTGTGCGATTGAGAATAATTAGCCATAATATTATCAAGCAATTTGGTAGCATCCCCTAACGTAATTTCCATAAAAGTGCCTCCCACGGCCGAATCTAAAAGATTTCTAGAAGCAAAATTCAATCTGGCATAAAAATTTTGTATGATCATCCATAAATTCAAACCATGAGTAGGGCAATTGCGAAGCATTCATTTCATTATTTCCCAAGATTGGGCAACATGCTCATGATCAAGTTGTTTAAAATTCATGATATCGTTCCTAAGAGTAATAATCTTAGCGGGAGGAAAATACTTAGAGATAAAAGCATCTTTGCACTTGTTCCAAGAATCAATACTATTTTTAGGCAAAGATGAAAACCAAATTTTAGCACGATCTCTAAGTGAAAACGGAAATAACTTCAATTTGACAATATTGTTATCCGTATCTTTCTTCTTTTGCATATCACACAAATCAACAAAATTGTTTAGATGAGTAGCGGCATCTTCACTAGGAAGGCCGGCGAATTGATCTTTCATAACAAGATTCAACAAAGCGGTATTGATTTCACAAGACTCGTCATCATTAAGAGGAGCAATCGGAGTACTAAGGAAATAATTATTATTGGTATTTGAGAAATCACACAATTTGGTATTACCGTGCGCCATGGCAACAAGTAATCCAACACACAAGCAAACAGAAAGGCAACGGGAAAAAGGCAAGCGGGAAAGAGAGGAGGAGATTGGGAAAGAGAGGGAAAATAAAATGGCAAGCGTGAAGTGGGGGAGAGGAAAACGAGAGGCAAATGGCAAATAATGTAATGCGAGAGATAGGGATTGCGATGGGTACTTGGTATAGTTGACTTGCTTGCGTGAGCCTCCCCGGCAATGGCACCAGAAATTCTTCTTGCTACCTCTTGAGCACTGCGTTGGATTTCCCCAAAGAGGAGAGGATGATGCAGTAAAGTAGCGTACGTACTTCCCTCAGTTTTTGAGAACCAAGGTATCAATCCAGTAGGAGACCACACACAAGTCCCACGGACCTACACAAAACGATAGCAACTCGCAACCAACGCTTAGGGGTTGTCAATCCCTTCACGATCACTTACGAGAGTGAGATCTGATAGAGATAATATTTTTGGTATTTTTGATAGATAGATGCAAAGTAAAAATAAAAGGCAAAGTAAAAGCAAAGCAAGTAAATAAAGTGATATAGATTGATATGTTGAGAATAGACCCGGGGGCCATAGGTTTCACTAGTGGCTTCTCTCAAGAGCATAAGTATTCTATGGTGGGTGAACAAATTACTGTTGAGCAATTGACAGAATTGAGCATAGTTATGAGTATATCTAGGCAATGATCATGTATATAGGCATCACGTCCAAAACAAGTAGATCGAAACGATTCTGCATCTACTACTATTACTCCACTCATCGACCGCTATCCAGCATGCATCTAGAGTATTAAGTAAAAACAGAGTAACGCCGTAAGCAAGATGACATGATGTAGAGGGTTAAATTCATGCAATATGATAAAAACCACATCTTGTTATCCTCGATGGCAACAATACAATACGTGCCTTGCAACTCTTTCTGTCACTGAGTAAGGACACCGCAAGATTGAACCCAAAGCTAAGCACTTCTCCCATTGCAAGAACTACTAATCTAGTTGGCCAAACCAAAAAGATAATTCGAAGAGACTTGCGAAGATAACTCAATCATACATAAAAGAATTCAGAGAAGAATCAAATATTTTCCATAGATAATACTGGATCATAAACCCACAATTCATCGGCCTCAACAAACACACCGCAAAAAGAAGATTACATCGAATAGATCTCCACGAGAGAGGGGGAGAACATTGTATTGAGATCCAAAAAGAGAGAAGAAGCCATCTAGCTACTAGCTATGGACCCGAAGGTCTGAAGTAAACTAATCACACTTCATTGAAGGGGCTATGGTGATGATGTAGAAGCCCTCCGTGGTGGATGCCCCCTCCGGCGGAGCTTCGGAACAGCCCCAAGATGGGATCTCGTGGATACAAAAGGTTGCGGCGGTGGAACTAGGTTTTTGGCTCCTGTCCTGATCGTTCAGGGATACGTAGGTATATATAGGAGGAAGGAGTACGTCAGTGGAGCTTCGAGGGGCCCACGAGGTAGGGGGCGCGCCCTCCACCCTCGTGACCTCCTCGGAAGCTTCTTGGAGTAGGGTCCAAGTCTCCTGGATCACGTTCGGTTGGAAAATCATGATCCCGAAGGTTTCATTCCGTTTGGACTCCGTTTGATATTCTGTTTCTTCGAAATACTGAAAAAGGCAAAAAACGACAATTCTGGGCTAGGCCTCCAATTAATAGGTTAGTCCCAAAAGTAATATAAAAGTGGAAAATAAAGCCCAATATAGTCCAAAATAGTAGATAAAGTAGCATGGAGCAATCAAAAATTGTAGATACATTGGAGACGTATCAGTCTTCTATTGCCAAGTACTACTACATAATAAAAGCATCAAACAAGCATATATCTATGTCCGATGGTCACTGCATTGTCTTGCCAAATCAAAATAGAGACACAGTTCAAATCATATCAGTTCAAGACAAAGCAGCAGTGAAAGAATACAAAGCGTGGGAAACTACACGGCACAACAAGATTTCAGATGGGTACCACGGGTTTACATGTACAACAACACTATTGGCTCTGTTGTGATGCTAGTAATGTACATGATATGAAAGTCAACTGTATACACAATTGAAATTGAAATCAACAGAGCTATTGATAAGAACAAACCTATTAAACAAACATGCGTGAACATACCTGTTGTGCCATTGGAGTTTTGATTGGATCCTTCAATTTAAAAATAAGTTTGTATGAGTAAATATAGTGATACAAGAGCAAAGCAATCATAGTTAAAAAAGGTGCGCCTAAGAGAGCGCTTAAGCGCGCCTATGCTCTAAGCGTTGGCAAAACGCATTGCGCATAACTACACTTAATCTGTGCATAACTGCGCATAAGCATGTGCTTTGGTCAATAAAGCGCAAGACGGTGGCAAAACGCACAATTAACGCCTAGCGCTTTTTTGAACTATGATAGCAATGGAATCTTAAATTAGAACAGTTGTTCTTCAGGTTTAGGCACGTGCTCTACATGAACAGAGTACTGTAAGATGCAAGAATATAATACTTAAAAATAGAAAATGAGCTCATAGACCTTACCACATTCTTGGTTCGGGACCAGTACAGAACAAGGCGTTCCTAGTCATCGTCCAGTAAATGTGTCTTAGGAGAACGTAAGGGAATTTGATGAGTTTCTTTGCCGGTGAAGTATGTTTTCTTCAGGTAATTCTGATACTGCCACCAAGCATTCTTGAAGATAGCAGAGGTATTAGCACAGGTTACCTCATCCCGAGTTTCCAAATCGGTCCTTCTCTATAGAGAAAAATGGGAAAAATTGATGTATTATAATCATCATGGAGGTAGGATGTATGGGACGAAGCAAAGTAATTGCCATGAATAACATTACTTACACATAACTCCTAGACAAACACCTGCAACTAACATTTTCCTTCATCTTCCGTATAATATTTCCAAGATGGGAAGATACGCACATACGATTTAACAACATCAAATGCGATAGATGCTAAACTACGACTAGCTGGTTGTGCTTCCTCCACAGGAATAGGCGTACTAACTAGTGGAGTTGGGGTTCGCCGTGATAGTACTGGCCCTTTGGGCACTAGAGCTGCCTTACTAACTGCTCTTGTTTGGGACCTCTGGGGTGGAGATGGTGTTGTGTCAACAGGAATTGGGTTACTATCGGCTGGGGTTGGGGTTAGATTGGGTGAAGCTGGTTCTCTTTCCATCGCAGTAGGGGTACAATCTGCGAGAGTTTGGGTTATGTGTGGTAGGGCTGGTTCTTGTGCATGTACAACCGGGGTGCTATCTCCACTAAGAGGTAGCACTATTTTATTTGAAGACCGTGTTTTTAGTCCGCTAGATACTTGCATCACCCGCTCCAATTCAAATGGCTGATAAACAGGAAACATAGTTGAATGTACACACATTGTATGAGAGACAGATGCAATAGATAGTGTGAAAAAAAGAGGGAATGAAATAGTTGACATGTATATTGTTTAACTAAAACGGATAGCATGACATAATTTCACATATATGATGTCTATCTAAACTGGATAGCATAGCATAACATAATTCAAAGATATGATGAATAACTAAACAGGATCACATGACATAATTCACCTACATGTTATCTAAGTAATCAGGATCACATCATTTAATTCACATATGTAATTTATATGCTAAACAGAGGGCATTCGATATGATGTCTGAACTAAGAACATGGTGTTGAATATTGTGTATATGATGTCTAAACTATGCAATGCAAGACACCGTATGCATGATATGAGCAGTATAACCGTGCCAAGTTAGAGCATACACCTCAGTGGGGGAATAGGACTGGTCATCTGTCTCTGAATCCATCTCTGAGGAGCTATCGGGACCCAACAAGAGATCTGCTTTGACAGGTAGCACTGTCTGCTCTAAAGGCCTTGTTTTCACTCCAGATTATTCCATCTCCCACCCAAATGGCTGATTCACAGGAAGAGTAGTTTAATGTACAAACATTGTCGACAAATGAAAATGTAATGAAGAAAAGGATGGGCAAGATATCATTCAAATATATGATGCCTAGTTAAACAGGATGACATTGCACATTTCACATATATTATGGCTGGCTGAAAGACATGAGACTGCATAATTCCCATATATGATATAGAAACTAAACAGGTGGCATTACAGAACATGTCTAAACTAAGCAGATGACATATATGATGTCAAAAGTAGGCACTGCAAGGCAACATATGCATGATATGACTACCATCATCATGCCAAGGTAGAGCAAACACCTTGGGGGGGGTAAATAGGAGTGGTCAGCGGCGTCTGAATCTGCCTCAGAACAGATATCTTCCTCTAGATTACAATCTGGAGAGGGGTGGGGAGGGTTTGCCATTGAACCCACCATGGAGCGATGTGTGCATGACATTGTATTGCCGCGCAAAACTCTTCTCTTTTTCTGTACATGTTCAGCATGACTGTGTACACTATCTGACATGCATACGACAAAAATATGGTGAGATTATGTAAGGAGAGCATGCAGAAATTTAGAGTGATGGTAACAACCAGTGGATCGACGTTTTTATGTTGAACCAAAATAGCCCTAATGGATCGACTTGAATGTACAGTAACAAGTGATGCAACAAGTGTACAACCTCTTTGCCGTAGCCGTGTCAACCTCGGCATCATTGGGTTGGTCACTGAAGCAGTTGAGGCAGAGGTGGTTGTCAAAGGTGTGGAGGAAGATCTGAGGAATCTGTAGACGGCGTCCAGGGCACTGCCCTGTTGTGATGGATCGTTCTGACATTGGAGCAGCTCCGGTGAGCCGTAAGACGTCAAGGTTGAAGCAGCACAAGACAGACATCGTCAATCTCAAGTGGGATTCTAATAGCGTCTCCAATAGATGATGTAAAATGGATGTAAAATTAACATCACCAAAAACCACCTGACTACAACAGATGAGGTAAAAACTGTTGACTCTGAACTTAACTGTCGAAACTGAAATTTACTGTGGAATCTGAATGCTACTGTCGAAACTGAATGCAATGGTAGCAGAGAGGCACTTGACATGTAGTTTAGGGAGGGCCTGCAGTTCATGTTCAACCTGCACCCCCCTGAGCTGCCAGCCACCACCGGCCAAACCGCCGGCCCCAGCGCCGCCTCGCCACCCCGAAACAACTCGCCACCGCCGCCCCGGCCAGCCCTCTAGGCCCCCCGCCCCCACCTTGAACCCTAAGATAGATAGTGGGGTACCTCTCCGGCGAGCCCCCATCCCCGCTGCGGGTGG
>NC_041387.1:622242843-622251850 GCF_002162155.2 Triticum dicoccoides
CCGAAAAGTCGATTCAGTCGACTGAAGTGTGGCTTAATCGGAGCAGAGCAGCAACACGAGCGAGGGGGAGAGCAGCAGCAGCAGCTGGGCGAGCGAGCGAGAGCTGGAGCAGCTGCGATAGACGAGGAGATCGTCGGAGAAGCTCCTTGGAGGTGGAGGACGGGACGGCTGAACCGGTGGGACGGCAAGATGGACGACGGATCCTCATTCGGGGAGGTGCACGAGGGACGTCGAGCTGTTGCGGTGGACGACATCGTCGGGGAAGAGGCTCCGGCTGGGCAGCTGTGACGTGGCAGACGGAGGAGGGTGGGGTTTCGTGGCTGGAGCGGAGAGGTTATGGCGGCCTGGGATTTCGAATGGTAAAAAGGGGGCGATGGGAGGGGTGAAGCATGACTTAGGGACGCGCTTGTCGAAAATGTAGGGTGTGTTACAAAATTACCCCCCACCGATTTGAACTAGCGGCCCTTTCGGCTCAGGGTTAGAAGGGGGATTTCGCGTGTCGGGATTTGGCAGCTGGTGTCGAGGGTTGGGTGCGACATATGCCAAAGGATGGCTTATCATGGTGGGGGCGAGTAGGACGTCGCCGGTGCCCGGGAACGGAATGAGGCGAAGACATGCACGCCGGCGGATCTTACCCAGCTTCGGGGCTCTCCGAGGAGATAACACCCCTCCTACTGCTCTGTGGGGTCTCCACATGATCACTAAGGCAAAGTGAGTACAAGGTTGCTCCTTGAGATGTATTCTGGAGGTAGGAGAGGGCAGGGCTAGCTCTCTCCTTCCTATATGGTCTGGTCTAGTGCTAATGGATTCGAACCCTTTGCATGGGTGCCCTGGGGGGGGGGTTATATAGGCCTGCCCCCCAGGGATACAATGGTAATTCGGCTGGGTGCGGGTCCCAGCCGTCTGTCTCTCAGGTCGCCGTCTTCTCCGCCGACTGCTGGGGCCTGCCGACTAGTGGGCCCCGCCGACAGGCCCGGTACTGTAGCCGTGCTTCTAATGACGCTGGCTTGGTCATGGGGTCATGGCAACAGTGCCGCCGCCTGACGGACGATCACCATCGCCGTTCCCAGTCTTGTCTGGTTAATGGCGTGTGGGACCCGTGGGAGGGGCCGGCCGACTCCTGGGGGCCGACTCCCATCGGGTCCGTCTTGGGGTGCTCTCGCCGTCTTCTGTACTCCCGCCGACGGGTGGGACCCGCCGTCTCTGGGTCGTACAGGTAGGCTGTCGTGGGTACAGGGCTCCGCCCCCAAGGGCTGATGTCAGGGCTGGCATGGCAATAGTGCCGCGCCAGACGGAGATCTCCGCCGGTATGGCGCACTGTGGCCATGCCTGCCCTCGATAAACGGGGCAGGAAGGGGTCGCGCGGCGGTCGTTTCCCGTCCCGTCCATTATCGAGGAGGCACGGGGTGGTTGGAGTCGCGGGCCGACTCTCTACAGCCGGCTTCTCCGGAAGTCGCTGGCCAAGAGTCGGCTTGTCTTGGAGTCGCCCCTGGGACTCGTCTTAACTTGGAGTCGTCCCTCAGACTCGGCTTGAGGGGCGCAACCTGCCCCGATGTCTTGAAAGGTTCAGGGGCTCGGGTTAGCCTACCCGTGGCCCATTACTCCGACAGTAGTCCCCGAAGCTGGTGAGGCTCCGAGGGTGATACGTCATGGGGCCTCAACAGTTTCATTCTTTTGGTGGTGGAATCTGGGCTTTGCTTGTCGTCGTCCTTCAGGCCGACTATCTGGAGTCGGACTCGCAGAGGGCTGTCTTGCCCCCTAAGGAGTTTGAAAGTCGCGGCGGGAAACCAGGCGGCGTGCCTGATACGTTTCCCTGCGGTCGCCCACTGCAGACCCGTCACGCGGCGCCACGCGGCAAGGACAGTCTACCTACCCATGCGTGCGAGGGGACGGGCTGTCAGGCGAGGCCCGCCACTACCGCGCCTCGGCATGCGAACGGATCCGTTGCGGCCGTGCGAACAGTTGGGTTTCCTATGTTGTTACTGCGCGCAGTAACTTCGTGGGGTAAATCGCGGGGGGCGTGGGGTCTCGTGCGCAGTTAATCCCACGCGCGCCCCATTGGCTTCTCAGTCTACGAGGCTATAAGTAGGCGGGGGGAGAGGAGCGGCGAAGCACGCGCGCCCATCTTCCCTGCTCCCCCGCCTCCTCTTGCTTCTTCTGCTTTCTTCTCCTTCTTGCCGCCGCCGTGCCGAACCATGCCGCGCCCGCAGCGATGAGCTCTTCCTCCGCCGCCGTGGCTTCTGCCGTGCGCTCCGGCGTATGGGACGTCTCCGAGGTGGACGATGACCTCATCGAGTTTCTTCGCAAGACGTGCCGCCTCCCCGGCGCAAACCTCGTGCGAGCCCGCGCCGCGCCGGCGAGGGAGATATCGCCGGCGCCGGAGGAGGGTGAGCAGGTCATATTCCGCTCGCACCTCATGCGCGGCCTGGGGCTGCCAGCGAGCGGCTTCTTCCCCTCCTTCTTGGCGTTCCACAGGCTCCAGCCGCACCACCTCACTCCGAACACGGTGGTGCTGCTGGCCGCCTTCGCCACCCTGTGCGAGGGCTTCCTCGGCATTCTCCCCACCATCGAGCTGTGGGGAGAATTCTTTCAATCCAAGCTCAGCACGCACGTCGCCGGCGTACCAGCCCAGTGCGGCGCCTTCATCATGATGCGGAGATCAACAGCCGACAATCCGTTTCCCTCCATCCCGCTGATCAAGTCGGTGAAGATGTGGCAGCGGTCCTATTTTTATGTGAAGAACGTCGCCCCAGAAGGGGACTGGGTCAATCTGCCACCCTACGAAGCCGGTGCGCCGGCTGGAAGGCTTCCCAGCTGGTCCCACCGAGTCAAGACGCTGACACCCGCAGGTGCCGCCGCTGTTGCGTGACTCCGAGTGCTGACGCAGTCGGAGGGCTTGGTCGGGGCTGACTTGCTGGCCGCCTTCGTGGCACGCCGAGTCCTCCCTCTCCAAGGCCGACTCATCTGATCAATCAGATGAGCGACCACCGGGACCCGAGTCGGATGTGCACCAGGGACATGCCCCACGCAGAAATGGCGAACATGGTGAACCACATCGCAAACTGCGAGCTTGCGGCGGACTGGCAGTTCGGCAAAGAGCCGTACTCGCGCGCCAACCCCCCGCCTGTGGTAAGTCGCATCTCTTGTTGCTCTGTTTTCTTTGTAGCCGAATCCGACTTCTGATCTTTTTGTTTTCTTCGAGTCAGAACCCCCTCATTCAGCCTGCAGTCGGCGCCACGGGACCGCCCCGTGAGTTCGTCCCCGACCGAGCGGAGAGCGACGTCGACGACCCCGACTTGGGGGCGGCGGCGATGGAGGCCGACGCCGAAGGCGGAGGAGGAGGAGCAGGAGGCGGCTTCAGGCCCTCGACCACCTTCGCCGACTGGCCTGAAGACGACGCCGAAGGGGAAGTTGCCCCGTGCCACCAGCCAAAGGTCAGCCAGTCGGGTGCGAGTCCCTCCGCCGGCTTGGCTGGACAAGGCGGCGTGTAGAGGCGCCAAGTCGGGCCGAGTTCGCTCGGCGGCAAGCCAAAGAAGTTCAAGGGGGCGGCCCCCGCGACCAAGTGGGAGGAGGCGGTCGCGAAGGCCAACCGCTTCCGCAAGGAAGTGAAGAGGCTGCCAGTGGTCTCTGCGTAAGTGTTTCTGCCTTTGTCTTATTTCCCTCTGGTGAATCTTGTCTGAGTCTTTTACACTCCCTCCTTGCTTCAGGGCTCCCCTTACCCTTGAGAGGGTCGCCACCCCTCTG
The DNA here is from genome assembly GCF_002162155.2 of Triticum dicoccoides. NCBI lineage: Eukaryota > Viridiplantae > Streptophyta > Magnoliopsida > Poales > Poaceae > Triticum > Triticum dicoccoides. The sequence goes on from NC_041387.1 coordinate 622,246,588, forward strand.
TCATGGGGTCGGTAGAGACGTCCGCCAACACTCGGCGGATTGACCCCGCCGCCGACCTCCGGGAGGCGACGGAGCAAAACGCACAGGAGAAGCGCGACGAGGAGGAGGCCGACCGCCTGGAGAAGGCGGCGGCCTCCGCCCAGAAAAAGTTGGAAGAGGCCGAAGCCGCCGTCGCAGCAAGACGGCGAGCTGAGGAGGCCATGCACCGCCAATCGGCGTTGCTCGTCATCCTGCTAACCTCTGCACCGCCGCCCCCGGAGTTCACGGGGCGGACTGGAGAAGCCGGCGCCGAGAACCCCATCATGGAGAAGGAAAGCGGCAAGGCCTCCATGTCAGACACGCTCGTGCCGCCCCCTCCGCCTCCGCCACCGTCTGGGAGCGTGCATGGTAAACAGCCGGCGGGCCCGCCGGTGCCGCCGACTGAGGACGAGGCCGTGGCGAAGCTGCTCCTTCAAGTCGCCTCGCCAGCGCGCCGCCGCCTTGAGAAGGCGACTTCGGCGCCACGGCCCCTGGAGACCGGTGCCACCAGCTCGGCCATCCCAGACGCCGAGGTGACGAGCGCCGCACCCGTTGGATGGGTGCGAGGAGGCGGCACAGGTCCGCTGAACGAGGCGCTTCTGGACGTCCAGGCGAAGCTGCGAGCCGAGGGCGACGCCCTCCAGAACTGCACCAAGGCGCATCTGGCGTCGCTAGCAGCCGTCCGGGTATGCTTTCTTCTTTTGATTCTTGTTTTTCTTGTTCTTCTCTGTGGGGGCGCGCCAGCGCACCCACTGGGTGTAGTCCCCGAGTTTCGGGCCGGCTGCTGAGCAGGCGGTTCGGAACTCCCTCTGGCGAGTTCCAAATATTTATCTTTGTCTGAAATGCTTATTACAGGAGTATCACAACCTCCGCGTCACTGCCTTCAACCGCAATGTTGAGGAGCTGGGCAAGTGTACTGCCGACTTGTCAGAGAGCCGGAGTGAGTCCTTCTTCTTTTTTTGTGGGGGCGCGCTGGCGCACCCGCGGGCTGTAGTCCCCGAGATTCGGGCCGACTGCTGAGCAGTCGGGCCGGATCTTCCCGGCGACCTTCTTTGTTGGTGACTTAACGTCTTTTCCTTTTTTCATTCTTCAGAGGCCAACACCACTCTTCAGCAGCGGCTGGGCGAGGCCAACACCGCCTTGCGTGCCAAGGAGGAGGAGTGCAGCAAGCTCGCCACAGAGCGCGATCTGCTGGCTGCGCAGCTGGTGGAACAGAAGGAGCTGCTTAAGAAGGCGCATGACAAGGCGGAGAAGAGAGAGACCGCTCTCCTGGCCGAGTTCGAAAGCGAGCGCTCCTCCTGGACTGACAAGGAGGCGCTGCCGACCTCCGGCTTCCATGAGATCGAAGACATCGTCGACGGTGAGTTTATTTGCTTTCTTTCTTTGAGCCGCTGACTGTAAGTCAGACCGACTCCTGACTGTTTGTCTTGCTTCTTCTTTGTTTTGGCAGACTTCTTCCCTGGCCACTCGCAGGCGGTCGCTCGAGCTATCGAGGCTGATCGCGAGGCACGAAGGGCAAATGGCGCGGAGATCGCCGCCAACGCCCCCTGACCATCGACGAGCAGCTTCTGAGCATCGAGACTCGTCTGCGGCCGGCCCATCGGCTGCTGCCCCGGCTTCAACGTGCCGGTGCCCAGGCGATTGCCGCCCTGTGGCCAGACATGCCGGCTCTGAGCATCGAGACTGTCGACTGGCTGGAGGTCGCGGCTGGCCGTCTTGAGGCCTGGAAGGGTTCCTCGGCCCAGGCCGGAGCGCGCCGGGCCTTGGAATTCGTCAAGGCGTGGTATCCGGGGCTGGACCTGGACCGGCTGGTCACGTTCCGGTCAGAGGCCCAGGCAGAGCTGGTGGCTGTGGAGGGCGCCCTCGTCGAGCGTATAGCAGCGATTGCCGACTACACAGATACCAGTGTAACACCCACGATGCGGCTATATCTCCCACGTGTCGAAGCACGACTTAGAGGCATAACCGCATGGTGGTTTTGTCGCAAGAAGGGTCATGTTCACACAATCCCATGTAATGAACAAGAATGGGATAAAGAGAGTTGGCTTACAATCGCCACTTCACAAAATACATAAATTAAGACCATACATCATACAAAGTACACTCATAGACCGGCTACGGTCAAATTCAAATGTAAAGAACACAACCCCAAATGCTATATCCCCGATCGTCCCTACTGGGCACCTCTACTGATCATCTGGAAATGATACATAGTAACGACCAAGGGCCTCATCAAATTCCCACTTCAGCTCAGTTGCGCCATCTGCGCTGGTATCCTCGGCACCTGCATCTGTTTTGGTAGAATCTGTGAGTCACTAGGACTCAACAATCTCACACCCGCGAGATCAAGACTATTTAAGCTCATAGGTAGGTAAAGGGGTAATATGGTGGAGCTGCGGCAAGCACTAAGCATATATGGTGGCTAACATATGCAAGTGGGAGCGAGAAGAGAAGCAACGCATCGGTCGAGAAGCTAGAAGCGATCGCGAAGTGATCCTGAAACTACTTACGTCAAACATAACTCAAACCGTGTTCACTTCCCGGACTCCGCCGAGAAGAGACCATCACGGCTACGCACACGGTTGATGCATTTTAATGAAGTAAAGTGTCAAGTTATCCGGACATTAACAAATTCCCATCTGCCTCATAACCGCGGGCACAGCTTTCGAAAGATAATATACCCTGCAGGGGTGTCCCAACTTAGCTCATCACAAGCTCTCATGGTCAACGAAGGATATACCTTCTCCCGGGAAGACCCGATCAGTCTCGGAATCCCGGTTCGCAAGACATTTCGACAATGGTAAAACAAGACCAGCAAAGCCTCCCGATGCACCGACAAATCCCGATAGGAGCTGCACATATCTCGTTCTCAGGGCAACACCGGATGAGACTAGCTACGAGTAAAACCAGACTTCGAGTTTCCCCGAAGTGGCCCCGCAGGCAGCTCAGTTCGGTCCAACACTCGAAGGAGCACTGGTCCGGGGGGGTTAAAATAAAGATGACCCTTGGGCTCGCGAAAACCCAAGGGAAAAGGGCTTAGGTGGCAAATGGTAAAACCAAGTTTGGGCCTCGCTGGAGGAGTTTTATTCAAAGCGAACTGTCAAGGGGGTCCCATAAATCACCCAACCGTGTAAGGAACGCAAAATCAAGGAACATAACACCGGTATGACGGAAACTAGGGCGGCAAGAGTGGAACAAGTCACCAGGCATAAGGCCGAGCCTTCCACCCTTTACCAAGTATATAGGGTGCATTAATTAAACAGGAGATAATGTGATATCCCAAAATATCCGTGTTCCGACCAGGAACAAACTTCATCTTCACCCGCAACTAGCAACGCTATAAGAGGGGCTGAGCAAAAGCGGTGACATAGCCAAACAACGGTTTGCTAGGACAGGATGGTTAGAGGTTTGGCATGGCAATGGGGAGGCATGATAAATAGTGGCAGGTAGAACTAACATAGCGATAGAGCGAGTACTAGCAAGCAAAGATAAAAGTGATATCGAAGGTATGGTCATCTTGCCTGCAAGGTTCTCAAAGTTGTTGAAGGCTTGATCCTCGTAAGCGTTCTCAACAGGTTCCTCGTGCATGTACTCGTCTCTCGGCTCTACCCACAGCAAGAACACAGGCAAAGGAACCACAATAAATCACGGTGCAATGCACAAGCAACATGATGCAATACATGTCATGATATGCGAGATGTGATATGCAATGCGTATGCGTCCTTCGGGAGGAAAAAGGATGAACAAGGCATCAACTTGGCAAACCAGGTATGCCTCGGGAAAGATGAGATGATTTCGGTTGAAATTGATATAAGGATCACCGGGAACGGATGCATGGTTTGCAAATGGCGAGCAAAACAAGAATGGCACAAAACTGCGATTAACAGCACGATGCTACTTAGCATGCAACAAGAAACTATGCTACAGCACCCCAACATAAAAACAAAGCATATGGCAGTGATCTACAGGAGATTCTTAACAAAACAGGAACACTGAGCTACGGCTAAATCACATCAAAACAGGTTCAAACAAGCATGGTGAAAGTGCAAAAAATATCAGGTTGGACATGGCATAAACAACATCATGAAGCAATGTTCAGAGCAAGTTATCAACATGCTACAAGAACTTATAATAGCAAAACAAGACATGGCATGAATCTACTCAAAGCATAGATCAAAAGTCCCTTACTGACCATAAGCCAAAAAGGATCAGAAAATATGATGGCACCCATGTGAACATAGCAAGTTTCGTTAACAGATTCAGCAAACAAAGCATGACATTGACAGAATTACGAAGGCACCTTCGTGAGCTCGATGCACTGACTACAGAGCACTTCATGATAAACTAAGAATACATCCATCAAGAAGACATGGCATAGAAGCTATACATGGCAAGAACAACATCATAGCATACCCGGATCAACTACAACAACCTTGGCAAAATTGAATAACATGTAAACAATCTGCCAGGAAACATTTTGAAGGAAAAGTAGAGCACGAAAATGACATGCTAGACTACTCCATAATTGCAACCATGGCCATGGATGGATAGAGCATAACCTTATGTCCAAAACATCCTTACTGAAGTATCTAAAATTATGCATGGATCTCTCTGTAGCATCATGTTTACATGGCATGAAAATAACAGCAAAACAGGGACTAAAATCAGCAATATCACGAAGCCTAGTTTGCATGCTTGTGCTAGTCACCATATTGATCACAAAAATACATGGCAAGTACCTATGCAAAGAACACATGGCATAGTTCAACTCACATGTAGGGCTCAAGTACATAAGATGCACACATCAATCATGGCAAAAATGACAAAAGTGCATATTCTGATACGAATCTGAAACTAATATTATGAAGCACTCTTCCAACAGCGTTTCGGGCATCAAGATGAGCTCAAAATAAAATGATGCAATGAGATGAAATGATATACTCTTCGAGGCGAACAATTGGTATGCTACACGCCCAAAACGGAGCCACGGGTGCAAAGTTGTGGGGCTATGAACATGCAACAAAAATTAAGACAGATAAGGACTTGGATGAAATTTCGGGGGAGGAGAGATCAACCTGTCTAGATCGGATCTGATTCGGGTCCGGCCGCACGGACGTCGAGGCGTCGCCGGAGAGGACGGAGAGGAGGATGGCCGGAGAGGGCGGAGGAGAGGCCGGCGCGGCGGGGAGGACGGCGCGGCTCCGACTGGGGCGGCGCATGGAGGAGGCGGGGCCGGGCGGCACCG
>NC_041387.1:622252007-622261503 GCF_002162155.2 Triticum dicoccoides
GATTCGCCGGGCGGCGGCGGGCGGACGCGTCCAGCTCCGTCCGGACGTGTCCGGCTGCGGGGAGAGGAGCGGGGCTAGGGTTAGGGTAGGAAATGATCCGGGATTTCGGGGGAGGGGTGTTTTTATAGGTAGAAGGAGCTAGGAAGCTCCAAATGAGGTGCGGTTTTCGCCCACATGATCGTGATCCGACGACGGAGAGCATGGAAGAGACTTAGATGGGTTGTTGGGCTGTTTTGGAGGGGTGTTGGGCTGCAACTCAAAAGAGGCATTTGCGGTTATGCGGTTAACCGTTGGAGTACCAAACGAGCTCCAAATGACCCGAAACTTGACAGGCGGTCTACCGGTGTTATACCAGGGCCACTTGGCAAGGCTCGGTCCATTCCGAAAAAGTTCAACACTCGCACACGAAAAGAGACAAGAGGGGTGCGCCGGTGCATGTGGGAGTGTCGGATTGCGAAACGGACAACGGGGAAAATGCTCGGATGCATGAGACAAACACATATGCAAATGAGATGCACATGATGACATGATATGATATGCATGACATTAATAAAATGCAAAACAAAAGACAAAACCCAACCACGGAGGGAATATCATATCACATAGCCGAAAATGGCAAGAGTTGGAGATACAAAGATGGAAAGTTACATCCGGGGTGTTACAACACTCCACCACTACAAGAGGATCTCGTCCCAAGATCTAGGACTGAAAGAACTCCGGATATTAGGAACGGAGGTGATCCTCGCGCTCCCAGGTGGCTCTCAGTCGGAATGGTGTGACCACTTCACTTTCAGGAATTTGATTGACTTGTTGCGAGTCTTGCGCTCGGTTTCTTCAAGAATAGCAACGGGGTGCTCATGATAAGAGAGATCTTCTTGGAGGTCAATCTCTTCGAAGTTGATAGTGCGCTCAGGAGTCTTGAAGCACTTGCGAAGCTGTGACACGTGAAACACATCGTGCACGTTCGCAAAGTTGGACGGAAGTTCAAGTTGATAGGCGAGGTCGCCTCTTTTGCCAATGATCTTGAAAGGACCCACGTATCTAGGGGCAAGCTTCCCTTTGATACCGAAGCGACGAGTGCCTTTCATTGGAGAGACGCGGAGGTAGACATGGTCTCCAATTTCAAAAGCCAAGTCACGGTGCTTGCTATCATAATAACTCTTTTGGCGCGATTGCGCGGCTTTGAGATTCTCACGAATGACTTTACACATTTCTTCGGCTTCTGTGATCAATTCGTTGCCAAGAAGTTCGCGTTCACCTGTCTCGGACCAATTGAGAGGAGTACGGCACTTTCTGCCATAGAGAATTTCGAATGGGGCCTTGCCCGAACTCGCTTGGAAGCTGTTGTTGTAGGAGAACATGGCATATGGAAGACAATCTTCCCACTTCATACCGAAAGAGATGACACAAGCCCTGAGCATATCTTCAAGGATTTGATTGACTCGCTCGACTTGGCCACTTGTTTGAGGATGGAAAGCTGTGCTGAAACGAATGTTGCTTCCCATGGCCTTCTGAAAGGAGTCCCAGAACTTAGAAGTGAAGATGCTTCCATGATCTGAAGATATCAATTGTGGAATGCCGTGTAAGGAGACAATTCTGGAGGAGTATAGCTCTGCCAGCTGAGCTGCTATGATAGATTCTTTGATAGAGAGAAAATGAGCCACTTTGGTAAGCTTGTCAATGACAACGAAGATAGCATCATTTCCACACTTGGACTTAGGAAAACCAGTCACGAAGTCCATCTCGATATGGTCAAACTTCCATTCCGGAATAGCAAGAGGTTGGAGGAGACCAGCTGGTCTTTGGTGTTCTGCTTTCACTCTTCTGCAGACATCACATTCATTCACGAATTGACCAATTTCTCGCTTCATTCGAGTCCACCAATACGACTGCTTGAGGTCATGGTACATTTTTGTACTTCCAGGATGAATGGATAGGAGGGAATTATGTGCCTCATTCATGATGACTTTTCTCAAATCACCTTTTGGAACCACAATTCGATCCTCGAAGAAAAGAGTATCTTTGTCATCCAAGCGATAGCACTTGTATTTGGGAATGCCCTTGTCAATACCACGTTTCACCTTCTTCACCATGGTATCCAGGAGTTGTGCCTCACGAATTTGATCTTCCAAAGTAGGAGAGACTATGAGGTTGGCAAGAAAGCCTTGAGGAACAACTTGAAGATTCAGCTTGCGGAAAGCCTCACAAAGACCCGGTTGAAACAGCTTGAGAATTAGACTGTTGCAATACGCCTTTCTACTCAGAGCATCTGCAATCACATTCGCCTTGCTAGGAGTATATTCGATACTCGGATTGTACTCTTGAATCATTTCGACCCATCGAGTTTGCCTGAGGTTAAGGTTGGGTTGAGTGAAGATATACTTGAGGCTCTTGTGATCGGTGAAAATGTCCACTTGCCTTCCCAATAAGAGATGTCTCCATGTTATCAATGCATGGACAACTGCCGCCAACTCAAGATCGTGAGTGGGGTAGTTCTTTTCATTGTGCTTCAACTGACGAGAGGTACAGGCCACAACTTTTTTCTCTTGCATCAACACAGCACCAAGACCTTGAAGGGAAGCATCACAAAATACTTCGAATGGCTTGGATTCATCAGGAGGAGTCAAGACAGGAGCTGTGACTAGCTTCTCTTTGAGGGTGTTGAAAGTGACGTCACACTCAGGCATACAGACATACTTGACATGCTTCTGGAGGAGGTTGGAAAGAGGATTTGCAATCTTAGAGAAGTTCTCAACGAATCTTTGGCAATAGCTTGCAAGACCAAGAAAACTGCGGAGCTGCTTGACATTCTGAGGAGGTTCCCAATTCAGAACTACAGAAACCTTCGCGGGATTAACAGCAATGCCCTTGGCAGATATGATGTGACCAAGATAAAGAACTTCATCAAGCCAGAACTCACATTTCGAAAACTTCGCATAGAATTGATGCTCTCTGATCTTGTCGAGCACCAATCGCAAATGTTTGCATGATCCTGCTTATTCTTGGAGAAGACCAAAATATCATCGAGATACACCAAGACGAATTCCTTGGTGTAGGGGTTGAAGATAAAGTTCATCATGCGAGAGAACGTTGGAGGAGCATTGACAAGGCCGAAAGACATGACAGTATATTCATATGAACCATAGCTTGTTCTGAATGCTGTCTTGGGAATATCTTGTTCACGAATGCGAATCTGATGATAACCCATACGAAGGTCAAGCTTGGAGAATACTTTAGCACCTTTGAGTTGCTCGAAAAGCTCATTGATGTTGGGAAGTGGATACTTGTTCTTGATTGTCTTCTTGTTCAATGGACGGTAATCGACGCAAAGTCGGTCCGTGGCATCCTTCTTCTGGACAAAAAGAACTCCACAACCCCATGGGGATGAACTCGGTCTGATCAAACCCAGACGCTCTTGTTCATCGAGCTGTTTCTTCAATTCCTTCAGCTCCTTGGGTCCAAGCTTGTATGGACGCTTGCAAACAGGTTCCGTTCGAGGCTCAAGATCAATAACGAATTCGACTGGCCGATGAGGAGGCATACCCGGAAGCTCTTCTGGAAAGACATCTTGGTACTCACAAACGACTGGAATTTGAGAAATAGCATCCAACTCGCCCTTCTCATTGAGAGAAAACAACCGAATGGTTTCATCACGAGCGGCATAGATGATAACATCCTCAGAAGGGTGTGTCAGTAGAATTTGCCTGGCAGCACAATCAAGCTGAGCCTTGTGCTTAGAAAGCCAGTCCATCCCGAGAATTAGATCAATATCAGAGTCGCCAAGAACAATTGGAGAAGACAGAAATTTATAGTCGCCCATCTTGATACCGACATTCGGAACCATCATGCTAGAGCTCAAACGCTTAGCCGGAGAAATAACTTGCATAGCTTTAGATAATTCCTCTGTGTCAAAATTGTGCTTCGATGCAAAAGGATATGACATGAAAGAATGCGATGCACCAGTATCAAATAAGACTTTTGCAGGAATATCGTTAACTGGAAGATTACCCATGATCACATCAGAAGAATCCTCTGCCTGAGCTGCATTCATCATGTTCACCTTTGCAGACTTTGTGTTATGCTTGACCACAGCATTGCTTGAAGATCTCACAGGAGGAGGAGGAGGAAGGCGCCTTTGATTGAAGCATTTGTTTGCGTAGTGACCTTTCTGCTGGCACTTGTTGCAAGTCACTTCTGAGAGCGGACGATGATAAGGAGCATTTGACCTTGGAGCTTGAGACCGAGACTTGTTCTGATAGCCTGGGTTGGGTGGGTGGGAAGATCCACGACCACCTGAGTTCTTCTGCTGGTAAGGCTGACGAAACGGAGGAGGAGGAAGGTAGAACTTCTGCTGCTTAGCTGCCACTTGTGAGGAAGAAGAAGATTGCACTGCATCCCTGATTCTCTTCTTAGAAGCCTCACACTTGAGCTGAGCACCTTCTTGCTTGAGTGCCATATTGTAGAATTGATCAAACTGAGTAGGCTCAACAAGAACGAGAGCTAACTGTAGATCCTCTCTAAGGCCACCTCTGAATTGATAGATCATACTCTTCTCATCAGGAACATCTTGCTTAGCAAAGCGAGCAAGTTTCTGAAACTGCTTGTTGTATTCGTACACTGACATGTTGCCTTGCTTGAGATTGCGGAACTCCTCACGCTTGCTCTCAACAACACTGGTAGGAATGTGGTGAGCTTTAAAGTCCTGATAGAAGTCAGTCCAAGTAATCACTTGACCACCTCTGGAATCCTTGTATTGCTGGAACCAATTAGCTGCTTGATCCTTGAGCTGAAAAGAAGCGAACTTAACATAGTCCTCAGGCCTGACATTGCTGCATTCAAAATGCTTGTTGATATCCATGAGCCAATCATCGGCGACTGTGGCCTCGACACAGTAGCTGAAAGACTTCGGCTGATTTGCAAGGAATTGGTTGAGGGTAGGAAATAGAGGCTGATGATTAAACTGCCCTTGACCTTGATTCCCTTGGTTTCCTTGGCCTTGGTTGCGCTCTTGCATGAGCTGAATCATCATCTGGGCATTGGCGTTTGTGGCAGCCATCAAAGCTTGCCATGCCTCCGGAGGCGGAGGTGGAGGTGGAGGGTTCGCCTGACTCCCATCATTGCGTTCCGGATTCTGGCGCGTTGGCGGAGCCATCCTGAAGAGGGTGACATCCGTTAGCATCTTGATAGACAGATAGACAAGTTGAATCAACGGATAGAAATTGCAACATATAGTCTTCACAATAAACATTCGAACAGAGATGAACGAATGAATTCCCAAAGTTAACATCACACATCCATTAAGGTGAGAAGCCACTTGCATAGAGATTGATGAATGAAATAAACAAGGTACAACTGGAACAAATAAGTGGTAAGAATTACCCAATCACGAACCAAATATCTGCGGGAAGAAATGCTAGAGCTACTTGATTCCCACCTATAAACTCCTGAAACTTTCTGGTTATGCAATCAGGTGTTGGGGATACAGGGGAAGCAATATATCTCACCCAAACTAACAATCCCTACATCCAGCTGTATCCATCCGTCAACACATAACCAACAAACCTTCGGAAATCGTGTACCTCAACCTTCGAAAAGCATCTGTTATACGAGTTATGGCAATACTCCCGAACTCCTGCCCCAGTACTGGGTGGCGTCGAGGTTATCTCACCAACAACTGCATAAAAGAGATTTTCGATGTCGATAAAACTCAGGTATTCCAGAACTGCAACGATAAAATTGTGACGACAACACCTCGGAGCTCAACTCCCCGGGTCAAAGGCACATAATAGACAGGAGGCACCAAGAACAATGTTCTCGTCACAAAACCATCGGAACGATTCCAAGATACCCGCGTGATCCTAAATTTTTTTAGTGAAATTTGAGAAGAGGAAAGTCAAAACATCTATGTCAGGAGACCTCACCAGAGTGACGAAGGGACTGAGGAGTAAAAAGAATCCTACTCTCCGATATATATAATCCTAAGACTCAAAACATTTTTGTTCTAGACTCAACATCGCCAGCAAACAATCAAGCAGGGGGCTCCTAAGTCGGGGATGGCTCTGATTACCAACTTGTAACACCCACGATGCGGCTATATCTCCCACGTGTCGAAGCATGACTTAGAGGCATAACCGCATGGTGGTTTTGTCGCAAGAAGGGTCATCTTCACACAATCCCATGTAATGAACAAGAATGGGATAAAGAGAGTTGGCTTACAATCGCAACTTCACACAATACATAAATTAAGATCATACATCATACAAAGTACACTCATAGACCGGCTACGGTCAAATTCAAATGTAAAGAAGACAACCCCAAATGCTAGATCCCCGATCGTCCTGACTGGGCACCTCTACTGATCATCTGGAAATGATACATAGTAACGACCAAGGGCCTCATCAAATTCCCACTTCAGCTCAGTTGCGCCATCTGCGCTGGTATCCTCGGCACCTACATCTGTTTTGGTAGAATCTGTGAGTCACGAGGACTCAACAATCTCACACCCGCGAGATCAAGACTATTTAAGCTCATAGGTAGGTAAAGGGGTAATATGGTGGAGCTGCGGCAAGCACTAAGCATATATGGTGGCTAACATACGCAAGTGGGAGCGAGAAGAGAAGCAACGCATCGGTCGAGAAGCTAGAAGCGATCTAGAAGTGATCCTGAAACTACTTACGTCAAACATAACTCAAACCGTGTTCACTTCCCGGACTCCGCCGAGAAGAGACCATCACGGCTACACACACGGTTGATGCATTTTAATGAAGTAAAGTGTCAATTTATCTACAACCGAACATTAATAAATTCCCATCTGCCTCATAACCGCAGGCACGGCTTTCGAAAGATAATATACCCTGCAGGGGTGTCCCAACTTAGCCCATCACAAGCTCTCACGGTCAAGGAAGGATATACCTTCTCCCGGGAAGACCCGATCAGTCTCGGAATCCCGGTTCGCAAGACATTTCGACAATGGTAAAACAAGACCAGCAAAGCCGCCCGATGCGCCGACAAATTCCGATAGGAGCTGCACATATCTCGTTCTTAGGGCAACACCGGATGAGACTAGCTACGAGTAAAACCAGACTTCGAGTTTCCCCGAAGTGGCCCCGCAGGCAGCTCAGTTCGGGCCAACACTTGAAGGAGCACTGGTCCGGGGGGGTTAAAATAAAGATGACCCTTGGGCTCGCGAAAACCCAAGGGAAAAGGGCTTAGGTGGCAAATGGTAAAACCAAGTTTGGGCCTTGCTGGAGGAGTTTTATTCAAAGTGAATTGTCAAGGGGGTCCCATAAATCACCCAACCGTGTAAGGAACACAAAATCAAGGAACATAACACCGGTATGACGGAAACTAGGGCGGCAAGAGTGGAACAAGTCACCAGGCATAAGGCCGAGCCTTCCACCCTTTACCAAGTATATAGGGTGCATTAATTAAACAGGAGATAATGTGATATCCCAAAATATCCGTGTTCCGACCAGGAACAAACTTCATCTTCACCTGCAACTAGCAACGCTATAAGAGGGGCTGAGCAAAAGCGGTGACATAGCCAAACAACGGTTTGCCAGGACAGGATGGTTAGAGGTTTGGCATGGCAATAGGGAGGCATGATAAACAGTGGCAGGTAGAACTAACATAGCGATAGAGCGAGTACTAGCTAGCAAAGATAGAAGTGATATCGAAGGTATGGTCATCTTGCCTGCAAGGTTCTTAGAGTTGTCGAAGGCTTGATCCTCGTAAGCGTTCTCAACAGGTTCCTCGTGCACGTACTCGTCTCCCGGCTCTACCCAAAGCAAGAACACAGGCAAAGGAACCACAATAATTCACGGTGCAATGCACAAGCAACATGATGCAATACATGTCATGATATGCGAGATGTGATATGCAATGCGTATGCGTGCTTCGGGAGGAAAAAGGATGAACAAGGCATCAACTTGGCAAACCAAGTATGCCTCGGGAAAGATGAGATGATTTCGGTTGAAATCGATATAAGGATCACCGGGAACGGATGCATGGTTTGCAAATGGCGAGCAAAACAAGAATGGCACAAAACTGCGATTAACAGCACGATGCTACTTAGCATGCAACAAGAAACTATGCTACAGCACCCCAACATAAAAACAAAGCATATGGCAGTGATCTACAGGAGATTCTTAACAAAAGAGGAACACTGAGCTACGGCTAAATCACATCATAGCAGGTTCAAACAAGCATGGTGAAAGTGCAAAAAATATTAGGTTGGACATGGCATAAACAGCATCACGAAGCAATGTTCAGAGCAAGTTATCAACATGCTACAGGAACTTATAATAGCAAAACAAGACATGGAATGAATCTACTCAAAGCATAGATCAAAAGTCCCTTACTGACCATAAGCCAAAAAGGATCAGAAAATATGATGGCACCCATGTGAACATAGCAAGTTTCGTTAACAGATTCAGCAAACAAAGCATGACATTGACAGAATTACGAAGGCACCTTCGTGAGCTCGATGCACTAACTACAGAGCACTTAATGACAAACTAAGTATACATCCATCAAGAAGACATGGCATAGAAGCTATACATGGCAAGAACAACATCATAGCATACCCGGATCAACTACAACAACCTTGGCAAAATTGAATAACATGTAAACAATCTGCCAGGAAACATTTTGAAGCAAAAGTAGAGCACGAAAATGACATGCTAGACTACTCCATAATTGCAACCATGTCCATGGATGGATAGAGCATAACCATATGTTCGAAACATCCTTACTGAAGTATCTCAAATTATGCATGGATCTCTCTGTAGCATCATGTTTACATGGCATGAAAATAATAGCAGAACAGGGACTAAAATCAGCAATATCACGAAGCCTAGTTTGCATGCTTGTGATAGTCACCACATTTATCACAAAAATACATGGCAAGTACCTCTGCAAAGAAGACATGGCATAGTTTAACTCACATGTAGGGCTCAAGTACATAAGATGCACACATCAATCATGGCAAAAATGACAAGAGTGCATGTTCTGATACGAATCTGAAACTAATATTATGAAGCACTCTTCCAACAGCATTTCGGGCATAAAGATGAGCTCAAAAGAAAATGATGCAATGAGATGAAATGATGTACTCTTCGAGGCAAACAATTCGGTATGCTACACGCCCAAAACAAGGCCACGGGTGCCAAGTTGTGGGGCGATAAACATGCAACAAAAATTAAGACAGATAAGGACTTAGACAGAATTTCGGGGGAGGAGAGGTCAACCTGTCCAGATCGGATCTGATCCGGGTCCGGCCGCACGGATGCCGAGGCGTCGTCGGAGAGGACGGAGAGGAGGATGGTCGGAGAGGGCGGAGGAGAGGCCGGCGCAGCGGGGAGGGCGGCGCGGCTCCGGCAGGGGCGGCGCGCGGAGGAGGCGGGGCCGGGCGGCACTGGCGGCGCGGCCGCGGGGCGGCCGGACGGCGAGGCGGTGGCGGACGGCGGGCGCTTCGGGCGGAGGCGACGGAGGAGGT
>NC_041387.1:622262271-622293378 GCF_002162155.2 Triticum dicoccoides
AGCGGCCACGTGGCGGCTCCCGATTCGCCGGGCGGCGGCGGGCGGACGCGTCCGGCTCCGTCCGGGCGTGTCCGGCTGCGGGGAGAGGAGCGGGGCTAGGGTTAGGGTAGGAAATGATCCGGGATTTCGGGGGAGGGGGTGTTTTATAGGTAGAAGGAGCTAGGAAGCTCCAAATGAGGTGCGGTTTTCGCCCACACGATCGCGATCCGGCGACGGAGAGCATGGAAGTGACTTAGATGGGTTATTGAGCTGTTTTGGAGGGGTGTTGGGCTGCAACTCAAAAGAGGCATTTGCGGTTATGCGGTTAACCGTTGGAGTACCAAACGAGCTCCAAATGACCCGAAACTTGACAGGCGGTCTACCGGTGTTATACCAGGGCCACTTGGCAAGGCTCGGTCCATTCCGAGAACGTTAAAAACCCGCACACGAAAAGAGACAAGAGGGGTGCGCCGGTGCATGTGGGAGTGTCGGATTGCGAAACGGACAACGGGGAAAATGCTCGGATGCATGAGACGAACATGTATGCAAATGAGATGCACATGATGACATGATATGATATGCATGACATTAATAAAATGCAAAACAAAAGACAAAACCCAACCACGGAGGGAATATCATATCACATAGCCGAAAATGGCAAGAGTTGGAGATACAAAGATGGAAAGTTACATCCGGGGTGTTACAACCAGCGTCTTCGTCCCTGAGCGGGCTGCAGGCGGCGAGGAGGTGCCGCCGAAGTGGTTCGGGATGAACCCGGACTACGATGAGGACTTGGCGGAGGTGACTGGCTCCAGCACCGAGGAGGAAGGCGAGGCGGAGGACGAAGGCGAGACGGAGGTGCCAGAAGACGGGGCAGGCGACCAGCCTCAGCTCGATCGCGCCTCCAGCAATGAGCCGCGTCTGACCGGGCCGGCTGCCGCTGGTGACGATCAAGCCGAGACTGCCCAGCCGGCCGCCCCGGCGCCTGACACCGCCGTCTCCTCCGATCCTCCGAACCCGTCTGCCGCTCCCTAGGCTGCCGTCTTGCCTTTATTTTATCTGCTTTAATAGTCTTTGAAGAACTTGTTAATTTGCACAATTGCACCCGCGGGGTGTATTTTGAACTTCTGTCTGAAGATTCGGCCAAGGGCCTATGTTATGTAAATATTAATCGGAATTCTATCTTTCCTTGCTCATTGCTCCTTTGGCTTTTTCCTTTGCCGCCTTCCCCTAGTCGCCGCCTTGTCAGCCGGACAACCGCTCCGCAGACTGCCGCTGGATCAAATGCTTAGCTACTTTGGGGAAGGCAAGTACTTGCCATTTATTGGAGTCTTTTTAATAAGTTGGATAGAAAGCGGCAAGCCGACTACTCACGAGTCGGTTTGCGAAAAGGGGCTGGAAGCCGGCTTAAGCTATGTTAATGCTTTAGGTCCTTAGCCATTTTTCGTGTGGGCGCCCATTCATCCTTACTCCTGCCCGCCAAACAGTCGCTCTGCGAGCTGCGGCTTCTGGCAGGAGACGGCTTAGGCATCGCACACTACTCGTCCGACTTCAGGAAGCATTTCATAGCGCAAGACGGCGAGTCCCCGGGCCGACTAGTTGAACCCGGTGCCAAGCGGCGTAGCGAAGAGTAGTATACTCGAAGGCATAATTCTTATGATACAGATAACAAAAAGGGCAGTCCCCGAGCTCGTCTCGGGGGGCCCAAAGTCTTGGTACTTTAATACAAAGGGGTAGCGTGGTACATACTGCATCAGCTGTAAAATCTTCAGAGAAGATTTGCATTCCATGGCCGTTTGGACTCTTTGCCGGAATCGTCTCTCTTGCGTGCTCGGGGCTTCTGAGCGTCGATCAAGTAGTAGGAGTCGTTGCCCAGCACTTTGCTGATAATGAAGGGGGCTTCCCAAGGTGCCGACAGCTTGTGCTGGCCGGCTGTCCGCTGGATCAGTCGGAGCACAAGGTCGCCTTCTTGGAAAGATCTCCGCCTGACCTTCCTGTTGTAGTATCGGCGCAGGCTCTGCTGGTAGATGCTGGACCGGCTGAGTGCCAACAACCGGCCCGCTTCCAGCAGATCGACACCGTCTTGACGTGCTTCTTCTGCTTCCTCCTCGGTGTACATGGTGACTCGCGGGGAGTCGAACTCTATGTCCATCGGGATGACGGCTTCGGCACCGTAGACGAGGAAGAAAGGCGTGAAGCCGGTTGACTTGTTTGGAGTCGTGCGCAGACTCCATAGGACGGGCGGCAGCTCCTCAAGCCAACAGCCGGCCGAACGCTCTAGTGGTTTGACCAGTCGAGGCTTGATGCCAGATAGGATGAGGCCGTTTGCTCGCTCCACCTAGCCGTTTGAGTGCGGATGGGCAACGGACGCTAAGTCCAGTCGGATGCCCTGTGTCGCGCAGAAACGGGCCAAGGCACCTGTGGAAAAATTTGTGCCATTGTCGGTGATGATGTTGTGTGGTATGCCGTACCGAGTTGTGATGTCGGCGATGAAATTCACTGCAGTCGGACCATTCAACTTCTTGATGGGCTTGACTTCTATCCACTTGGTGAACTTGTCCACCGCGACAAGTAGATGTGTTAGGCCGCCTCGTGCCGTCTTGAATGGTCCCACCATGTCCAGGCGCCAAACCGCAAAGGGCCAGGCGATGGGGATGGTCTTGAGTGCGGAAGCCGGCTGAAGCGGCTTGGAACGGAACTTCTGGCACCCCTTGCATTTTTGGACTAATTCCTTGGCCTCTTCTAGGGTAGTTGGCTAGAAGAAACCGTGTCGAAAGGCTTTGGCGACGAGTGCTCGTGAGGCCGCATGGTGGCCGCACTCGCCTTGATGGATGTCTTCAAGAATTGCTTGGCCTTGCTCTGGCTCGACGCAGCGTTGGTAGACACCAGTGACGCTGCGCTTGACCAGCTCTCTGTTGTCTATGGTGTAGGCTGCCGCTCGGCATTGTACTTGCCGAGCCAAGATTTCATCAGTTGGCAGCTCTTTGTTTACTAGGAACTTGAGGATGGGCTGGGCCCATGAGGGTGCTGCTATTTCTTCAATTGCCACTATTGCGACTTGGACAAGGGCGGCTGGGCTGGGAGGCGGCGGGCTGGAGTCCGCGGCCGCTTGCTGGATTGGCGAAGTCCCCGGGCCGACTGGCGCGGTCCCCGGGCCGACTAGCGCAGTCCCTGGGCCGAGCTCTGGAGTCTTCGGGCTGGCCGCCACAGTCCCCAGGCTGGGTTCTGAAGTCCCCGGGCCGGCTTTGACTGCGGTGTTCTTGGAGCCATCCGTAAGAATTCTCGTGCCGTCTGCTGGTGCTCTTGAGTCGGATCCGACTTCTTCGGGCGGAGCCGGCACAAAGATGGAGTCTAATTCTGGTGAAGGCTTGATAGACGGCTTGAGGAGGCGCGAAGGGCGACGCCGGATGGTATCGCTTGGCGGGTGGAGCCGACTCGTGCCAGGGCGTCTGCTTGATCGTTGTCATTTGTTGGCACGTGAAGGAACTCGCACCCCTCGAAATATCCGCTGAGTTGCTGCACCAGGAAGCGGTAGCTCGCCATGTTTGCATCTTTGGCGTCCCAGTCGCCAGATGACTGCTGGACCACCAAATCAGAGTCGCCATAGCACAGCATCCGGCGGATGCCGAGTTCTTTGGCAAGCCGGAGCCCGTGAATGAGCGCCTCGTATTCGGCGATGTTGTTGGAGGCGGCGAAGTGGATCTACGGTGCATACTTGAGCTTGTCGCCTTTAGGGGATGTGAGGACGACGCCGGCTCCCAAGCCGGTGCGCATCTTGGAGCCATCGAAATGCATCCGCCAATGGGTGGAGTCAGGTAGCAGAAGGCTCCAAACGGCGTGATGAAGGCAGTCTTCAGTCTGTCTGCCGGGTTCAGCTTGATCTGGTGATATCCTGAATAAACATCTAAGAAGCTCAACAACTCGCATCCGACTGTGGAGTCTATCACCTGATCAATTCTTGGCAGAGCAAATGGGTCTTTGGAGCAAGCTTTGTTGAGGCTTGTGTAGTCAATGCACATCCGCCACTGCTTGTTCTTCTTCAACACCAGGACCGGGTTTGCTAACCATTCTAGAAAAAACACCTCCATAATGAAGCCGGCTGCTAGGAGTCGGGCTATCTCTTCCCCAACAACTCTTCTCTTCTCTTCTGACAGGCGGCGCAAGGGCTGCTTGACGGGTTTCACATCAGATCGGACATGTAACTTGTGCTCGGCGAATTCCGTCGGTACACCTGGCATGTCTTTAAGGGACCATGCGAAGATGTCTCGATTCTCATGGAGTAAATCGACGAGCGCCTTCCTATTTGCTGTCTAGATTTGCACCTATGACAGCGTGCCTCTCTGGGTGCTCCGGGTCCAAAGGTATCTTCTTTGTTTCTTTAGCCGGCTTGAACGAACCCTCAGCTTCTGATTCCTTGGGGTCGGGCGACATCTCTGGCTGCTTGCCGGCCATTGCCACAACCCGATCAAGAAGCCGCTTCTCAGCTGCGATCACCAGGGACTCGGCCAGCCGACTGCCCTCAGCCGCGCAAGCGGATGAATTCCTGTAGTCGCCGGCTACGGTCAGAATTCCCTTAGAACTTGGCATCTTCATCTGGAGGTAGGCGTAGTGGGGGACCGCCATGAACTTGGCCAGAGCAGGTCGGCCAAGCAACGCATGGTATGGGCTTTCGAGGTTCACCACTTCAAACCAAACTGGCTCTCGGCGGAAATGATCTTTGTCTCCGAAGAGGACGTCTATCAGGATCTTGCCGATTGGTGAGCAGGAAAGGCCAGGTACAATGCCGTGGAATACAGTTCGGCTGTTCTGAAGATGTCTTTGCTTGATTCCCAACTTCTCCAT
Source organism: Triticum dicoccoides (assembly GCF_002162155.2). NCBI lineage: Eukaryota > Viridiplantae > Streptophyta > Magnoliopsida > Poales > Poaceae > Triticum > Triticum dicoccoides. The sequence goes on from NC_041387.1 coordinate 622,267,093, forward strand.
GGTATCCTTGTACAGGATGTTGATGCTACTGCCTCCGTCTATCAACACTCGCGAGAAGCGAGCGGCCCGCCTATCTGTGGCCAAGGTGGCACTCAAAACTAGGGTGTAGGAGCCCGGACTCAGCATCACCTCTGGATGATCAGCTCTGCTCCAACTGATAGGCTTCTCGGGCCAATGCATAAACTCTGGAGTATCTGATGCTACTACATTTACTTCTTGCTGCTGCAGCCGTCTGCTGCATCGATCGTCAGCCACACTGGTGAACACCACATAGGCTCCGTGCTCTTCCGGGTACTCATCTTGTACGGCGTCGACTGTCCTGGCAGCCGGCTGCTGGGGCGGCGGTGGAGGCGGCGGCCCAGCAGGCGAAGGAGGAAGGAGGCCGTCTCCCTTGGCGATTCTGGTGAGCCAGTGGCATTTCCGGGTGGTATGGTTTGACGGCTTCGCGCTGCTGTGGAACTTGCAGGGACCATCTAGAGTCTGCTCGTAAGAGAAGGCCGGCAACCAGTTGGACTTGCCGCCTTTCTGTCGCTTGGTCGGAGGCTGCCCCTCCGACTGCTGATCTTCGACTGTCGCAACCTGCCGGCTGCTGGAAACCGGTTGTGGGGCCTTGTGCTTGTGATCATTCTGTTGTTGTTGCCGACTGGCATCTCCAGCCGGAGTTCTGGGAGCCTGAGGGGCCGTCTTGCCAGTCGCACTAACTTGAATCTCCGTCTTCATGGAGGAGTCGGCTGTGGCATACTTGTCTGCTATGATCAGCAGCTCGTCGAGGGTTTCCGGCTCGTCGCACAGGAGCCTGTGCTTGAGGAGGGTGCCTTCTCTGCACCCGGCGGTGAAGTACTCGATAGCCTGCACCTCGTGCACGCCTTTGCAGGAGTTCCGAAGCTCGGCCCAGCGCGTGAGGTAGTCGCGAGTCGACTCGTCGTGACCTTGCACACACAAGGAAAGCTGGCGCGGCTTGGGGGGTCGCTTGTACATGCTTGTGAAGTTGCGGGTGAAGGCCTCGGTGAAGTCGACCCAGCTGTTGATGCTGCGGGGCTTCAGACTGTTTAACCATGTCCGGGCCGTGCCCTGGAGCATGAGTGGAACATACTTCACGGCAACACGCTTATTGCCGTTCGCTATGTTGACGGCTGTGGAGTAGTCAACTAGCCAATCGTCCGGCTTCACGGAGCTGGTGTACTTGGGCATGTCTCGGGGGAGCGTGAACCCTCTGGGAAAGGGCTCGTCTCGGATGCGGGGTCCGAAACAGGGCGGACCCAACTCGTCTTCTTATTCCAGCGCCAGGGATCGGTGGAGTCGGTCGATCCGGTGGCGGGCGTCGTTCTCTCCGACTCCCTCTCGACGGCCAAGGCAACCACCGAGAGTCGGATGCTCAACAGGCGGCGGGGAGACTCGCCTTTCTCTTTGTGGTGGAGGAGGCAGATAGTCGCCCTGCCGTTCCACTACTCTTGGGCGGCCGTCTTGGTCGCGCTCGATGGTGATGCGAGTCCGACTGTGGCTGACAGCCGGATCCTTGTCTTTTCTTCCGCGGACACCGCCAGTCAGCGTCCGAGACGTCGTGCCTTGATCTCGGCGGGGAGGCGAGTCGTCGTTTGGTCGCTGCGGGGCCTCTGTGCGGCAGCCGGCTTCATTCCGCGCGGTAGCCGCTTTGAGGAGCCGTTGAACCCGCTCCATCATAAGGCGGCGCTCTTCACCTTCGAAGTTGTTTAGCTCGTCCGCCGCCGCCTGGGCGGCACGGATGTTCTCCGTAGGCGTGGCGTACACAGGGCGATCGGCCTCGAACAGGTTGGCGATGGCCACGCCGCGTTGCTGGAGCGCGCCTAGGCGGCTAGGCCCAGTCGGGGCCGGCGAGCCGCCCACAGCGCGATCCATCTCACGCTGGTAGGCTTCTGACAAGCGTCTCATGCTTGCCAGCTTTTTCGCGCCTTCGACGATCTGTAGGCGGCGCCTCTCTAGGGTTTTGGCGTCGGCATCTTCCGGAATAGGCGCGGTCAGGTCTCGTAAAGCCGCGTCGAGTGGGTCATGAGCTCCCTCACCGGAATGCTCGCCACGACTGATGATGAGCACCTCCATGACGGCGCTTCCGCCGCTCTCCTCGTGAGGGAGAGGCTCGTCGTAGACCACCACGTTGGTGGGGAATGCGTCGAGCGACACGGCGTCAGAGTCGACTAGCATCGGGTCGGTGGAGCCTACGGACTCCAAGTCCACGGCAGGCTCGCCGGTGATGTGGAGTTGGTCGAGGAGGCCCGCGAGGAGGCTCTCGCGGCCGCCCGTGCCTGCGTCGGATGCAGGCTCATCGGAGATGCAAACCTCACCCAGAAGATCGGCAAGGCATCTCACCGCGCAGGCATCGCCGATGCCTTGCAGCGCGTTGGGGCAAGCGCCATCGGGCATGTCGGGCTGGCTACGCTTGCTGGGGAGGAAAATGGTTCCCGTCCAGAGCAGGTCTCCGGACGACGGTGCACCTCGCCCCACGGTGGGCGCCAAATGTCGGGGGTTGGGTGCGACATATGCCAAAGGATAGATTATCATGGTGGGGGCGAGTAGGACGTCGCCGGTGCCCGGAAACGGAATGAGGCGAAGACATGCACGCCGGCGGATCTTACCCAGCTTCGGGGCTCTCCGAGGAGATAACACCCCTACTGCTTCTCTGCGGGGTCTCCGCGTGATCACTAAGGCAAAGTGAGTACAAGGTTGCTCCTTGAGCTGTATTCTGGAGGTAGGAGAGGGCAGGGCTAGCTCTCTCCTTCCTATATGGTCTGGTCTAGTGCTAATGGATTCGAACCCTTTGCATGGGTGCCCTGGGGGGTTTATATAGGCCTGCCCCCCAGGGATACAATGGTAATTCGGCTGGGTGCGGGTCTCAGCCGTCTGTCTCTCAGGCCGCCGTCTTCTCCGCCGACTGGTGGGCCCCGCCGACAGGCCCGGTACTACAGTCATGCTTCTAATGACGCTGGCTTGGTCATGGGGTCGTGGCAACAGTGCCGCCGCCTGACGGACGATCACTGTCGCCATTCCCCGTCTTGTCTAGTTAATGGCGTGTTGGACCCGTGGGAGGGGCCGGCCGACTCCTGGGGGCCGACTCCCATCGGGTCCGTCTTGGGGCGCTCTCATCGTCTTCTGTACTCCCACCGACGGGTGGGACCCGCCGTCTCTGGGTCGTACAGGCAGGCCGTCGTGGGTACAGGGCTCCGCCCCCAAGGGCTGATGTCAGGGCTGGCATGGCAACAGTGCCGCGCCGGACGGAGATCTCCGCCGGTACGGCGCACTGTGGCCATGCCTGCCCTCGATAAACGGGGCAGGAAGGGGCCGCGCGGCGGCCGTTTCCCATCCCGTCCATTATCGAGGAGGCACGGGGTGGTTGGAGTCGCGGGCCGACTCTCTACAGCCGGCTTCTCCGGAAGTCGCTGGCCAAGAGTCAACTTGTCTTGGAGTCGCCCCTGGGACTCGGCTTAACTTGGAGTCGTCCCTGGGACTCGGCTTGAGGGGTGCAGCCTGCCCCGATGTCTTGAAAGGTTCAGGGGCTCGGGTTAGCCTACCCGTGGCCCATTACCCCGACAGCTGGAGGGAGTTTTCGCGCGTGTTGTAATTTCGGGATAGCAAGGCACGGGTTGTGAAGGCGCTAGTTTTGGGAGCACGATATCTAAATTTTCGGGATATAACAAGATGCGGGTTGAATTTTAGGGACAAGCCTAACGTGTAGTAATATTGTACTTGTACGTACCAAATCAATTCGCACTTCCCTCAACTAAAAAGAAAACAAAAAAACTATTCACACCACACAAAGAGAGAGTCTTGCCCCGTTTTACTATACAAATGCTATTCAAAGCTACTCCCTCCTTCCATCTATATAGGGCCTAATGCGTTTTTCGATGCTAACTTTGACCAAATATTAGAGCAATGATATATGACATGCAACTTACACAAAGCACACCGTTAAATTCGTCTGTGAAATGTTCTTTCAATGATATAATTTTCACATTGTGCAGGTCATGTACTATTAATCTTGTCAATAGTCAAAGGCGGTCTTAAAAATCTCATTACGCCCTATATAGATGGAAGGAGGGAGTATGAATCCATGTTATGTCCGATTAATTTTTTTTCGCTTGCTGTATAATGCATGTAACCTACTCATACCAACATTTTAGTGCATTCCAAATGTCTATACTACCGCTGCAATTCGAACTAAATTTGAATTTGTTTCTCTATTTCAATAAGAATCTACAATCATGATTGTTGCCAACTTCAACCATCATAGTTTCCTCGCTATCCGCCAGATATAAATCGGACGGCCTATAATGCAGGATGGCAGGCACACCATCATCAACAACTCCGTTTTTTATAAGAGTAGAGATAAAATATATTAAATGTAGTATAACATGTTCATAACCACACCATGTGTATCACCGTTATATATATTCACACATGCGTCGGTTTAAAACACTATGATAAATTCTTCAAATATCCGAATTTGCTTTTTATAATGAAGTATATATGATCTCTATTCATCTTTTACACCCACACAACCCTCTTACCTTTGTAGCTAGCGCTAACTTTCTCTTGTGCATGCACATGCCCGCATCCCTCTCATCCTCCCTCAGCATTCTCTAGCTCCATCGCACAAATTCGTATTTTCACTTTAGGTCGTTCACCCACGGTGTGTGTAGGCCCCCCAGCTCCTTCTTTACAGCACACATCGATCGATATGCCTCTCTAGCCAGGTGTGCCTAGCACAAACACAAGCTTCCCCTCTTCTCTTGTCACCGTCCATGCCTCACTCCCACCACTCTTTTCATCGTTCTCGTACTCGCACACTCCTTCCCCCTCGATATAGTATGCCTCTCGTACCACCTCCTAGATGCATCCCTCTCTCTCTATCCTTCTCCTCGTGTCTCATTTGCTTCTAACACACACATGCATGTATACTGATCGATCTCCCAACATATACCTAGATCGACTTTAACTACCCCCCCATCGATCGACGTACCTCACAAGTTATGTCTCTCCTTTCTCTAACAAAGGGCGATTGATCTTCCTATGTAGTTACATCTGCTTACCACAACCACATCATCCCCCCTCATCATTTGTGCATGCCTCCTGACCCGTCTCTCACATGCACGTGCACAAACAACAAGCAGCCATCTCCTCTCTTATTGATATTGCGGGCATGCCCTCCGTTTGTCTAGCAAGCCTATCCCACCATTTGTTAGAAGCAACTCCACTAACACCCCCTCTAACACTCTAGCTCTGTCTCTCTCCCAACCTTATTCCTCTCCTGCACATATGCATGGATGCTGATCGATCTCCCTTAATACATGAGGCAGATCGATCTCCTTAATACATGAGGTAGGCCTCTCTCCTCCTCCACACATATACCAGCCATTGTACCTCTATAGTTAATTGGGCCTCCCTCTTCCCCCACCACACACCGATAGTCGAGTGCTGCAGGTAGGTATCCATGCCACAGAGACAAACTGCACATGTCCCCTCTCACGTTCCAGTAGGCTAGCCACTCTATATATTTGACATGGGCACACACAAATTTGATGGCACTCTTTATCGATCGCGCGTGCACACACACACACATCATCCCTCGCTTCGATTCTATGGACACCTCAAGCCGATGATACCTCCACTCTCTTCTCGTGGATCGCCCCCTCTATATATATGTTATATCCAGGACTGTATTTCACACACATTGCATATGTTATATTTTTGATTGACCCCCCCCCCAAAAAAAACTCTCAAGAACCCATACACTATATCTCTCTAGGTTTGTATCTCTCTCACACAACCCCACGTAGGTGGTGTATGTATACAAGAAGAGAATAGGTGCACCGTGCACGTACTCACGCTTCGTGCCCAGCCACACTCGCGCGGGTACACGGTGGAGCTCATTTCTTTACGAAATGGCAGCCCACGTGCTAATTTGAACGCCTGTAGCGGTTGTTTACCTAGGGAGGTCATGTACCACGTGTGCACGAAACAAAGTTCGACTTGACGCGTTGCCGTGTTAAGTTATAGCGCTCAATGGCACATACACAGAATATAAAACGATTTTTATGGAGAAAAAGGTAGTCCGCTCACTATATACAATGGAGCCTGCCTGCCTGGTTTGTCGCTCTTCAGAGTATCTCACACAAGGCTGCGGTGGCCTCTCTCTCTCTCACCGTTGGTCACTGATCCGGCCGCATCTCGTCCGCCGGGGGAAAGGGAGTGTGGTGCCCTCTCTCTCTCTCACTGTTAGTCACTGATCCGGCCGCATCCCGTCCGCCGGGGGACAGGGAGGAAGTGCATCGTTTCTCTGTTCGACGGTGCCGAGGCAGCACGTCCCGATCTCGGTACACGTAGTTCTCTCTGACCAAGCTCCGGCGCGGCAGGGCCTACGCCACCTGCTCGCAGATTCCGCCCGCCGCCGCTCACCTAGTTACATCCCGACGACCTCCAGGTATCCCCTACGGCCTTGCTCCATTGCCCGTCTTCCCACGTCGCTGCATGTGGATCTTCCATAGTTCTTTTCCCAAAACGTAGCTCGTCCGGCGTACTTTCCATATTGCATTCTCGTCCTCACACCATTTTAGACAAACACAACCGTGTTGTTATCTTCCCTTAGGACAAGGAATATGCTTCTTTTTTGTCGTCGCATGTGTCATCAACTGTTATTGGCCAGTAACTGTTTCCTTTCTACCTCTTTTTTGCAAACAGGGCTATCCATTTCACCTCGTTGCTATTGCGACCTTTTCGTGAACCGCACAAATCATTTTTTTCTTAAGAGTGTTTTGTGCAGTTGTACTAAAATGTCACACGGGCAACGTCTCTACATTGCAGTGCGACTGCACAAAGGGAGATTGGTTTCGCTCTATCCTCCTCATCCAACTCCGAGCCTAATCTTCTCCAACTAGTTAGTCTTAAGAGAGACTGCAAAGGTGACCGGCTTCTATTTGTGTGTTTATTGTTTCATCAGCAGTCCTCTATTATCGTAATCACACTTAATATCTTTGGAACAGGGATGCTCACCTCTATTTTAGTGGAACTGCACAAAATGATCGGAATGTTGCATGCTCCAGATAGCTATTTTTTTCCCAACATGCCTTGTTGATTTAGACAGAGCTGGGAGGACGTTGCTGCCAATGAAAGCATGGATCAATTTTAATTTAAGACCTTCTCACAACTCTGTCTTCAGTTGTGATGTAATTATTAGCTCTGGTCTGCTAATAATTGACATGCATTAGCAAGGAAGTTAGTTTTTTATTGTTTCCGAAAGAGCATCGATGGCAAGACACACGAAACAAAAGCTGAAAGCTCACACCATTATACAATTTCATGTCGCTGGAAAATTATTTGTATAGTACGTCAATTATGTAAACAAATGATGGAAGCTTGATAGCATTGCCAGAAGCCTCTTCATCATCCGGGTCCATGTGCCATGCACAAAATTATACTCCTTCATTCCTAAATATTTGTCTTTTAACAAATTTCAAATGGGCATATTTAAGAGTGTAGATTCACTCATTTTTCTTCGTATGTGTACTCCCTCCGTTCCTAAATATTATATTCGTCTTTCTAGAGATTTCAACAAGTGACTACATACGGATAAAAATGAGTGAATCTACACTCTAAAATATGTCTATATACATCTGTATGTAGTAGTCCATTTGAATCTCTAAAAAGACAAATATTTGAGTAGTCACTCGTTGAAATCTCTAGAAAGACAAATACTCCAGAGTATATTTAAGAACTGAGGGGGGTAGTGCACAACCGCATGGGAGACTCAGCCCGGTCGTTGCACCGCATTAATAGTGAGTAATGAGCAGTCAAATCATAAGCCCCACCTTTCCACTGTAAGTTGCTCGGAAGAAGCAACCATCAATACGCTCTTCTTTGAATCCGCTCATACTACTCCAACCGTCACTGTTTATAGAGCGCGCTTCAGAAAAAAGAAAATAAAATCTGTGGGACCAAGGCGACTAGCGATCGGCCTGAAAAAAGCATTGGTAGTTATAGCACGGCGTCTATTACTAGAGGGAATAATGCATACACACATGCATGCAGTGCTTCCACCCTGGGTACACACATGCATGCACTTACTCCACTCCGTAGTAGTACAGTACATGGAGAGAAAATTGTGGACTTGATTGCGGTTACCACGCCCTAATTAATTGAGCATTAAACCAAATGCGTCCAACGTCTCTCTGGTGGTGGAAATGCATTGAGAGAAATGCATCATAATGAAGCGTGTCCTGTAAACTATGATGGAGGGAGGAGTAGTATGAAGGTGCAAAACGAAGTACGCGTATGGCCAGTCGGTCAACGCACCTCCTCTTGGCATATCACTGACATGTGGGACAGGAGTGTGAGCAAACCGATCTCAATTAACGGCAAAGAGCCAACCCGCCGTTCCTTGAGAGAGATGAGGAGCGAGAACACACAGACGGGCTCGCACGGAGGCCAAGATATATTCGAGCATGGTTGGTTGATCGATATCATTCATTACATGTTGGGCTGCCGTTTTCCGCCCTTCTCTGGAATAAACGTGTACTTTATCAGAGATAAAAAAATAAGAGTACAGACGCTCCACCATGCGGTTCTAGTACTAGTACTACTCGTACTACTGCGCTTGGCTCTTCGCCTCTTCGTGAAGTCGAACAATGATGGTACTCCGCATGTTGGGTACTACAGTGTATGCCTCTAAAAATCTGACACCGAATGGACTGATGCATGTCCACCGAGGGTAGGTTGCATTAGTCAAAAGGCGCAAGCGAGCTTCACCTTGTCCTGCAAGCTTCTCCTCGTTCTGCGAGTTGACGGGACACACCAAAAAGTATTGTTAGTCCATACTCCCTCCTTTCCGGTTAATATGGCTTAATCTTTTTTGCGGGTAAATGAGAGATCTTTATTCATATATAAGCATTCTTAGGTCGATCAGCCAAGACACTGGTCACTAGGAAGTGAGGTACCCCTCAAAAAAAGAAGTAGGAAGCGAGGTGTTTCATCAAGCCAGCTCTCGGCCACATTCAAAGTGCAGCAAGCACGGTTCGCGCGAAGATGCGCCGCAAGGTTTGCTGACCTGTTTACATGCTGAATAACAAAAAAAGAGGAAATATTACCGAGCGCTACTATTTGTAACAGGATATGAGCCAGAATTAAGCGAGAATTATGGCGAGTGTTCCCTGCAATCAACTTCCATTATCACATGCGAGAACCCTCGAAGAGAACCAAATGTGTTAAAGATTGCTTTATCACATTTTAAAATTATAATAAGAGTGCAGACGCTCCTCCATCCGGTTCCTAGTACTAGTATAGTACTACATACCTTTATAGACCATAGTAGTAGTACTAGTACTACTAGTAAACTTTGCGCTTGGCTGTTCGCCTATTCGGGAAGTCTAACAATAATAGCACTAGTAGTATAGTGTATGCTTTTGGCAATCTGACACCGAATTAACTATTGCACGTGCACCGCCTGAGCGAGGGAGAGCTTGCATTAGTCAAAAGTTTCTCCTTGTCCTGCGAGCCACCGCGTGCAAGCTTCCCCCATCCTGCAACCTTCTCCTCGTTAGGCAAGTTGACGGGACACAGCAAAGTAATGCTAGTCCATACTGCCTCCTCTCCGGTTAATATGGCTTAATTTCAAACGAGATAAATACACTGTCTGTCACTGTATATTTGTAAAAATATGGTCAGTGGACTTCATAATACGCTCATTGCGCTCAATATATATATATATATTCCGGTGTTTATACGGTCACTAGCTCACCCTGACTGAGTATGTGTGTGCATGCAGGTGTAGGTTGAGCACTTGAGCGTGACTGTGTGTGTTCTGTCATGTGCTCGGACATGCATGCATTAGGGCGTCGCGCGTGTTTTCGCTTCCATGTGTTTGTGTGACTGTTGCATACACGTAGGGGGAGTACGTGTAGGGGCCACTAAGGAGCAGTCAAATCACACAGTAAGTTAGTTGGAAGAAGCAACCATCATTTCACTCTTGAATGATACATACGCAATATAAAATGGTTGATATGGAGAGAAAAAGGAAACCACTTTATATACACTAGCAGGAGCCTAAGCTACAAGCCTGCTTGCTTAGGTTGCTCTCTTCACAAGCATAGAACGACGGGCCTGATCCCGCAGCTGGGGGAATGGAACAATGTTCTGCATAGACACGGTCGACATCGGCGAGGGAGAAAACTCATAGTCGGTGCGTCCCAATCGGGGGTCACCGCGGTATGGGCCGATGTCGCGTCCCAACCGCCCTTCTAGCTACAGCCCGACGTCCTAGGTAGTCCATCTTCCTTTTGGAGCCGGCTTGCTCCACTACTGTAGCTCCATCTCCATGTCGATCTTTCTCTACTTCTACCGGCTTCTACTTGTGATGAGTTTATGTCTCATGAACTAGTGCCAGTTCTATTATTTTAATCACACTTCTTCAATATCTTTGCCATCAGGGATGCTCAGGTCGATTTTAGTGGAACTGCACAAAAGCATCGTATGATCCTAGGGTGCCAGCCATCTTTCCTTCGACAGGTTCTACCTGGCCAGGAAATTAAATCATGTTTAGGGTTTAGGGTTTAAGTCGTAGTGACCCAATCAGTAGTTTTTCTTTCGTACACGCTCTCACAACTTTTTTCTTTAGTTGTGAAGTAAATATTGGCTATGATCTATGAATCATTGAGATGCATCATCATGTGTGTTAGTTTTCCTTTGTATTTGATGGAATGTTGTAACAGGGCAACCTTGGAATAGGAATGAAAATGGAGTGGAAAGTTTCCGTTTTTCGGAAGAAAAATGGAAACGGAGAGAAACCAATGTTTTGTTTCGTTGGATCGCGCCATCGAGCAAAACCAACATTTAAATCACGTCTGTCGTGTTCGTGTCTCACCCTCCTCCACGGCTCGACCCCACACAGTCGCTCGGCATACCACTCACCGCAAACCGAGTATACGATAACTTTCCCGCCTGCTTGTCGATGGATCGTGCCATGGAGTACTAGCTCTACTGGAAGAGATTGACGAGTTGGGGGAGGACAGCTAGCTGTAGCACGGACACCCAAGAACTTTTTACATGCATGTTGTAGCCGGCTATTGCGACCTTTGAACGTGGAGCAGCTGCGTGCACCCGGAAGCGGCGCGGGCAATGCTCTCTCGGCCAGCGCCGCTTCAATGCCGGCGCCAATGAGAGGTCGCGTCCGCTCTGGCCGGGCATGAATGCGGCACTGACCGTTACGGGCGGGAAGCACGCGCGGGTGATGAAGATGGTTCGGGTTGGTCAGGACCGGCCGTGGCAGCGGTCCGGACGTCCGCAAACAAGAGATGATGTACGTTAATATTGCTACGTATATAATTAACAACGTAAATAATGTACCAGTTGGACAAATATGATTGGAGATGGATATGGAAATGGAATTTTACGTAAACACGGATATGCATGTCTATGTCTATGTGTGTGTGCGCGACGACTCTCGCGACCTGGAAGCGGGGGCGTGTTTTTGATCGAGTTTTCTTTCTTCGTACGTTAGAAAATCAGTTTGTCTAATTCACATCTAGATGTTATTTAAGGATATCACATCTAAGCACCCACAAGTATATAATGTAGCAACAAGAAACAAAAAAAACTAGGACAAAAAAATAGACCACAAACAGAGTGGACATCAACTTAGATGTGACATAACTATGTCACATCTAGATGTGTCCTAGACAGATCCTTAAAAAATTGTATGCCAGTTTTCATTTCTTTTTTCCGGGAACGCGTGTATTCTATTTAAAACCACTGCTATGGAGAGATTTTTTTACTCCATTATAGCCTCTTGTTTGATAGAGTTTCTCGCGTCTCGCTCTCTCAACCTCTCCATATCAAAACAAGATGACAGTGTCCACTCTATCTCTCTCCTCACCGGTGGTCACAGATCCGGCCGAATCCCGTCCGCTGCAGGAGGTGAGGAGGTGCAGCATTGACGTTGTCGCCGTCGACAACGGAGGAAGCTGATGCGCACCGTCCTCTCGGAGCCGGCGCTGGCGCGGACGAACATCCTCCGCGCCCTTGTTCACTGCCGTCGTGTGGGCAGATCCCGCCCGCCCGCCTAAACAACATCTCGCCCACCTGAGGTATAACTTCTTGTACTGGTCCAGCTCCCCAGGTCGCTGCGTGCGGGTTTTCTTCTATGCGACTACTCCCTAGCTCCCCATGTATAGTAGCTAGGGTTCATCGGCTGGTCCAACATCACCTACTAGTACTATTATAGAGGAAATGCCACTCGAAAAGTTGTCCTGATTTATGCCTCGGTGGAGGTATACATGTTGTTTCGACAAAAAGTACATGGTGGTTGTGCGGTCATTGTCCATATGGTGGTAGTACTATCACTGGTTAAATGAAGAAATGCCTTTTTTTCTCGGGTATCCTAGTTTAGTTCCCATCAACATAATTATGATGCTTTTGTTTGTTGGTGTACTTTTCATTAATTCTTATTGACAATTGAGATGTCGTTGCTAACCCTTTTTTATATTTTTGGAAACAGTGATGTGTGTCTCCATACCCGGGCATGTGTTCCTCAATTTTAGTGGAACTGCACAAAATTGGATGGCCATTGTTGTTCCGCCTCACTGTCCTCTGCCACGTGGTTCTTCCTTCCTCGAGCTTGATTACTGAAAAGAAACAGACCACGGTGAGGATTTGTCAAACTTCATAGGTGCCTCACCCAAACTTGATGCCAAATGGATGATGCGTCAACGCAAGGACCTATCGATGCTCGTGGTTGCGCCTCATGGTTGCGTTGGCTGGTGAAGCTGATCGATTTTCAATGAAAAACAAGCTATCTTCCATCAGTGCTCTTTGCTTGTTACGCACAAAGATGATATCCTTCGTCAGTTCACCTTGGTTGCGTTGGAGACGCAGTCGTCTTTCACGTTGGTGCAATTTTATCACACAATTGGCTATGAACCAAATGTTTCCTCGAAGAAGGATCAACGTTGGTACTAAGAGCATAAGTTTTGTATTGATTTCTAAGCCTTCTCACAACTTTGTCTCCAGCTCCCCTGTAATTTTATTTGTCCAGCTATTAACTTTGATTTAAAAAATGGTGTGGACTAAAAACCCGGATGGGCGTAGTAGCCCTCCATTTTTATTTACTCCGCATATTAGATTTGTCTGAAGTCAAACTTTGTAATACTCTCAAACCTTTCCGATAATTGAAATTAAAATTCTTTATTTGTACACACTGTCACATGTTTCCGATAATTTGGCGCATGTGTGGTTGTTCACTTGAGGGAGGGTAGTGTACTGCATGTGAAGGACAGGAAGTGCGACCAGGACGCGTGGGCGTGGATCGTTAGTTCATCAGAAGTAGTAGTAGTTTTCTTCATTGTACATTAAATAAAGAGTTTTGTTTCATACTTACACAATTTAAAATGATTGTTATGGAGAGAATAAGAAAACCACTCCACTATATATTAGTCGTACACACGAGAGTACTATATGGACGCAGCTTCATTGACTTAGTGCACCTGCCTTTGGGTTTATGACAGGTGGGCCCAAAATGTGGCTAGCTCACCTGTCATACAGCCAAAAGCAGGTGCAGTGAAGGCACGGAACTCAGTCCGTACTACAGTAGTATATATATAAGCTAGAGCCTCAGCGCTTGTTCGCTAGGGTTTGCACTCTCCACACTCTCGCCGCACTACATATATGTATACACGCTGGAGGCTCAGCGTTCATTTGCTAGGGTTTGCTATATTCACAGTCTCTCACCCTCTCTTCACCAGATCTAAACAAGACTGCGTTGGCCTCTTGTCTCTCTCTCCCCCCTCACAGCTGGTTAAGGAGGCGTCCATATCCCGTCGCACCGGGAAGGGGAGGAGGTGCAGCGTTGTTCTCTTTCACCCAGTGCCTGTGCGGGAGGGCCACCAACCCCTTCTTCCTTGCTGCCATACGTAGTGTGGGCAGATCCGGCCTCCCGCCGCACGCCTTGCCACATCCCGACGACCCTAAGGTATAAGTTTCTTTGAAACCATCATTGCTCTAGCTGCATGTGGATCTTTTTCGATCTATAGTCGAATCTAGGTCTTGGTTCAAAGAGGAAAGAAGGGTGCGGTGAGCTGGAGCAAGAATCTAGGACGTGGTTCAATGAGGAAAGGAGGGGCGGAAAGTAGTATAGACTGGCTATCCAGCCGCTTTGTTGGTCGAAAAGGGGAAAAGGGGGTAACCCAGTACACACATCTGTAAGGAACCAATCTCTTTGTTGAAAAGGGAAAGAAACTGTGGGGTCGGGTAGTTTGTGCAGGACTGGATTTGTTGCCCTCACATAGGAAAAAGGTTCAAAGAGAACAAATATGGGACCAATGCATATATGCTGCTTGGCTACATACTCTACATCACCCATTTATACGTGTGGACGCACATGGTGCTGGCATGTCCCATACAGCTATTTTGCTGTTGTTAATCTAAGAATGCCGCCGGAAAATTGAAGCAATGCCACTGTTAAAGCTAAATTACATTTTTTAATGAATGTTGTTTCAAGAGAATGTCTCTGTTAATATGAATCAATGCAACCATTTTAGAAATGCTACTATCCTACTTTGTTTTCCATACAAGATAAGTTAGATGCTTCTTTCTGTCACCGTTTGATTCATCCTCCTTTATCGGCAAGTAATTGTTTCCTCTTTTGCCTCTATTAAAACATGGGTATCGATTCAACTTGTTGCTATTGCGACATTTTGCTTTGCTACTCGAAACACTTATGTTTTAAGAGTGTTTGTGCAGTTCAACTTGAATGTCACACTGGTGACTTTGCTTAATTTTGGTGGAACTACACAAAAGGAGATCAAGATTTGTTTCTAGTCTTCGTGGCGAGTTGTTTCAAATCTTGGTCTCATCCACATGATGTGCAGTGTGCTTTGAGATGTTGTGCTACTTGTTTTGGTACTGTTTTAAATAAATGTTGAATTGAAGCTATTGTATTGTTGTCTTTTCCCATTAAGTAGTGAACAAAAATGGGACCAACCCAGACATGATGCTTGTTGCTTTGTTACAACAAATTCAGCATCACCCCCTTTATAAGCCAGTAATTGATGCCACTCTTAGAATTAACTACTGAATCTTATTCCAAAACTGCAACACTTGTTAGGGATTGGCAGGATTACCATTTTTGTGGCCACATGTTTCATCATCCTTTATTAGCCAGTAATTGATTCCTTTTTTGCCTCTGTTTAAACAGGGATATCTATTCAACTTGTTGCTATTGCGACATTTTGCTTCGCTGCGCGAAACACTTTGCTTGATTTCAGTGCAACTGCACAAAACGAGATTGGATTTCCTATTCGTGTTGGCAGATTCGTATTTTATCATGGTGGTCTCATGAAAGATTAGTACAGGCCTTCATCCACATGATTGTGCAGTGTGCTTTGAGATGTTGTGCTACTTGTATTGGTACTGTTTTAAATAAATGTTGAATTGAAGCTATTGTATTGCTGTCTTTTCCCATTAAGTAGTGAACAAAAATGGGACCAACCCAGACATGATGCTTGTTGCTTTGTTACAACAAACTCTGCATCACCCCCTTTATAAGTAGATGGAAGCACATATTGTTGTTGCGCCCACTCTCCCCTGGAACTGTTTATGCTTTTCATTAATCTAATGCCGCTGGTAAAATTAAGCAATGCCACTCTCAGAATTAATTAACTACTGAATCTTAGTTCAAAACTGCAACACTTGTTAGGAATGGTACTATCCTGCTTTGTAGTTCTTTCTACATGTTTAACCAAGGTATTATTAAGATAATGTCTCTGTTAAAATGAATCAGTTGCATTGTTTTAGGAATGGTACTTTTCTGCTTTGTCGTTCTTTATACATGTTGAAACAAGGCATTGTTAAGATAATGTCTCAGTCAATATGAATGAATCACACTGATGGAGAATTGCTACTCTCCTGCTTTGTTTCCCATTAAGATAAAGTAGATCAGTAGATGCTTTTCTTCTGGGAGTACAAGTCATCAACCGTTATTTCTCAGTAATTGTTTCCCTTATACCTATTGTTGCTTACAGGGATATCAAAATTAAAGCTCGGTTTTATTCCGACTTTGATTTTAGTTGAACTGCACAAAAGGAGCCAATGTGTCCAAGGAAAACTGCTGCATTACTGGGTCTAGTTGGTCATTCCACTTTGGAGAAAGAAGCAGTCACTGTTTGCGCTACATTACAGAAGGAATGACCGAGAAGCTTTACAGAGTATTATTAGACACTGGTGACATGACTAGTCTGCAGAGAGCATTGGCAATTTAACAACACGTGGAGTGCCCTGGGCAAAAAGTGCCCAAACAAGTACAAGAAGCTACGACAGGACTCCACGATCATAGGCATTACATATTTTGAATGGGAAAAGCTTGTCAAAGGTTAATCATTGATGTTAGCAAGAACACGTTAGTTTAATATATTGGAATTGGAAAACCTTGTCAAAATTTGCTCATTGATGTTAGCCAGAAGACATACATTTGATTTTTTTTGAGTGGGACGCCCTTGCTGTGAGCAGCGTCGAGTGTTTTTTCCTATTCCTGTGTTCAATTTAGAACTAAATAGTTACTTTGCTGAGATATTCATGTGTTAAGAGTTTGTTCTGAATATTGTCTATGTAATGCCAGGCCTTGTGTTTGATTGCAAAGTTGAGCTTGGAATGTTGTGGCATGCGGCATCACGAGCTGTTCACCGTGCCTCTTGAGAATAATGCTTCGTATTGTTTTGCATGTTGATCTAATGCCAGTGATTTGCTTGTTAAGAAGAACATCCTCTTCTGTTGTTTCCGTGCTTAAGAAGTTCATCGTCTGATGTTTCATTCATAGCTTATACGACAAGTCGGGTAGGTTAGACGTGAAACCATATGATCTTCCGACCAACTCATGATATTAGGCTGTGATTGGATCGTCGTTTTCCAACCAAAACCGCTTGTAAAACTGACGCTTGTAAATAAAAGCATATGGTCTCAGGCGAAGCGCTTGGTTGGTCAATTTCGACTAGTAAAATATCGGAAGTACTTCACACACGATAAAAACGTTGAACGACACTCGGACGATTGCTAATCCAGCCGTTAGCTATTGTTTCAGCCTTGCCCATGGATGGCATGATACGCACGTCGTGCATGTATCGTCTGGTAATGTCGTCCATATAGCAGTGCTCGTAAAATATACACTAGTCTCTCAAATTACACACATAACCCACCGGTTTTACTTACAGACATCGGGCCCTCGGTTTCATTACGCCTGTATTTTATGCGTTGTTTCCAATGACGAGTAAATTACACTTGTATGTTAATACAGGTTTGAAATAAACCAGAGCTCCCAAGCGCGGCCTTACCGTTTCATGTCGTCCCGGTTTCTCGAAGGTGCTCATAGGTGCCCGATGATCCTGGCTTCCTGAATGAGCAGCGGGCGCTGTATCAGACCATCTGTAGGGCCCGCAAGGCCCTCTCCGTTGTCCTTCGAGTTGTTGTTCTCGTCATGGCGCCGAGCATTGTTAACATCGTCAACGAACATGAGCATTCAGGAGATGACTTTATTTTGACTGGATGACACTAGGGACCCACTAGGGCCATAGTTGTACGTACGCAAGTGCCTCCTTAATATGTACAACTATATTTTTTTTGCTTTCTCCTGGTTTCCTGACATCACGGTCACACACCATTGTCAACCTATGTAGTCAATACAAACGAGAGAATTGCACAAGGTGCGGCCGACAGCTGGGACCAAGCAGCTCGAGCAGTATTTGTGTTTTTGAGGCGTGAGCACTGTAGAGTTTTTCTTCGCGATGATTTCGTTGTTGTTCAGAGGAGAGGAGGGTATTAACTGGGTGGGCTGTGGCCCGTCTAGCCCAGGCCAGATATCCAGCCCAGATACTAATTTTTTCAAGATGAAAATGGCTAGCCCAGCTATACATTTTTTTTGAGGAATACCCAGGCAAGGTCAACTTGTTATTCTCCGCCCCGCTCGGCTGCAAATCTTTCCTAGGAGGGATGCATTAGGCTTAACAGGAAAATGGGCTTTAAAAAATAATAAATGGGATGTGATTATAAAAACTGGGCGGTAACTATAAAAAATGCACCAAACACGAAATTAGTTTATAAAATATTATTTATGGATTTTGAAAATCTTAAATTTTCATTGTTGCACGCGCAATGTTTCATTGGATTTTTACATAGTACAAATTTATATTTAATCTGACTAAAAATTTCGGGATAAAAATATTTTGGATCTCGTCAAAATGTGGGAAATTTTATTGAATTATGTCTTCAACGGTTGGTTGAAATTATTAATCGTTGTCCTAGCTAGAAAATGGGTTGTACTTTTAACAAACTGTAAATGGGCTGTTGTAAATTCCATTAGAATTCAAAAATGGGCTGTACATTCTTACAAATCGCAAATGGGCTATAAGTTCTCTGCCACACACTTGTGGGCCTACTCAGTGACGCGTCCCCTAAAAAAATAAGTTGACGCGTATGCAAAGGTTTGTCAACTTATTATAGTCAACACACGGTTCTAGCAGCAGTGGCCGTTGGATGTCTATCCAACGGATGTCGTGCTTCTTCTTCAATCTCGGATATTCTTAGCTTTGGCCGCCCAAAAAATGATTCCTCCCCCTGACATCTGGGGCGCGCTGTTTCAGAGGCTGGCCTGTGGGCCTACTAAGTTGGAGTGTACCAAGGGCTTTGTCAACTTAGTCAATATAAACGATTCTAGCTTCAGCGACCGTACGATGTCCATCCAACGGCCGTAGTGCTTCTTCAACCGCTGGTCTTCTTGCTCCAGCCGCCCAAAGCAGCGCCGGTCATGCCGCCTGCTCCTGCCTCCCGTGGCCGACTGTGCTGCCGCGGAGGCCTCACCGCCCCCATACTACTCCCACCGCTGGCCAGGCCATCCCTCCACTCACCCAGACCCCCTGTTATTCTGCGGCGATGGCAGCCTCACACCGCAGCCGAACCAGTGAACCCTCGTACTCCTCTTCGCGCGGGCTTCCACTGTTGCGTCTTCCCTGGCTCCGCGTCGTCTCCTTCCTAGGCCTCGCCGTTGTCCACCGCCCTAGTGCTCGGCGCGGCGTGGTCAACGTGGTCAACGACCGACTTCCATCGAAAGAGTACTGTACATGGAGAGGCTGACAGCTGGGTCCACGGCGGCCGCAAGGAAGTGCCTCCTTATTACGCGCAAAATAATTATTCCTCCACCTGACAGCAGGGACCCACCAGACGGGCCACCTTATTTCGCGAAAAAAAAATCCTCCCTAACTGCTGGGACCCACCGGACGGGCCACCGTATTTCGTGAAAAAAATGTTCCCCCGCTGTCAGCTCGGATCCATCGGAAGTGCCTCCTTATTACGCACAAAAATATGAATACTCCCCCTGCTAGCTGGGACCCACCTTGGTGGGAGGCTGACTTGTGGGCCTACTAAGTTGACGGGGACGAAGGGCTTTGTCAATTTAGTCAATATGAGTGATTCTAGCTCCAGTGACTGTACGATGTCCATCCAACGGCCGTAGTGCTTCTTCAACCTCTGGTCTTCTTGCTCCAGCCGCCCAAAGCAGCGTCGGTCGTGCTTCCTGCTCCTGCCTCCCGTGGCCGGCTGTGCTGCCGCGGAGGCCTCACCGCGACGGCAGCCTCAAACTGCAGCCGAACGAGTGAACCCTCATACTCCTCTCCACGTGGGCATCCACTGTCGCGTCTTCCCCGGCTCCGCGTCGTCCCCTTCCTAGGCCTCGCCGTCGTCCACCGCCCTGGTGCTCTCGGCGCGGTGTGGTCAACGTGGTCAAGGAACGACTTCCATTGGACGTGGACTATACGTGGAGAGGCTGACAGTTGGGTCCACGGCCGCAGCAAGGAAGTGCCTCCTTATTACGCGGAAAATAATGATTCCTCCACCTGACAGCAGAGACCCACCGGACGGGCCACCGTATTTCGCGAAAAAAATGTTTCCCCCCTGACTGCTAGGACCCACCAGCTACACCTTCGCACGCAAGGAAGTGCATCCGGGCAAAAAAAACGATTCGCCCCCCTGACTACTGGGACCCACCAGCTACATCTTCGCAGGCAAGGAAGTGCCTGACAGTCGGGACCCACCTGGTCGAAGCGTACGTAGCATTGTCATTCTGATCGCGAACATGTACGTACATATATACTGGTCATTCTAGAGGCACGCATGTGTTGTAGTAGAGGCACGCACGTAGCATGTACACGTACGTACAGCGGCCAGGGTGCAAGAAAGAAAATACGGCCACATATGTGTACATACGGGTGGGGTCTCGAACGCCTACTCGCGCATACGTACAGCCAGGTCTCGTGTACATGGCTGGGTCGGAACGGAGAAACAACATCATCGTCGTGTTCATGGGGAGCCAACCGGCTGGGTCAGAACGGAATGCGTCATCGTGTTCATCAAGAGGGCTTGGACGGAACAGGCGATGGAAACGAGGCCTGGCGTACCGCAGAACGGGGGAAACGGCCTTGTGTTCGACCGGCCATGTTCGAAATGGGATCCTGTTCATCGGGAGGGGTGTGGCGTACCGCAAAATGGAGGAAACGGACCTCCTACGGTCGAAACGGGGGTCCTGTTGATCGGGAGGGGTGTGGTGTACCGCAAAACGGACGAAACGGACCTCCTCGGTCGAAACGGGGGTCCTGTTGATCAGGAGGGGTGTGGCGTACCGCAAAACGGACGAAACGGACTTGTGTTGGAGCGCTACGGTCGAAACGGGGGTCCTGTTCATCGGGAGGGGTGTGGCGTACCGCAAAATGGGACTCCACGGGATATTGTTCATCTCCACCATCGACCTCCTCCAGCATCCACGGGCTACCGTCGACCTCCTCCAGCCTCCACGGGCTCCTGATCATCTAGCCTCCACCGCGCGCTACTCCACCGGCTACTGTTCAACCACCCCTCCATGGGCACCCCTCCACCATCTACTGTTCATCCAGCCCTCCACACCACGGGGTCCTGTTCATCCAGAGGCAACGCCACCGCTCACTATTCATCCAACCCCCCCTGTCGTGGTTCTAAGCCTGACAGTAGAGTGGGGGGGTAGGTATGGAGAGGCAAGGTCCTAGCTATGGAGAGGTTGTAAACACAAGGGATGTACGAGTTCAGGCCCTTCTCGGAAGAAGTAATAGCCCTACGTCTCGGAGCCCGGAGGCGGTCGAGTGGATTATGAGTATATGAGTTACAAGGTGCCGAACCCTTCTACCTGTGGAGGGGGGTGGCTTATATAGAGTGCGCCAGGACCCCAGCCAGCCCACGTAGGAGAGGGTTTAAGGTGAGTTAAGTCTGGGGCGTTACTGGTAACGCCCCACATAAAGTGTCTTTACTATCATAAAGCCTACTTAATTACAGGCCGTTGCAGTGCAGAGTGCCTCTTGACCTCCTGGTGGTCGAGTGAGTCTTCATGGTCGAGTCCTTCAAGTCAGTCGAGTGAGTCCCTCGTTGGTCGACTGGAAG
The DNA here is from genome assembly GCF_002162155.2 of Triticum dicoccoides. Classification (NCBI taxonomy): domain Eukaryota; kingdom Viridiplantae; phylum Streptophyta; class Magnoliopsida; order Poales; family Poaceae; genus Triticum; species Triticum dicoccoides. Next base: position 622,288,552 of record NC_041387.1, read on the forward strand.
GCGACCTCTTCTAAGGGTGTCCTTGGGCAAGGTACTTAGATCAGGTCCATGACCCTACCCTAGGTACATGACCCCATCATTAGCCCCCGAATGGATTGAGGCTTCGAGTGAGGAAGGAGTTGATGTTGTTTCCGATTAACCTTTGCACACTGGTCGTGCGTTGTTCTGGACCAAAGAATCTCTTCGTCGATAGTGAGCAACTTGTCTTCAGTCGACTCGATCCATTCTCTTCTTTCCTCGAGTGATCTTTCGGGCTTCGACGATCTCCGAGCGACGGATCGCTGGAAACCCCGCGTCTGACAGACCGATCTGCCGTTCGCGGATTCCGCGGGATGCGAAATTTGGGGACGCGCGCGAAGCGGAGCGGACTGCGGCGTTCGGATGGGACGGGACATAGATGCCTCGATCTCCGCGCCGCTTTCTTCGCCACGTATCCCGTCTGCATAACTGTTCCTGGGTATGATTAGATCGACCGGGCCCACCTGTCATCCACTCAGAAGGGACCTTATAAATGCGCCCGGCGAGGATTTTTGTACTGTGCCTCAGCATTCTCTCTCTCTCTGCTCCCTTCGTCCCCGTCCAGCGCGCTCGCTCTCGCCCCCGCACAACTTCCCCTCGCGCATCTCGCCGGCAACCATGGCCAAGGAGAAGACGGCGGCGCTGGAACGTGCGAAGAAGGCGTCGGCGTCGGAGAAGGCGAAGGGGAGATCTACCAGCCGTGGCGGGTCTTCGTCCAGATCCCGCCTGCCGAAGGGCTGGGTCCAAGGGGACTGGATCCAGTCGACCATCAGAGAAAAAGATCTCCTCGACATGGCCAACGAGGGCTTGATCCCTCATGGAACTGCGAGGCTTCCGGGGAAGGAATGGCAGCCCCAGCCAGAAGAGGGTGAGTGTGTGCTCTTGGCCACCCATGTTGATCGTGGATTTTCTTTGCCGCCGAGTATTTTCTTCCGTGGCTTTTTGAACTTCTTTGGAGCACAGCTCCACCACTTTACCCCAAATTCTATCGCCTATCTTGCCGCGTTCGTGTCCATGTGTGAGGGTTTCCTGGGCTGTCGACCGCACTGGGGTTTGTTCAAGCATATATTCACGTGTCGCTCTCAGACCGTGAAGAAGGCGAGCCCAGGCGATGAAAGAACCCGAGTCGTCCAAATGTGTGGGGGTCTGGGGATCCAGGTGAGGAACAAGAGCACCTTCCCGCCCATGACCTTTCCCGAGTCAGTCAGAGGCTGGCAGTCGACCTGGTTCTACTGCCAGGACCAGTCGACGCCGGGACAGTCGAGTGGACTCCCTCAGTTTACCATGGACCGAGTGAACAAGCCCTCCTCTCTGAAGTTGATTCCGGAGGAGAAAGCTGACGTGAAGATGTTGATGGAGCGCGTGGTGCAGTTGGTTCGGGAGGGAGTGACGGGCATGGATCTCCTGGAGGTCTTCCTTAGGCGTCGCATCCAGCCCCTTCAGTTCCGGAGCCACTGCATGTGGTTGTACTGTGGGACTGAAGACGAGACTCGAGTCCATCCAGAAGCAGTCGACGATGTCACTCTGGAAAGATGGATGGTAGCCGTTACCGGAAACAAGGATAACCCACGCGGAGCCAGAAGGATTCCTCCACTCGACCACAACAGCGATCCAAACAAGGTACGCTTGCTCTGCTCTCCACTGTGTTCTTGTCACATTCATTTCTGTTTATCCTGCCGACTGGTCGATTGATCCTTGTCTTGATATCTGCTAGGCCCTCACCGAGCTGTACTCGATGCCCAATGGGGCACAAGCTCCGACTGAGGAGGGTGAGGCGAGTGGGGGCGAGCGCCAGGAAGAGGAGGAATGGGACTCGGACGTTGCAGAGGATGATGATGACGATGACGATGATGATGGTGATGAAGATGACGTTGAAGACGAGGAAGAAGAGGAGGAGGAGGTCGTACCACCGCGCTCGGAAAGGCAGTCGAAGCTTGTCCACGACCCTTCGACTGAACGTGGTAAGGGGGTTGCGACCGCCGCTCAGTCGACCAAACGCCCTCGGACCACCTCTCCAGTGCCGACTGAAAAGGCGCCGAAGCAGCCCAGGGCGGCCTCGTCGAAGCCGATCAAGCTCCTGCCGAAGATGAAGGTGTCCATCCCTACCATATCAGGGTAATTGTGTTGCTTAAGTCTTCTTATTTTGTGTGAACTTTGTCTCTGGTTGACGCTGAAGTTAGTCGACTGATTCTTTGGAGTTGCAGTGCTGCTACTTCTGAGACCTCAGCCCGGGCTGATGACCATGAGATGGAGGACGCATCAACTTCAAAACCAGGTACTATATTCTTAACGCCGTTTTTAGTCGACTGACTCGCGATCTCTGATCCTGATTCTTCTCCGTAGCTCCACCCAATGCTGTTATCAATCTCCCTGATGATGATGAGGATGAGGAACCGCTGAAGCGCAGAAGGAGTAGAAAAGCGTCCGCCAGCAAGGTACCCCAGGATGTGACGGCGCCTGAGACTCTGATTGCGGAGGAAGAGAACACCACTCGACACACGGTGTCCTTCGCAGATCCATTGACGAGTGCTCAGCAGCCCTCCCTCTTCACAACGCACCACGTCCCAGAGGACCAAGCTGGCGCGGCGAAGGAGGCGATACGCCAGGCGGGAATCATGATGGAGCAGTTGAGGACCATCCGGGATGCGAGCCAGGCAGCTTATGACGCCAGTTCTGCCCTCCAAAGCAATGTTCAGGTCAGTCGACCACCGTTTGTTCTGTTGGATATGCTACCAAAAACTTTTCCTTTCCGGAATTTATAGTAGTCACCCACTGGGTGTGTCGATTAAACTCCGTGTTAGCGGGGGCACGCTGAGTGCACCCGCTGGGTGTAGTCCCCAAGGCTAAGGTCGACTGCTGGCAGTCGGCCTTAGGCTTTATGATGTCAATCTTTCTGTCAGTTGACTATGTCGACTGGATTTCACAAACCGGTGGGGGCACGCTGAGTGCACCCACTGGGTGTAGTCCCCGAGACTGTGGTCGACTGCTTGCAGTTGATTACAGTCTTAAAGAATACATCTCTTTTTTTTTGAGGTCGACTGGTCGACTTTATCTTCAACAGGATTAGTGGGGGCACGCTGAGTGCACCCACTGGGTGTAGTCCCCGAGACTACGGTCGAATGCTTGTATTCGGCTGTAGTCTTAGAAACGTGTGATTTTCCCTTTTTCACTCGGGAGTGAATTATATTTGACATTTAGTCGATTGGTTCTTCGCAGAACTCCTGTGATCTTGTGGCTCGCTACTCTGAGCTGGAAAACAAGCACACTGAACTCGAGCTGAGCTTGAAGCTGGTTCAGGAGAAGCTGACGAAGGCAAAGGAGGAGACCGAAGGTATGTTTGGTGAGGCCCTGACGACTGCTTTTCCCCTTGCTTGTTTCAAAATCTGATCTTGCTGTAACTTGCAGGTAAGGTAAGGGAGGCCCAACAGAAGAAAGACCTCGAACTAGCTGAGAAGATCAAGCTTGCTGACGAGAAGTTAGCTTCAGTCACCAAGCTTGAACAAGACAATACCAATCTGAAAGCTGCTCTTGGGATCGCCAACAAGGAGGTCAGTCGACTAAAAACTGATAAAGCTGCCCTGACCGACCAAGTCAGCAAGTTGACTGGGAAGAAAAACGATCTGGAGGCCTTCTTGAGTGGTCTTGCCAAGAAGCTGTTTCTTATGCTTGAAGGTAAACCTCTATGCTCGGCAAACATTTCCAATCGTGGTTTTTCCAGTCGACCATCCCCTTGACTCAGTGATCATCCTTGCAGAATTTTGCCAAAACTTTGAAGAAGAAACTAGCCGGCTGGAGCCAAACCTCGACCCCGTCAATTCTCCGGTGAACGACGAAGTTGCCATGGATGTTTTCCAACTGGAGTCTCGTGTTGCAGCTGTCGTGGACTATCTCGCAAGGCTGAAGGCCGCCACATCTCGCATCGACTCGACGCTTTGGCCTGAGGAGACACTTCAGAATGACCTTGAGTCGCTGATGGCCCGCGTGAACACGATCCCTGGTCGAGTGCAGGAATGGAAGAAGTCCTCGGCTCGGTGTGGTGCAGATGTTGCTCTATGTCTGGCCCGAGTCCACTGTAAAGATGCGCGAGAAGAGAAGCTGGCGGCCCTTCGGGTGGCCAACACCAAGAAACACGACTTCAGGTCCTTTATGGAAACTTTCCTTGCGGCTGCCACTCGGATCGCCGACGGAATTGACCTTGATGAATTCGTTGCACCTTCCAGCCCTCCACAGGAGGGGTAAAAAACTTCTTCTGGCTCGATGCTTTAAATTTGCCTCGGTATGCCGAGTGGAATTGTAACCGATAAACCTTAACAGGCTTAACACATGAGCACTTTCGGTTCCTTTAGATATCGATTCAAACTTGAATTTGGTGCTTGAATACGATTGCTTTTGGCTCGAAACGTCTTTTGCAGGTTCAAAGCAAGGCGTCTTTACTGCAATCGACTTATTCTTTAGTCCACTTAGGCGAGCACTTGGCTGCGGCTAAGCCTCCGAGTGGAAGCTCGGCTTACCACTCGGTAGGATTTTTGTGACTTAGGCGAGTGCTTGGACTGCAGCTAAGCCTCCGAGTGAGAGGGTTGCTCTTCGCTCGGTAGGATTTTTGTAACTTAGGCGAGTGCTTGGACTGCAGCTAAGCCCCTGAGTGAGAGGGTTGTTCTTCACTCGGTAGGATTTTTGTAACTTAGGCGAGTGCTTGGACTGCAGCTAAGCCCCCGAGTGAGAGGGTTGCTCTTCACTCGGTAGGATTTTTGTAACTTAGGCGAGTGCTTGGACTGCAGCTAAGCCTCCGAGTGAGAGGTTTGCTCTTCA
>NC_041387.1:622297693-622301019 GCF_002162155.2 Triticum dicoccoides
TGCCTTTTTCCGATCACCGGTGACAGTGATCACTCCTTTGGGGCCGGGCATCTTCAATTTGAGGTACACGTAACATGGTCGAGCCATGAACCGTGCGTAAGCTGGTCTCCCCAAAATGGCATGATATGCACTCTGAAAATCCACGACCTCAAACGTCAACTTTTCTTTGCGAAAATGTTTCGAATCACCAAACACCACGTCCAAAGCTATTTGGCCGAGTGACTCGGCTTTCTTCCCTGGTATAACTCCATGAAAGCTCATGTTACTAGTGCTCAGTCGGGACATCGGAATGCCCATTCCTTTCAGTGTGTCTGCATACAACAAATTCAGCCCGCTTCCACCGTCCATCAGCACTTTTGTCAGTCGAGTGCCTTCGACAACTGGATCGACCACCAAAGCTTGCCTCCCAGGGGTGGCAATATGAGTCGGGTGATCAGATTGGTCGAATGTGATGGGTATTTCAGACCATTTCAGATAATTTGCTTTTGCTGGGGCAACCATGTTCACCTCTCGGTTAATGACTTTCAGTCGACTCCTGCTTTCCACATCTGCAAAGATCATCAGAGTGGAGTTGATATGCGGATATCCTTCCTCACTGTCCTCCTTGTCTTCAGCCTTGTCTGACTCCTTCTCCTTGTCCTTAGACTGTTTTCCCTGAAACTGCTGGATCAGGAGTCGACATTGGCGAGTGGTGTGCTTCGGGTAGATGATATTCCCCTCTTCGTCTTTCTTCGTGTGGATGTGACATGGCATATCCATTACGTCGTTCCCTTCTTTATCCTTTACCTTCTTGGGGTTCCAGGATCCTTTTGGTTTCCCCTTAAACTTTCCCTGAGTCACGGCCAGAGCCTCTCCAGGAGCTGCCGGTTCAGCCTTCCGCTTCTGTTTCCGACTGGTGTTTCCTTTTTCCGACTGACTCGGCTTGTGCTTGCCGCTTCGGAGTCGGTCTTCTTCTTCGCCGTTGGCGTACTTGGTAGCAATCACCATCATCCGACTCAAGGTCATGTCACCGGTTCGACCAAACTTCAAACTCAGTTCTCTGTTCTTGACGCCATCTTTGAAGGCGCAGACTGCCTGATGATCGGACACATTCTCCACAGTGTGGTGCAAAGTGATCCACCTCTGAATATATTCTCTGAGAGTCTCATTAGCCTTCTGCACGCAGACTTGCAACTCTGTCAATCCAGCTGGTCGCTTGCAAGTTCCTTCAAACGTTCTGATGAACACTCGGGACAGATCTTCCCAAGTGTAAATGCTGCTAGGAGGTAATTGAGTCAACCATGCCCTGGCAGAACCTTCCAGCATGAGGGGCAAATGCTTCATGGCCACCTCGTCGTTCCCACCACCAATCTGAACTGCCACTCGGTAATCTTCAAGCCAAGTTTCAGGCTTAGACTCACCAGTGAACTTGCTGACTCCTGTTGCCAACCTGAAATTGGGAGGGATAACTGCGGCTCTGATAGCTCTGCTGAAACATTCAGGACCAGAAACATGCACTCGACTGCTTGTGGGTGTATCTCTGTCGAGTCCGCCTCGATGGGCTCTGTTCCGGTCGACCAAACCTTGCACGATAATGGATCGCGCGTCGAAGCCTGGCTCTCTGGGGTCGACTGGAACCCTTCGCCCTGTACTGTACTGACGCCTGTCATCTTGCTGCCGAGGAGCGTAAGACCCACCCCTCAGAGGGGAATTGGGCACTCGACGCCTATCATCTCGGTCGAGTCGGTCGCCATATTGATCTCGCCGATTCTCGCTCCCTTCACGTCGCGGAGGCGATCTGGGGCTGTGAGCCGACTGAACCGTATTCGCAGTGACGGATCGACTGTGAATTCTGTTGTGCGACTGAGACACGGCTGAATTCTGATCTCCTGCTGCCCGGAGCAAATCCCTGATCTGCAGCAAACCTCTGCCAGCTTCCGACTGTGAAGGCTGGATGGACTCTGCTATACGGGTCGCAACTGCTAAATTCTGGATTGGGGTTCGATATACCTGAGTCGGCGGGAAGAGTTGACGTCGACTGGTGTCGGGAACTCGTTGCCGCGCGCGCTCGTCGAGTGCTCGCTGAAGATTCTCCAGTCGAGTGCGTTCGGCCAAATTGGCCAGACGTGCCTCCTCCAAGGCACGAGCCTCGGGGGTTTCTCCTGCGATGGGAGTATGCAGAGCATCCACGTTCCTGCGGCGAAGTTCCTCTCTTTGCAGAGAGTCGAGTGGCTCGGGCTGATACTCTTCGTGGCCTCGTGCGGGGTCGCCTCCGTCACCTGCTCCACCATCACGGGCGAAGCCAGGGGGACTGCGGGGCCCGTCGACCATCAAGATTTCCGCCGCTGGATCACTGCTACCGCACTCGGATGTAGTCTCTACGGAGCCAGTCGACAGATCGAACAAGCCGTAGAGAGATTCGTCGGGCTCGATTGCCGCAACTTGGGTGGTGGCCGATTGGCGAGCCACCGCGTGCCTCATCCATCGCTGAAGCCTCGACCGGCCCGAGCGCTTGCGCTGGCGGGAGACCGGGAGGGTGGACGATGGAGGAGTCGTCCGATACGGGGTCGACGGTTGCCGCAGCAGAACGCCGCGGACACATGCGCGAAAATGCGTCGCACCGCGGACGGGGAGCGCATCAACGTCGAGTGGAGCCTCCTGGAGCCAGGCGGAGTCGTCGGCGATGCAGGTGAGAGTGCCAAGACAGATCTCTCGACCTTCGACCAAAACTCCAGCAGACACCATGATGAAAGTACTCGGAAGAATCGCAACTTCTCCACAAAATCGCTAAAACACTTGCCCCACGGTGGGCGCCAACTGTCGTGGTTCTAAGCCTGACAGTAGAGTGGGGGGTAGGTATGGAGAGGCAAGGTCCTAGCTATGGAGAGGTTGTAAACACAAGGGATGTACGAGTTCAGGCCCTTCTCGGAAGAAGTAATAGCCCTACGTCTCGGAGCCCGGAGGCGGTCGAGTGGATTATGAGTATATGAGTTACAAGGTGCCGAACCCTTCTACCTGTGGAGGGGGGTGGCTTATATAGAGTGCGCCAGGACCCCAGCCAGCCCACGTAGGAGAGGGTTTAAGGTGAGTTAAGTCTAGGGCGTTACTGGTAACGCCCCACATAAAGTGTCTTTACTATCATAAAGCATACTTAATTACAGGCCGTTGCAGTGCAGAGTGCCTCTTGACCTCCTGGTGGTCGAGTGAGTATTCATGGTCGAGTCCTTCAAGTCAGTCGAGTGAGTCCCTCGTTGGTCGACTGGAAGGCGACCTCTTCTAAGGGTGTCCTTGGGCAAGGTACTTAGATCAGGTCCATGACCCTACCCTAGGTACATGACCCCATCACC
>NC_041387.1:622301295-622306270 GCF_002162155.2 Triticum dicoccoides
ATCCAGAGAGGCAGCATCGATCGGCTTCAGTTAGCAGCAGTAGCGAAGGAATCACTCGATCGGGTTTAGTTAACAGCCATCGATCAATCCCTCGGGTTCAGTAACGCGTAGCCTGCAGTGCAATCGCTCGGGTTCAGTTAGAGCCCAACACCTCCCACACACACGCGTATGTGTACGAGAGAAACGTGCATCGCTCGGCCCCCGACCTCCCACCGTAATCGGGAACTCCCCGAAATTTCCTCGCCCTCGCTTCTACCATGGTTTTTTCCGTCATGGACGGCCCAAAGAATGTCATGCAGCTGCATCTCTAGCCCGCCCAGGACAAAAAGCCCATTTTATGTGATGATTTTTGTCATAGAAGTAAGAGCCCACCACATCTATGATGATAGTGGGTTTTGTCACAATTATCGTCATAGAAGTGTCATATGTATGACAGGAAAAAAATTCGTTCAGCCCAAAATGTCACGGATGTGTCTTTCTTTTGTAGTGCTTCATGATCCAACCGATCCAAGTACCGAACGTACGGCACCTCCGTGTTCAGCACATGTTCAGCCTGATGACGCCCTCATACTCTTGATCCAGTAGAGGCCGAGGGAGAGTTTCGTCAGCACGACGGCGTGGCGACGGTGATGATGAAGTTACCGGCGCAGGGCTTCGCCTAAGCACTACGACGATATGACCGAGGTGTGTAACTGTGGAGGGGGCACCGCACACGGCTAAAAGATCAACTTGTGTGTTCTAGGGTGCCCCCCTGCCCCCGTATATAAAGGTCAAGGGGAGGCTGGCCGGCCCTCCTAGGGCGCGCCCCACAAGGGGAGTCCTACTAGGACTGCTAGTCCTAGTAGGATTCCACAAAGAGGGAGAGAGGGGGAAGGAAGGAGAGGGAGAGGGAGAAGGAAAGGGGGCGCCCCCCCCCTTCCCTAGTCCAATTCGGACCCAAGGGGGAGGGGGCGCGCGGCCTGCCCTGGCCGCCCCTCTCTCTCTCCACTAAGGCCCATGAGGCCCATTAGTTCCCCCGAGGGGTTCCGGTAACCCTCCGGCACTCCAGTTTTTTCCGAAACTTCTCCGGAACACTTCCTGTGTCTGAATATATCCGTCCAATATATCAATCTTTATGTCTCGACCATTTCGAGACTCCTCGTCATGTCCGTGATCTCATCCGGGACTCTGAACAAACTTCGGTCATCAAAACACATAACTCATAATACAAATCATCATCGAAACGTTAAGCGTGCGGACCCTACGGGTTCAAGAACTATGTAGACATGACCGAGACACATCTCCGGTCAATAACCAATAGCGGAACCTGGATGCTCATATTGTCTCTTACATATTCTACGAAGATCTTTATCGGTCAAACCGCATAACAACATACATTGTTCCCTTTGTCATTGGTATGTTACTTGCCCGAGATTCGATCGTCGGTATCATTATACCTAGTTCAATCTCGTTACCGGCAAGTCTCTTTACTCGTTCCGTAATACTTCATCCTGCAACTAACTCATTAGTAACAATGCTTGCAAGGCTTATAGTGATGAGCATTACCGAGAGGGCCCAGAGATACCTCTCCGAAACACGGAGTGACAAATCCTAATCTTGATCTATGCCAACCCAACAAACACCTTCGGAGAAACCTGTAGAGCACCTTTATGATCACCCATTTATGTTGTGACGTTTGGTAGCACACAAAGTGTTCCTCCGGTATTCGGGAGTTGCTTAATCTCATAGTCTGAGGAACATGTATAAGTCATGAAGAAAGCAGTAGCAATTAAACTGTAACGATCATAATGCTAAGCTAACAGGTGGGTCATGTCCATCACATCATTCTCCTAATGAGGTGGTCCTGTTCATCAAATGACAACACATGTCTATGGTTAGGAAACATAACCATCTTTGATTAATGAGCTAGTCAAGTAGAGGCATACTAGGGACAATATGTTTTGTCTATGTATTCACACATGTACTAAGTTTTCAGTTAATACAATTCTGGCATGAATAATAAACATTTATCATGAAATAAGGAAATAAATAATAATTTTATTATTGCCTCTAGGGCATATTTCCTTCACCATCGCCCGTTGCACTCCGGGTCGTTGCGAGCAGGGTCGATACCAGCACCGCCTTGGATGGCTAGCACGATCTAACCGTACCACAATGCTGAACTGGGCGTCTGACAAAGCTTTGGCTGATACCACGACGTCGAGGCTCATAACTATTCTCGCGTGGTGGTTAGTGCGTAAAGGCCAGAGGCCAACTCAGAACAAATACCCAAACCTTTAGTGTATGCTCGCGGTAACGAGCAGAGACTCATGATCGATGTGACCCCGTCGCCCCGTCTCATGGACTTGCGGCAAGGGCCCAGAATGCACGGCCGTGCCACGTAATTACCTCGCGGGTGCTCTCCGGGCCCGCCCAACTTTCACAATAACTCGGGGGTACCCCTCAGGGCCGACCCGACTTAAACAAATAGTCTCAAGTAAAGTTCAGGTAACTGTGTGTCCATAACATCAAGGGGGGATCCAAGGAACCACCCTCGATGGAATCCACTTGATGTATCGTCAAGCTAAACTTAGGAGGAATCACCCTCGGGGTTCACACTTGAGGTGTTGCACGACAGAGTTGTATCGGGAGTGGTGAAAGAGGAATCACCCTCGATTACCACGACCAAATAGCTACACTACAGAGTTATCATCAGGAGTGCGTTATGAGGTATCACCCTCGGCACTCGATAGTAGCTCTACAGAGTCGAGCAACAAAAGGGGCGTGATGTGATGTGAGGTGTCGGGCTCTGGTCATCGACCACGTTGATCGAGTCGTCGATGATGAAGTAGGGCCAACAAGGACAAGGTGGGGGTCACTGATGGATCACTATCCAACCTATGCTAAGCAGTTTAGGATAAGCAGGTAGGTAACAATAGCAGGTACAAAAGCAGGCTATGCATCAGAATAGGAGCAATCAATTACAGTAGCAAAATCTAATGCAAGCAAAAGAGAATGAAATGGGAGATATCGGGATGATCAAAAGGGGGGGCTTGCCTGAAAGCTCCGCACTCCACAGAAAGGGAAGAAGGTCGTCAGTGACGTAGTCGATCATAGTGGCATCAGCAACGCTCTCGGGGTCTACAGGAGAGAAGAGGGCGAAGGGTGATAACATCCAGGAAAAATTTCCCGTAATTAGGCATTTTTAGACAGACGAACCGGAGGGGGATGGTTTGATGTTCACTATGCTAGGGACGTGTGGCGGACGAACGGACCGCGTATTCGGATTCGTTCGTCGTTCTGAGCAACTTTCATGTATAAAACTTTTTCATCCAAGTTACTGATTATTTTATATGATTTTCCAAAATTTTAAATATATTCCGAAATTATTATTAAATTGAAAAAAGGTGAAATTGCTATGTGCACACAACAGAGTGCACATAGCAGGGCCATCGGAGGCTGACAATGGACCCCGTTGACCAGGTCAACTGTTGACCAGTTGACTGGTCAAATGGGCAGGGGCCCACATGTCAGTTTCTGATAGTGCCAACTAATTAACTAAATAGGTAATTAGACTAATTATGTTTAAATTAATCAAGTTAATTAATCATTTAACTAATTAATTATTTTTTACATATCTTTTTTTAAGACAGGGGCGTGGGGCCTCCTGGTCAGTGGGGCGGGGGGCTTAGCGGGCGACGGTTAACGGGGCAACGGGCGCTGGCCCAGGCCAGCGCAGATGTGTGCCCGCGCGGGCACAGGGACGAGGCCATGGCCGCGCCCGCAGCGGGAGTTGGCCGGCGAGCGGCGGCCTGCGGAGGCGACACCAGGGCGGGCACGCCCGAGCGGAGCGGGCGTAGCGCGGAGGCGGCGGGAGCAACAGCCGCAGCGCAGGGCTGGGCTGGAGCGGCAACAGTGCAGGGCGCAGGCGTGGGGCGGCGGTCGGAGCGAGGCCAGGGTGAGGCAGCGCGGGACGAGGCCGGGTTGGCTGGTGTGCGGCTGGGCGGCAACGGCAAGGGGCGGCGCCGGCACGACGGAGCTCGGGTCTGCGGGCGTGGGCGCAGGGCTGTTCGGCTGCGGTGACTGGGGGGCTCGCGGGAGCGTGGGCCACAGCAGGAGGCAGCGACCATGCTGCTTGGCAGCAGCAGTGGCGGCAACAGGCGCGCAGCAGCAGTCAGCGGCAGCAGCGACGGCCAGAACTGGACGAACAGGGAGTCGAGCCTACAGGGTATGGCAATGGGTGCTGGTGGGTGTGGCGGGTTCCTGGGAAGCCTAGGAGCTCGCTGTCGTGCCTAGCAACGACGGACGTGGGCTGCAACGTGGCACACGACAAGGCAGACGACGGTGGGCTCTGCCCATGGCGGGGGTCGTGTCTAGGGGATGAGCGCGAGAGATAGAGGTGAGGAGAAAAGACAGAGGACTCACAGCGGAGTTAACACGAGATAGGGGAAGCCGCTGCGGGTCGAAGCAGTGCAGACCGAGTGGCGGAGTGCGACTACCGTAGTCGAGGAAGATGATCCGATTGCGGCGATTCCCAGTGATCCAGCTCGCGGGTTTGTTAACTTGTGATGTATGTATGTACTTGTGTTGTACCTGTACTCCTTGTATTTTGGATCTGAGCCATGCTCGGGCCTGCGTGCCACTTCTATCGGGCTTGTAGTTAGGTTCCCGTGTATATCTTGTACTGCTGTGGGTGGGCAAATAGCTCCCATGCGACGTCGTTGGTGTGAATTGTCTCTCATGCGACGTAGTTGGTTGTAATAGCTCTCATGCGACATCTGCGTTGGAAAAAATAGCTCCCATGCGACACTGCTGCCTAATCCAAAGACACATGTTTAAAACCCGAATCAGGTTAGCGGGACCCACAACATGGGACCCACTAACTTATCCAACTCAGCATTGGTCAGGTGAGCGGGACCCATAGCGTGGGACCCACTAACTTATCCAGGTCAGCATTGGTACAAGAGGACACCGAGCCGTGCAGCACCCGAGCCCA
>NC_041387.1:622306623-622328251 GCF_002162155.2 Triticum dicoccoides
GTTGTTGTTCTTCTTCTCCGGCGACGACGGGCAGCAACGCCGTTCCGGGCCGCGACCTAGCAATGTCGAGCTCCGCTTCAGCCTCCCGCCACTCATGGCCGCGCTATGGAGCAGTGCCCATGACAAGGTGCCCTGCATGCCCACGTATCGCACCCCTGAAGCGGCTAGTCACAACGACCGACAAGAATGGCAACCTTGGGCGGGAATTCGTGAAATGCGAGAGCAAACCAGAGCAGGGAAAGGTGAGATTTTACTTCTCAATATGCCAATTTTGGTTTTTGTCTCCCAATTTCATATTTGCCCATTTTTTCCATCGGATTTGGGATTTAGGGTTCATCTTTCCGATTTCAGAAATTGAAGCAATGCACCCATTTTGAGTGGCTAGATGAGTACATAGAGCAGATTCAACTGGAGGGTGCATCAGGGGAGCTCAATTTACCGTTGGAGGCGGAGAAGTTGGGCAAGTTTGGATCGGGCGCATCTGGATCTGGGGCCCCTAGATCTGGCAATTCCATTGGGGGCGCCCGCCCTTCCATGGGTGCTACTGTGGGGGATGCAGGAGTGATGGCAGAGCTGAAGAAGTTGAACAAGCACATGAAGAAACTCATCGAATTGCAGAAGCAGGGCAATTTGATGGGGCTGATGGCCGGACTTTTTTATGTTTGTGTAATTGTTCTTGCATTTGTTTATGTGATGATAATTATTCGTAAGTGAATAGATTGGGAATCATTTGTAATCGTAATGATATGTACATTTGAATAAAAGTGTTGCGCTATATGAATTCGGCATGTCTTCTCCACTCTGTTTTGTTTCTTCAGTTCTTCAGTTCTTCAGTTCGTCATCAGTTTCAGTTTTAGTGGTAGAGGGAGAAAAGGAAAAAAAGGTTCGTCCACAGTTGCCCGAAAAGGCCAGGCCCATATAGAAGTTAGGCAGGGCCGAATAGAACATATCCAGGCCCATTGATAAAATAAGTGTAGCTAGTGCAAAAAAAAGTGCACACGGTCATTGACATCGATATATCTTTTCGGCTTTAGGTTATTTCACAATTTTTAAGTTTCCTGCCTTCACCTTTTTTAGATAACTCATTTGATAATTATTTGAGCTATTTTTATGCATAAGCTATCATGTCCGATTGTAGGGTCCCGTGTTGTTTCGGCTAAAACAAAAGGTTGGTTCTAGTTAGTAGTCTAACTTGCAGTCTTTGTGAACCAAAAAAGTTGCAATTGTTTGGTTCTAGTTTATTTCAACCAAGCACCATTTTTATTTTTATTTTTGATTTGTGCTATGGTGTTTTCAAAGTTTTTACTCGTGCGTTTCAACCGAAAAAGTTTGTGCCCCTCTCAAAAAAAGAAGACATCTAGTGTGCCCCTAGTAGCATCTCCTTACAACATAGAGGGGCATCCCCTTACAACATATAGTGCATAAAACATAAAAGGAAGATAATTAACTAGACACATGCTAACAACAACTTATATGATTGGATCATGTTTTAGTGCATTTTTTAGTTCACATGGCCACATAAATAAAATGCAATGGAGAAACTTTGAAAACACCATAACACAAATCAAAAAAAATAGATAGCACTAGCCCGAAAAAACGTTAATAGATAGCACGATAGAGGGGCATCGGGTACCCTAGTAGCATAGATAGATAGAACATATAGAGGGGCATCCCCTTACAACATATAGTTCATAAAACATAAAACTAGATAGATAGAAGACACGGGCACACACGCCCGAACCAACACAAACACAAGCTAGATAGATAGAAAGACTCACACTCGAACAACTCCTTGGCCCCTCCTCCTTAGCCGGCGCCCCTCACTCGTCGTTCTCCGGCATCTGGTAGGGGAGGGTGTGCATGCCGTTGGGGTGAGGGAAGATGTGGTGGAAGTTGGTGAAGATGTTGTAGGTCGTGAACGCGATAAACTCGCATCCACACCAGAACACCTCGCCGAGGAGGTGGTGAGCATCGTAGGGGTTGGTGAAGGTGACGTAGAGGCCGATTACGAGGCCGTTGGCGTTGCCATCGTACTGCTCATGGAGGGAGGTGGCGGTAGCCGGCTTGGAGGAAGAAGCGAGCCAACTCTCTAGGGCCCCTCCACCTTGAGATGGCCCACACCCTCAGGCTATTCTCGACGATGACTCCGGCCGGGTACTCCCTCTCCGGCACGGTGCGAGGGTGACAGTAGGTAGGGCCGTTGAACTACATGGTGGCTCGAGTGGTGGATTTGGCTCAAAAAGAAGAAGCGGGGGAGGCTTGAGAGATGAGTGTGAGAGGGATGAGGAAATGGTGCCCTTTTATAGCCGCGTTGGAGCCGTGGTCAATGTGTACACGGTGCCTTCTCGATCATTTTCTCTTCTCCGTTCGTACTGGCATAAGTAATTGCGGGCATTAATTCAAAAACGGCGGGCAGAGCATCCAAAGAGGCACCGGCGGCACAGGCGAGATGCATCGTTTCGTGCACTTGCATCGGCAGTGATGCCGCGTGGGAAACATGCACGTTCATCCGCGCGTGACACTGAAAAGGAGCTGCACCACCGACGCGTCTGTCCCGTGTCTCAGGTTCAAACATGCATTTGTTAAAATAGCTTGGATGCGACGTACCTATACGTTGCGCCCCTGCCGTGCTTTACTGCGTCGATGCGTGCATGCAAGCCCGCATGCAAATGCCTAGGCTGTGTCACAGCATTCACGAGCACAGAATAGCTACGTTGCGACGTTGCATGGCATGCATGGGACAGGGATGGCCCACATGTCATTGACCCTCTCGCATGCAGCCCATCCCCCCCTCTCGACGGCCGTGCGCATGCACGCCAGGCTCTGCTGGGCCCGATCCGCTGGGCCCAACGGTCACTGAGATGCTCCCCCGCTCAACGTTATCTATTCGTCAGAGAGAAAAAACGGTGGCCAATCAGATTGGAGAATCAGGGCTCCCACGGATCGCCCCCGCGGAATCCTTCTAGAAGGCCTATCCGACGGCCGCAGTTTGGCGTTAGGGTTAGATCGACGGTGGACGTTTGGCGCTAGGGTTACATGGGTTTTGGAGGCAGTCAACGGGGTTTTGAAAGGTTTGACCGAACATTCAAATGTGTATAACTAATTCAAAAAAATCTAAAAAATGAAAAACCTGCGCATATAGTCTTTTTATGTTACATAGTTATGATATAAAATGATAAACTTGATCTAATGATCTTTGCATGAAAAAACCTTCACAAATTGGACTATCTCGACTGAGGTTGCATAGAGTTCAAAGGAGTGAGAAGAGGGTTTGAGGTTTTGAAAATGCAAAAAAATCAAAAACCTCACCTCAGCTTCATTTTGGAGTGACTAAGGAGGATCTGAAGTTATTTTTTCATTTTTAAATTTTTAAACTTGTTTTATTGCTAACTTTGTATTAAAGGGTGTTTTTTCAAAAATAAATTAAATAATATGAATACTTATTCAAAAAAAGGTGAGACTTCGTATTGATCCTATATAGGTATAATATAAGCTAAGAAAATCTTTTTGGGTGATTTTGAGAAGGTCGAAAAAAACTTGCTTAGAAATGGGGCCGTTTTCCCTTACTTTGGAGCCTGTTTGGACAACATTTTCAGTGACTATGAGTTGGACTTCACAAAAAGGGTTGGATTTATGAACTAAAGTGCATAGTAGTATATAAAACAATGCAACATCACAGAACAAACCTTCATCGCTGCCCCTCCAGTAGATATTGATGGTATTCGTGAGCCTGTTTCTGGTTCTTAATGAGCCCCAAATATATTGGAGATAGGTTCAAATTTGAATCTCGGTTCAAATTTGAATTTTATTTCAAGTCAAATCAACATCATAGCACATAAGTTTTCACATGAAAGAACATAAGTTTTCACATCAAATGACAACAAACTTAGGTTTTCACATCAAATTTGAATGATTTCGACTCTATTTCTTTTGCTTTTTTCTACCACCCGATTTCTTCTCCTTTTTTCCACCGTTTGGTTCCACGGCGCATAGTTTGTTGATGCTGATGCTCTTGCTTTTTGGCCCCTTGGTTTTCTTGCCAACTCCACTAGGCCCCCTCAACTTTTGCACCTGACCATGTCCCACTTATTCAGTTTGCACTTCTGCAGATTGAGTAGATGGCACACATTGTTCAACTACTTCAGTTTGCAACTCAACACTTGGCAGCACAACCTCCAAACATGGCAACACAGCTGTCAAAGCAGATTCGCATGGCAGCACAACAGTTGCTTCATCTGCAACAGTTTCAGATTGCCCTAGCGCCTGCAAAACAGATTCAGTATGCATCACATCGTCCAAAACAGAAACACTTAGCTCATGTTCAGCAGTAACAGTTTCAGTTTGCTCCATATCTTTGTCACCAAACATTATCTGCTTAGTGCTCTTCCTTCTAAAGCCATTGAGTCTTGCTTTTTTCACTGGCCAGCATTGTTCAACAACAAGAGCTGGGGCTTTTTCTGCACACTTCCTCCTAAAAAATAAAGCATTTGACTTGGTTAGATACTAGAACAAGTAGCAAAATCAAAAACTTGCAAAAACAGTAACATAAACATACTTTGGCCTCTGAGGAGTGTAGATGCATTTGGATGAACCAATTATGTGCCAAAGTACCTCACACAACTTGCACCTATTTTTGTTACCTTTTTGAGCCCTTTTGGGCTTATCATTCTTTTCCTTTCCTTGTTCCCCTTCTTACTACAACCACCTTTCTCAAACCAAGCTTCGAATCTGCTCTGTTTTGGCCTCCCAGCCTTTCTTCTAGTTACAGTGGGACACAAGGTAAATTCTATTTCCACCTCAGGCCACTGAGATTGGTTAGTCAGTGCAGGAATTGGACTTGCATATGCAGCTTTGAATTTTTGTACTGAATAATACTCATGCAAATATGGGTGCATATTTAACCTGGGTTTAGATGCCAAAAAAAGTATGGAATGCTCACATGGTTTTCCAGTGTGTTGCCACTCTTCGCGAGTGCACTCATGCAACTCAGTATTTACCACATGCCTCTTGCCACTCTTTGTATCTCTAACTTCAACACCCCACAAGGAAGATTTCTCAACAGATAGATGTGAAAGATTTCTACTCCCGTTGACCACCTATTGTACCACTGCTGGAAGCTTGTCCCCTTCCAAAATATTAGCAATTTTTCCTCTCAACTCCCACAAACGCATGATCATGATCCTTATTTGGTCCACCATGTCATGCACAGGCAAGTCTTTCAAATCCTTCACTTTGTTGTTAAAACTTTCTGCCAAGTTGTTATTGATATGATCACATTTTATGGCAGTATTAAAACCTGATCTATACCATAACAGAGAATGGTGGGTGTTCAACCATGAAGCAAATTCATTATCACTACATGATGTCAATATCTTACCAAGGTGATAGGAATGTGTCTGTCTGGTGTAGGATCTTGCTGCTGGCCACATGCGCCCAAATTCATCTGCTCTGAAATTTTTTATCAGATTCATCCACATATGTCCAAAGCACTCCCTCTGCTCAGCATGGGGGAAAACATTTTTTACTGCATTTTCCAACCCTTTACATGCATCTGTGTGGATGGCCAAAGGAGAAACTGGCCCTATGCATCTTTTCAGTTGCATCATGAACCATATCCATGATGCCTCTGTCTTTGATTGAAACATTCCTATTGCAATTGGGAACATCCAGTTGTATCCATCTAGAGCATTGCATGCAGCCAACTAACCATTCCACTTTCCAGTCAAAAAAGATGAGTCTATGCTCAAATATGGACGACAACCTGCTTTGAATCCATCTATGCAAGCCTTCAAACACATAAAAAACTTGCTGAATAAAACCTTGCCATCCTCTGTTACCTCTATATCTATCTCCACCACACTCCCAGGTGACCTCTTCTCCACCTCTGCTTTAAAACTATACAACATCCTAAACGTATTTTCCCAGTCACCATACAATGATTTCATGGCCCTTTGTTTTGCTTTCCACACTGTGGTATATTGCAGCTGAATGGGGTACAGCTTCTCCAAGTCAACTTTAAGCCTCTTTGTAGTAGTGTTTGGAGTCTTGGCTAAAATAGGAGTAATCTTCTCTGTAACCCAAAGTTGTGATGTCATCTTTGAAACTCTCTATGAAGTGGTCATACATGTATGCTAGTGTGGTATTTGATTTACCCTTATTGTACTTCCATCAGGTTGTAGTCTGGCAGACAAGTACCATTTGCAAGGATTGCCACCACCATCATAACCTTTGCACCGAGCATAAAATTTCTTTCGATCAGTCCACATAGTCTTGGCATCAAACTCTTTTTTCACTGCATAGGTCTTGAAAGACATCCTAAACTCCTTCATGCTTGGCCACAACTTTACCACCTCAATAACTGGGTTCTCTTTGTCATACAAACAAACCAGCTCATTATCATCTGCATCATCCACATCATCTGCAGTCTCTCTCATCAGTTGTTCTTCATCCTCATTTGCATTTCTAGGGCCTGTGTTACCATCAGCAGGCAAAGAACTGTCATCCTTCTCCTTATGTTTGTCATCAACTTGAATGCCAAACATTTCGGCCATATCAATGTCAGATATTGGTGTAATGACCAAATCTGTTTTTTCATTCAACTCTACTACATTCCAGTCAACAACAATCTTCCTAGCACCATGGGTTCCCTCCTCTCCATCTGCATCAATCCCTGTATCTTCAGCTACTATAGTCGGTTCAGTCAACAATGCCAACATCTTCCTTTGTGAAACCCATTCATCATCTTCCACCTGTGCAGCCATCTTTGAAGGCACATAACCAACTCTAGAATGAGTTTGCAGATCAATTAGCTCTGCATAAAATGTTACTTGTTTGCTTGCCCACCCTTCTTGCTGATCAATTTCAGCAACCATGGATTCTCCATCTTCAATTCTCACATATTCACCATTATAGTTATCGAAACGTTGCAGAGATACCTCTTGTTCTGGACCCCAAACAATACTCCCCAATTCTCTCCACCAATTTGCCCACGGCCTTCTCCTTAATGCTCTCCAATTCCTGGGGATCAACATCTGCAAATTCGGCATCCAACCTCACGGTGGTATCTCTACCAATGTCTTGGACACTGCCATCACTGAGCTTGGCTTTACAGGGGAAAAATTCCACTATAATTGCGAATGTGGTGGCAGAACCTGAACCTCCCCTGTTTTGTCAATGGCAGGCAGCGACAGTCACTACCAAATCGAGTCCGATTCTAAATCGCCAAGAAAAGAGGGTGGCATTACCAATTTGAAGCATTGTCTCCTCGTTCCATCTCATCCAGCCCTCGCTCCATCTCCTATCCAATCGAGATTCTAAAACGCCAAGAAACAGGGGTAGCATGAGGCCCCAGATTTATCCAAAATTCAGTGGAATGGGAGTAGTGTTTGGAAAATACTCACTCGCAATAGCCGCTGCAGAGAAAGGCGCTCCACCACCGGGCCGTGGAGAAGAAACAGCCCCCGGATCCAATAGAGCCCGATTCTAAATCGCCAAGAAACAGAGGGGCAGCATGAGGCCACAGATCCCCCAAAATTCTGGGGAGTGGGACTAGGGTTTCGGGCTCACCTCGCAATAGCTCTGCCGCTGTTGTGCGCTCCACCACCGCGGAGAAGAAACCGCTGCCGGAGAAGAAGCTTACGGTGGCGCCACTCGCCGAGTCCAGCACGGGCGAGTCGAGCACGGTCACACAGTCACCGGTCGAGTCGTGGACGGTTGACTCTTCTACGTGGCGCTAGGTGGACCCCACCAGTCAGAGCACATAACCCCTAGTGTCCTAACCAAACCTCAGCCTAACTAACAGCCAACTAGCCGCGTAAATGGGTTGTCTTGCTTGAGCTATTTATGCGTTCGGAGACGTCGCATGAGAGCTATTACAGCCAACTAAGTTGTTGGGTTTCGTAGTAATTTCAAAAATTTTCCTACGCGCACACAGGATCATGTGATGCATAGCAACGAGAGGAGAGTGTTGTCTACGTACCCAACGCAGACCGACTGCGGAAGCGATGACACGACGTAGAGGAAGTAGTCGTACGTCTTCACGATCCAACCGATCAAGCACCGAAACTACGGCACCTCCGAGTTCGAGCACACGTTCAGCTCGATGATGATCCCCGGACTCCGATCCAGCAAAGTGTCGGGGAAGAGTTTCGTCAGCACGACGGCGTGGTGACGATCTTGATGAACTACAGCAGCAGGGCTTCGCCTAAACTCCGCTACAGTGTTATCGAGGAATATGGTGGCAGGGGGCACCGCACACGGCTAAGGAATCGATCACGTGGATCAACTTGTGTCAACTTGTGTGTTTAGAGGTGCCCCTGCCTCCGTATATAAAGGAGCCAAGGGGGGGAGGAGGCGCCGGCCAGGAGGAGGTGGCGCAGGAGGAGTCCTACTCCTACCGGGAGTAGGACTCCCCCCCCAATCCTATTCCAACTAGGATTCCCAAGGGGGAAAGAGGGAGAGGGGTGGCCGGCCACCTCTCCTAGTCCTAATAGGACTAGGGGAAGGGGGGAGGCGCGCAGCCCCCTTGGGCTGCCCCTTTCTCCTTTCCACTAAGGCCCATGATGGCCCATATGGCTCCCGGGGGGTTCCGGTAACCTCCCGGTAACCCGGTAAAATCCCGATTTCACCCGGAACACTTCCGATGTCCAAACATAGACTTCCAATATATCAATCTTTATGTCTCGACCATTTTGAGACTCCTCGTCATGTCCGTGATCACATCCGGGACTCCGAACAACCTTCGATACATCAAAATGCATAAACTCATAATATAACTGTCATCGTAACCTTAAGCGTGCGGACCCTACGGGTTCGAGAACAATGTAGACATGACCGAGACACGTCTCCGGTCAATAACCAATAGCGGGACCTGGATGCCCATATTGGCTCCTACATATTCTACGAAGATCTTTATCGGTCAGACCGCATAACAACATACGTTGTTCCCTTTGTCATCGGTATGTTACTTGCCCGAGATTCGATCGTCGGTATCCAATACCTAGTTCAATCTCGTTACCGGCAAGTCTCTTTACTCGTTCCGTAATACATCATCTCCCAACTAACATATTAGTTGTAATGCTTGCAAGGCTTATGTGATGTGTATTACCGAGAGGGCCCAGAGATACCTCTCCGACAATCGGAGTGACAAATCCTAATCTCGAAATACGCCAACCCAACATCGACCATTGGAGACACCTGTAGTACTCCTTTATAATCACCCAGTTACGTTGTGACGTTTGGTAGTACCCAAAGTGTTCCTCCGGTAAACGGGAGTTGCATAATCTCATAGTCATAGGAACATGTATAAGTCATGAAGAAAGCAATAGCAACATACTAAACGATCGGGTGCTAAGCTAATGGAATGGGTCATGTCAATCAGATCATTCTACTAATGATGTGACCTCGTTAATCAAATAACAACTAATTGTTCATGGTTAGGAAACATAACCATCTTTGATTAACGAGCTAGTCAAGTAGAGGCATACTAGTGACACTCTGTTTGTCTATGTATTCACACATGTACTATGTTTCCGGTAAATACAATTCTAGCATGAATAATAAACATTTATCATGATTATAAGGAAATAAATAATAACTTTATTATTGCCTCTAGGGCATATTTCCTTCAGTCTCCCACTTGCACTAGAGTCAATAATCTAGATTACACTGTAATGAATCTAACACCCATGGAGCTTTGGTGCTGATCATGTTTTGCTCGTGGAAGAGGCTTAGTCAACGGGTCTGCAACATTCAGATCCGTATGTATCTTGCAAATCTCTATGTCTCCCACCTGGACTAGATCCCGGATGGAGTTGAAGCGTCTCTTGATGTGTTTGGTCCTTTCGTGAAATATGGATTCTTTTGCCAAGGCAATTGCACCAGTATTGTCACAAAAGATTTTCATTGGACCCGATGCACTAGGTATGACACCTAGATCGGATATGAACTCCTTCATCCAGACTCCTTCATTTGCTGCTTCCGAAGCAGCTATGTATTCCGCTTCACATGTAGATCCCGCTACGACGCTTTGTTTAGAACTGCACCAACTGACAGCTCCACCGTTTAATGTAAACACGTATCCGGTTTGCGATTTAGAATCGTCCGGATCAGTGTCAAAGCTTGCATCAACGTAACCTTTTACGATGAGCTCTTTGTCACTTCCATATACGAGAAACATATCCTTAGTCCTTTTCAGGTATTTCAGGATGTTCTTGACCGCTGTCCAGTGATCCATTCCTGGATTACTTTGGTACCTCCCTGCTAAACTTATAGCAAGGCACATATCAGGTCTGGTACACAACATTGCATACATGATAGAGCCTATGGCTGATGCATAGGGAACATCTTTCATATTCTCTCTATCTTCTGCAGTGGTCGGGCATTGAGTCTTACTCAATTTCACACCTTGTAACACAGGCAAGAACCCTTTCTTCGCTTGATCCATTTTGAACTTCTTCAAAATTTTGTCAAGGTATGTGCTTTGTGAAAGTCCAATTAAGCGTCTTGATCTATCTCTATAGATCTTAATGCCTAATATGTAAGCAGCTTCACCGAGGTCTTTCATTGAAAAACTTTTATTCAAGTATCCCTTTATGCTATCCAGAAATTCTATATCATTTCCAATCAGTAATATGTCATCCACATATAATATCAGAAATGCTACAGAGCTCCCACTCACTTTCTTGTAAATACAGGCTTCTCCGAAAGTCTGTATAAAACCAAATGCTTTGATCACACTATCAAAACGTTTATTCCAACTCCGAGAGGCTTGCACCAGTCCATAAATGGATCGCTGGAGCTTGCACACTTTGTTAGCTCCCTTTGGATCGACAAAACCTTCTGGTTGCATCATATACAACTCTTCTTCCAGAAATCCATTCAGGAATGCAGTTTTGACATCCATTTGCCAAATTTCATAATCATAAAATGCGGCAATTGCTAACATGATTCGGATGGACTTAAGCATCGCTACGGGTGAGAAGGTCTCATCGTAGTCAATTCCTTGAACTTGCCGAAAACCTTTTGCGACAAGTCGAGCTTTGTAGACAGTAACATTACCATCAGCGTCAGTCTTCTTCTTAAAAATCCATTTATTCTCAATTGCTTGCCGATCATCGGGCAAGTCAACCAAAGTCCATACTTTGTTCTCATACATGGATCCCATCTCAGATTTCATGGCTTCAAGCCACTTTACGGAACCTGGGCTCACCATCGCTTCTTCATAGTTCGTAGGTTCATCATGATCTAGTAGCATGACCTCCAGAACAGGATTACCGTACCACTCTGGTGCGGATCTTACTCTGGTTGATCTACGCGGTTCAGTAGTATCTTGATCTGAAGTTTCATGATCATTATCATTGGCTTCCTCACTAACTGGTGTAGGTGTCACTGAAACAGTTTTCTGTGATGAACTACTTTCCAGTAAGGGAGCAGGTACAGTTACCTCGTCAAGTTCTACTTTCCTCCCACTCACTTCTTTCGAGAGAAACTCCTTCTCTAGAAATGATCCATTCTTAGCAACGAATGTTTTGCCTTCGGATCTGTGATAGAAGGTGTACCCAACAGTTTCCTTTGAGTATCCTATGAAGACACATTTCTCCGATTTGGGTTCGAGCTTATCAGGTTGAAGCTTTTTCACATAAGCATCGCAGCCCCAAACTTTAAGAAATGACAACTTTGGTTTCTTGCCAAACCACAGTTCATAAGGCGTCGTCTCAACGGATTTTGATGGTGCCCTATTTAACGTGAATGCGGCCGTCTCTAAAGCATATCCCCAAAATGATAGCGGTAAATCAGTAAGAGACATCATAGATCGCACCATATCTAGTAAAGTACGATTACGACGTTCGGACACACCATTACGCTGTGGTGTTCCGGGTGGCGTGAGTTGCGAAACTATTCCACAGTTTTTCAAATGTACACCAAACTCGTAACTCAAATATTCTCCTCCACGATCAGATCGTAGAAACTTTATTTTCTTGTTACGATGATTTTCAACTTCACTCTGAAATTCTTTGAACTTTTCAAATGTTTCAGACTTATGTTTCATTAAGTAAATATACCCATATCTGCTTAAATCATCTGTGAAGGTGAGAAAATAACGATATCCGCCACGAGCCTCAATATTCATCGGGCCACATACATCAGTATGTATGATTTCCAACAAATCTGTTGCTCTCTCCATAGTACCGGAGAACGGTGTTTTAGTCATCTTGCCCAAGAGGCACGGTTCGCAAGTACCAAGTGATTCATAATCATGTGGTTCCAAAAGTCCATCGGTATGGAGTTTCTTCATGCGCTTTATACCGATATGACCTAAACGACAGTGCCACAAATAAGTTGCACTTTCATTATCAACTCTGCATCTTTTGGCTTCAACATTATGAATATGTGTATTACTACTATCGAGATTCAATAAAAATAGACCACTCTTCAAGGGTGCATGACCATAAAAGATATTACTCATATAAATAGAACAACCATTATTCTCTGATTTAAATGAATAATCGTCTCGCATTAAACAAGATCCAGATATAATGTTCATGCTCAACGCTGGCACCAAATAACAATTACTTAGGTCTAATATTAATCCCGAAGGTAGATGTAGAGGTAGCGTGCCGACTGCGATCACATCGACTTTGGAACCGTTTCCCACGCGCATCGTCACCTCGTCCTTTACCAATGCCCGCTTATTCTGTAGTCCCTGTTTCGAGTTGCAAATATTAGCAACAGAACCAGTATCAAATACCCAGGTGCTACTGCGAGCTCTAGTAAGGTACACATCAATAACATGTATATCACATATACCTTTGTTCACCTTGCCATCCTTCTTATCCGCCAAATACTTGGGGCAGTTCCGCTTCCAGTGACCAGTCTGCTTGCAGTAGAAGCACTCAGTTTCAGGCTTAGGTCCAGACTTAGGTTTCTTCTCTTGAGCAGCAACTAGTTTGCCGTTCTTCTTGAAGTTCCCCTTTTTCTTCCCTTTGCCCTTTTTCTTGAAACTAGTGGTCTTGTTAACCATCAACACTTGATGCTCCTTCTTGATTTCTACCTCCGCAGCTTTCAGCATTGCGAAGAGCTCGGGAATAGTCTTGTTCATCCCTTGCATATTATAGTTCATTACGAAGCTCTTGTAGCTTGGTGGCAGTGATTGGAGAATTCTGTCGATGACGCAATCATCCGGAAGATTAACTCCCAATTGAATCAGGTGATTATTATACCCAGACATTTTGAGTATATGCTCACTGACAGAACTGTTCTCCTCCATCTTGCCGCTATAGAACTTATTGGAGACTTCATATCTCTCAATCCGGGCATTTGCTTGAAATATTAACTTCAACTCCTGGAACATCTCATATGCTCCATGACGTTCAAAACGTTGTTGAAGTCCCGATTCTAAGCCGTAAAGCATGGCACACTGAACTATCGAGTAGTCATCAGCTTTGCTCTGCCAGACGTTCATAACATCTGGCGTTGCTCCAGCAGCAGGCCTGGCACCCAGCGGTGCTTCCAGGACGTAATTCTTCTGTGCAGCAATGAGGATAATCCTCAAGTTACGGACCCAGTCCGTGTAATTGCTACCATCATCTTTCAACTTTGCTTTCTCAAAGAACGCATTAAAATTCAACGGAACAACAGCACGAGCCATCTATCTACAATCAACATAAACAAGCAAGATACTATCAGGTACTAAGTTCATGATAAATTTAAGTTCAATTAATCATATTACTTAAGAACTCCCACTTAGATAGACATCCCTCTAATCCTCTAAGTGATTACGTGATCCAAATCAACTAAACCATAACCGATCATCACGTGAGATGGAGTAGTTTTCAATGGTGAACATCGTTATGTTGATCATATCTACTATATGATTCACGCTCGACCTTTCGGTCTCCGTGTTCCGAGGCCATATCTGCATATGCTAGGCTCGTCAAGTTTAACCTGAGTATTCTGCGTGTGCAAAAACTGGCTTGCACCCGTTGTAGATGGACGTAGAGCTTATCACACCCGATCATCACGTGGTGTCTGGGCACGACAAACTTTGGCAACGGTGCATACTCAGGGAGAACACTTCTTGATAATTAAATGAGAGATCATCTTATAATGCTACCGTCAATCAAAGCAAGATAAGATGCATAAAAAGATAAACATCACATGCAATCAATATAAGTGATATGATATGGCCATCATCATCTCGTGCTTGTGATCTCCATCTCCGAAGCACCGTCATGATCACCATCGTCACCGGCACGACACCTTGATCTCCATCGTAGCATCGTTGTCGTCTTGCCAATCTTATGCTTTCACGACTATCACTACCGTTTAGTAATAAAGTTAAGCATTACATCGCGATTGCATTGCATACAATAAAGCGACAACCATATGGCTCCTGCCAGTTGCCGATAACTTGGTTACAAAACATGATCATCTCATACAATAAAATTCAGCATCATGCCTTGACCATATCACATCACAACATACCCTGCAAAAACAAGTTAGACGTCCTCTACTTTGTTGTTGCAATTTTTTACGTGGCTGCTACGGGCTTAAGTAAGAACCAATCTCACCTACGCATCAAAACCACAACGATAGTTTGTCAAATAGACTCCGTTTTAACCTTCGCAAGGACCGGGCGTAGCCATACTTGGTTCAACTAAAGTTGGAGAGACAGTCGCCCGCAAGCCATCTCTGTGCAAAGCACGTCGAGGGAACCGGTCTCGCGTAAGCGTACGCGTAAGGTTGGTCTGGGTCGTCTCGTCCAACAATACCGCCGAACCAAAATATGACATGCTGGTAGGCAGTATGACTTGTATCGTCCACAACTTACTTGTGTTCTACTCGTGCATATAACATCAACATCAATAACCAGGCTCTGATACCACTGTTGGTTTTCGTAGTAATTTCAAAAATTTTCCTACGCGCACACAGGATCATGTGATGCATAGCAACGAGAGGAGAGTGTTGTCTACGTACCCAACGCAGACCGACTGCGGAAGCGATGACACGACGTAGAGGAAGTAGTCGTACGTCTTCACGATCCAACCGATCAAGCACCGAAACTACGGCACCTCCGAGTTCGAGCACACGTTCAGCTCGATGATGATCCCCGGACTCCGATCCAGCAAAGTGTCGGGGAAGAGTTTCGTCAGCACGACGGCGTGGTGACGATCTTGATGAACTACAGCAGCAGGGCTTCGCCTAAACTCCGCTACAGTATTATCGAGGAATATGGTGGCAGGGGGCACCGCACACGGCTAAGGAATCGATCACGTGGATCAACTTGTGTCAACTTGTGTGTTTAGAGGTGCCCCTGCCTCCGTATATAAAGGAGCCAAGGGGGAAGGGGGCGCCGGCCAAGAGGGAGAGGCGCAGGAGGAGTCCTACTCCTACCGGGAGTAGGACTCCCCCCCCCCAATCCTATTCCAACTAGGATTCCCAAGGGGGAAAGAGGGAGAGGGGTGGCCGGCCACCTCTCCTAGTCCTAATAGGACTAGGGGAAGGGGGGAGGCGCGCAGCCCCCTTGGGCTGCCCCTTTCTCCTTTCCACTAAGGCCCATGATGGCCCATATGGCTCCCGGGGGGTTCCGGTAACCTCCCGGTAACCCGGTAAAATCCCGATTTCACCCGGAACACTTCCGATGTCCAAACATAGACTTCCAATATATCAATCTTTATGTCTCGACCATTTCGAGACTCCTCGTCATGTCCGTGATCATATCCGGGACTCCGAACAACCTTCGGTACATCAAAATGCATAAACTCATAATATAACTGTCATCGTAACCTTAAGCGTGCGGACCCTACGGGTTCGAGAACAATGTAGACATGACCGAGACACGTCTCCGGTCAATAACCAATAGCGGGACCTGGATGCCCATATTGGCTCCTACATATTCTACGAAGATCTTTATCGGTCAGACCGCATAACAACATACGTTGTTCCCTTTGTCATCGGTATGTTACTTGCCCGAGATTCGATCGTCGGTATCCAATACCTAGTTCAATCTCGTTACCGGCAAGTCTCTTTACTCGTTCCGTAATACATCATCTCACCACTAACATATTAGTTGTAATGCTTGCAAGGCTTATGTGATGTGTATTACCGAGAGGGCCCAGAGATACCTCTCCGACAATCGGAGTGACAAATCCTAATCTCGAAATACGCCAACCCAACATCGACCATTGGAGACACCTGTAGTACTCCTTTATAATCACCCAGTTACGTTGTGACGTTTGGTAGTACCCAAAGTGTTCCTCCGGTAAACGGGAGTTGCATAATCTCATAGTCATAGGAACATGTATAAGTCATGAAGAAAGCAATAGCAACATACTAAACGATCGGGTGCTAAGCTAATGGAATGGGTCATGTCAATCAGATCATTCTACTAATGATGTGACCTCGTTAATCAAATAACAACTCATTGTTCATGGTTAGGAAACATAACCATCTTTGATTAACGAGCTAGTCAAGTAGAGGCATACTAGTGACACTCTGTTTGTCTATGTATTCACACATGTACTATGTTTCCGGTAAATACAATTCTAGCATGAATAATAAACATTTATCATGATTATAAGGAAATAAATAATAACTTTATTATTGCCTCTAGGGCATATTTCCTTCATAAGTCGCATGAGAGACAATTCACACCAACGACGTCGCATGGGAGCTATTTGCCCGCTGTGGGTGGAATCAACACAGAGAGCATTTCCATCCTTCTGCTTGGTATCAAACTCCAGGCAACCCCATGGCCGAGAACTCCTCTTCCTCCACCTCCCCGGCCACCAGCTCCGCTACCTCGCTGGGTGCCCTTTCCCCTCGGCTACCAGCGGCACCACCACCACCGCCCTGAGCACCTCATCCCCCTTCGTCTTCGGGGCAGCCTCTTCCTCCAAAAACGGCTCTTCTCCCTCCACCGGTACTCAGTTTGCCCCTCTTTTCTCTTCCCCGATGCCGCCACTCTCCTTCAACACCACGCCCTCTACCCACCCCATTTTCCGCGACAGCATTCAGAATCACATCAAATTTCTTCTCAACCCCGATGACCACAATTATCACAAATGGAAGTATTTCTTTCTCCTCGTCCTCCTCCGCTATGGCGTCACACAGTTCATCGAGCACCCACTGCCTCCCAATGCCACTGCTCTCCACCGCGAGATCGATGCTCACCTTGTGCTCTGGATCTACTCCACTCTCGCCGACACCCTCGTCGACCACGTCGTCGGGGCCACCACCACCTTCGATCTCTGGCATCGCATCAGAGACTACTTCCTGGCGAATCGTGCGGCTCGCTACATGACACTGAATCGGCAATACCGCAACCTCAAACAATGCACGCCGCATGAAGCTTCTCACCGCCGGTTTGGCCGACATCGACCATGCCGTCACCGAGGGGGATCTTACCACCTAGTTCCTTCACGGTATCGACAAACGGCTCGACACCATTTGTGTTGTCCTGGGCGACATCGTCCCTCTACCGCTGTTCGATACGGTCTTCTCGCGCCTGAAGCTCGCCAAGGAAAACCTCGCCCAGCGCGTGGCTGACGAGCCCGTCCCCATCCTCCGGCACCGCCTCCACCCCTGGCGCCTCCTCCAGCACTCGCCAGGGCGACTACGGCGATCGCAGCTCCGATCGCGGCAACGGCTTCCCGCAGGACCGCAGATCTGGCAACCGCCAGGATGGTGACCGCGGCGGCCGCAGGCGCGGTCGTGGGCGTGGGCGTGGCCGCGGCGATCTGGGCGGTCGCAGCGCTGCTCCTCCCATGTCGTACAACCCGTACATGGGCTTCTTCGCCCCCTACGGCATGGCCCTGCCCTGGGTCCCTCCGAACGCTGCCGGCGTGCTCGGTCCTCGGCTTGGCTCCCACGCGCAGGCTTACCAGATGCAGTTCTCCGGCTACCCCGCGCCTCCCCAGCAGCAGCCGCCGTGGGACCACCTCGCCATGCTCCAAGCCTCCTACAGCGCCTCCGGCTTCCCCAACAACAGCGCCGCTCCCTCCGAGTGGTACCTCGACAGCGGCGCTGCCTCCCACGTCACCGGCAATTCTGGTAACCTCACCTTCTCGAATTCTTCTTTAAAGCATCCTTTCTCTAGCATTGTTGTTGGCAATGGTACACATCTTCCCATCCATGCCACCGGTTCCACCACTCTTCACCCCCACAAATTTCATCTTCGCGACGTGTTATTTTCCCCTAATGTAGTCACTAGCCTCATCTCTGTACGACAGTTCACCAAAGACAACTCGTGCTCTATTGAATTTTACCCCTTTGGCTTTATTGTGAAGGATCTACGCACCAGGAGGGTTCTCATGATCTCCGCTAGCTCCGGCGATCTCTAATCGTTCTTCGGGAATAACAAGACTCGGTGCACCGTCCTTTCTGCCACCGTCTCCACTGCCGACGTGTGGCATCGCCGGCTTGGCCACCCTAGTCCGCAGATGTTGTCTTCATTAGCTACTCAAGACTTTCTTCCTTCATGTAATAACAATGCGCACACGCCATGTACTGCGTGCCAACTTGGCCGTCAGCCGCGCCTTCCCTTTCCTTCTTCTAGTAGCCGCACTTATGCTCCCTTTGAACTTATTCATTGTGATCTATGGACAAGCCCGGTTGTAAGCTTCTCTGGTTATCAATACTATTTGGTTCTACTTGATGATTACACACACTTCTCCTGGACATTTCCACTCCACCACAAGTCGGACACCTCTTCCACTCTGCTGCGTTTCTTCTCGTTCGTTCGTACCCAATACAATGTAATCATTAAGGCCCTCCAATGCGACAACGGTGGCGAGTTCATCAACTCCACTTTACGTTCATTATTCTCCACCAACGGCATCACCTACCGCTTCTCCTGCCCTCACACCTCGCCACAAAATGGGAAGGCCGAACGCTTAATCCGCACTACAAACGATATCGTCCGTACTCTCCTTCTTCAAGCTCATTTGCCTCCACCCTTCTGGGTCGAAGCCCTACACACCGCCACCTACCTACTAAAGCGTAGACCTTCTCGTGCCATCCATGATCACACCCCCTATTACATGCTTCACAGCATTTTTCCCACTTATGATCACCTACGCGTGTTTGGGTATCTTTGCTTCCCTAACCTCTATGCCACCTCCCCTCACAAACTTGCTCCACGCGTTGCGTCTTCTTAGGTTATCCACTTGAGCACAAAGGCTACAGATGCTACGACCTCACTACGAGTCGTGTCATCGTGTCTCGTCATGTCATTTTTGACAAAAGTGTTTTTCCCTATGCTCCAGCCACACCGTCGCTCTCAAACCCCCCGGCCACACGCGATCCCGCACGGATCCCCTCACCTGGCGTCCTGGATTCCCTGCCCAGCTCCCCACCTACCTTGTACCCGGCCCCGCCAAATCTACCTGACGTGACCCCCCCCATGCACGCCAATCCCAGCCCGCCTGCCTACCGACAGCTCGGGCCCACCCTCCACATGCAACACGCCCACGCGCTCCCCTGCCTCCACTCCCGCACGATCCTCCTCGGGCCGCACGCCTACCGCACCCACCCCGCCTGTTCCCTCGGATCACGCGCCCAACCCGCCTGCTCCCTCGGATCGCGCCCCCACCAACTCTGACGCCGCATCCTCCTCGGATCCCGCACCCGTCAGCCCCACACAATCCTCCTCTCATTCCGCGCCCACCACTCCCGTTCAGCCACGTCTACCTGCACATGCACGTCCAATTAAACCTCCACGCAACTCGCATAAAATGAAAACACGAGCCAAATCGGGTTTCTGTCAGCCCAAATGCCTTTTTCTTTCCACCACACCCCCTCACATCTCCCCTATTCCCGCAACTTACCGCTCCGCTCTCAAAGACCACAATTGGCAACGTGCAATGTTAGATGAATACAATGCTTTAATCAACAATTCGACTTGGTCTTTGGTTCCCAAATCTGCAGGTGTCAACGTGGTGACCGGCAAGTGGAGCTTTCGCCACAAGTTCAATCCCGTTGGCTCTTTGGCGCGGTACAAGGCATGGTGGGTCGTCCGTGCTTCACACAAAAGGAGGGAGTCGACTATGATGAGACGTTCAGTCCGGTCGTCAAACCAGCTACTATTCGAGTTGTGCTCAGTCTTGCCGCTTCACAATCCTGGCCCATCCACCAACTCGATGTCAAGAATGCATTTCTTCATGGCGACCTCAAGGGGACAATGTATTGTGCTCAACCTGCCGGTTTTGTGGACACCTCTCGGCCGGATCATGTATGTCTCCTTCACAAATCCCTCTATGGGTTGAAGCAAGCTCCTCGCACCTGGTTCCACCGGTTTCGGTCATTCCTCTTGTCCCTCGGCTTCCACGCCTCCAAGAGTGATTCCTCTCTCTTCATTCTCCACCATGGTGCTTCGGTTGCATACTTGCTAGTCTATGTTGATGACATTATCCTCATTGCTAGCTCCAACCATGCTCTCAACCACATCACCCACTCCCTCAAACGCGAGTTCTCCATGACCGATCTAGGTGAGGTCCATCATTTTCTAGGCATCAATGTCACACCAAACCACCATGGCTTGTTCTTATGCCAACAACAGTATGCCCTAGAAATCCTTGATCGTGCCAAAATGCTCAATTGCAAGCCAGTCTCCACGCCCATAGACACCCACTCCAAGCTTTATGCTCTTGACGGTTGCCTCTTGGACAATCCTACCACCTACCCGAGCCTTGTCGGCGCCCTCCAATACCTCACACTCACTAGACCGGACATCTCTTATGCGGTTCAGCAAGTGTGCCTCTTCATGCATGCCCCTCGCGACTCTCACATGCAGCTTGTCAAGCGCATCCTAAGGTACTTGCGAGGCACCAGTCACTATGGCCTGCAGCTCTACAAGTCCACCTCTCATGACCTAGTGGCTTACACCGATGCGGATTGGGCAGGATGCCCGGACACACGCCGGTCCACATCCGGTTTTTGTGTCTTCCTCGGACGCAACTTGCTGTCCTGGTCATCCAAGCGACAAGCAACTGTATCCCGTTCGAGTGCGGAGGCCGAATACCGTGGAGTCGCTAACTGCGTCGCCGAGTCGTGTTGGCTACGCCAAATCCTTCATGAACTCCGGCGACCCCCTTCCAGTGCAACCATTGTCTATTGTGACAACATTAGCGCCTCCTATATTGCTTCCAACCCCATCCAACAGCAACGTACAAAGCATATCGAGATTGATCTCCACTTTGTCCGCGACCGTGTGGCACTTGGCGAAGCTCGTATCCTTCATGTCCCATCTAGCTCACAGTTCGCCGACTTGTTCACCAAAGGCTTACCATCACAAGTTTTTCATGAGTTCAGAGACAGCCTCAACGTCCATCCAAATGGAGTTCCAGCTGAGGGGGGTGTTAACTTGTGATGTATGTATGTACTTGTGTTGTACCTGTACTCCTTGTATTTTGGATCTGAGCCACACCCGGGCCTGCGTGCCACTTCTATCGGGCTTGTAGTTAGGCTCCCGTGTATATCTTGTACTGTTGTGGGTGGAACCAACACAGAGAGCATTTTCATCCTTCTGCTGGGATTCCGTGTAGATGACGAAGACGAAGACATGGGCCTCCTGTACATGGTTGAGCGGCGAGGGGAGGCTCCGGAGCACGCAGATGATGACGACGAGGTG
>NC_041387.1:622328693-622339490 GCF_002162155.2 Triticum dicoccoides
AGGCGAGGGGGAGGAACGGGGCTAGGATTCAATGTGGGGAGGGAGAGAGAGCCACGGCAACCTTATCCACCTCGGAGGCGTCGCGGATGGACGACGCGTGGCAACGCACGACCATGGCTGCGGGATGCCTCCCACGACCCGTGCCTCATGTACAGAGGAGGGAGATGAGTGGGGGGAGGTGGGCTGGGCCTTCCCTTTTGCTAGATGGGCCATAGTGCCAGTAGATTAGGTCCTCTTCTTCCTCTTTCTCTTTTCTCTTTTCTTTAAATTTCTACCAATGATTTCTATTTAGCCGCTATAGCAAATGAATTTAGTTAAGCTTGAAATTTGGCACAAAATTCAAGCACAATATTTTGGAGTGGCACATAAATTTTTGAGTCATTTGGAAACTCATAAATATTTATTTGTTTTGAAAAGGTTACGTTTGTTGCAGTTGGACCACTTTATATTTTACTAGAGACTAACCGAAGAGCCAAATGAAGTTGGATTCAACATGACTGATGATCATGCAAAAATATACTAAAATTTGAACATTTTAGTTTTCATGTTTGACAAAATTTAGATTTTTGACTTTAAACTCGGTTTTGAATTTGAATTGTGATTTGGATCAAGCGAAGATTAGCAACAGTAAGAGTGATGACCTGGCATCGTTAGCAGAGGTTACTGTAGCTTAATTACCCAGGCGTCACATCATGCTTCCTCCATCCCAATTCAAACATTGGTTTTTGTGGAAGTTAATTCTTCACAAACTTTAACCGATGAATATCTATATGTACAATGCTAAGTATATAGAATATCTATATGTACAATGCTAAGTATATACGATGTGAAAATGTATTTCATGATGAACCCGATGGTATTGATTTTTCTCTATTTGTACCCTCTATCTCTACACAGGTGGGGAAATCATTTTTTAAAAATTTTAGGTGATTTTCTCTTTTCTTTTGTATGCACCCAATGACTTTTTTAGGGCCATACACCCAATGACTAAGTTGACTAAGTTTGTTTTGTGAGACAAGCCCAATTACCTTTTTTTTACAAATAGCCCAATGACCGAGTTGGGGCACCCCTATGTCTCGCCTTTACCGAGATGGGTAGGAACCCTCACTGAATGGGAGACCGAGATGGGCCGGCCCAGGAGCGCGGGAGGCCACAACCTCCTTTTTCTAAAAAATAAATGTTTTCTGTTTCTTTTTTGCTTTTGTTTTTTAATTTTTTTTATACTTTAAAATATTCAAAATATATATGTAACAAAAGACTCTATAAAAACATTTGGAAAATTTTGACCAAGCATTTGAAATATGTTAAATGTGTGTAGAAAAAAATATTTATCATGTATACGAAGAATGTATAATTTTTTTGATCATGTACTAAAAAAATGTTAATCAAACATTTGAATTTTTTTGAACAAGTATTTGGAAAATGTTAACTGTGTATTGAAAAAATGTTGACCATGTATTAAAAAATGATGAATTTTTATTAGGTAGATAGAAATGATAACTAAGCATTTGAAATAATATGGATTAAGTATTTTCAAAATGGTGATGAAGCATTTGAAAAATGTTAAATGTTTATAGAAAAAATGTTAACCATGTATCTTCTCTACTCCTATAAAAACCCGAGTTGGTGGTGATGGTGTGCCTGCCATCCCTCAATTATGGCCATCGGATCTAAATCCAACGCTAGCTGGGCAATCGGTGGCAATTTTGCAAAAAACCACCCGCCACTCCTCCTCTGTTTGCAGATGACTCCTTGTATCTCCTGTTCAGTCCATCTCCCCCCTGCCTCATCTGTCCATCTGAGAGAAAAAAAGGGAGGCCGTGGAACGATCTGGAGAGGTGTCGCGCTGCTGTTGGTGTCGGCGCTATCCACCCCAACACTCATGCCCCACCGCCGACCACCACCATGACGCCCCACCTCCTCGCCGTCTCCTCCGTGGCTCCGTCCCCTTCCCAATCTTCCCAACGTCGATCTTGGCAAGTACGCGGCCGAGTGCCAATGCCATCCTTGCCCCGACACCTCCGCTACCTCCTCTGTTTCTTTCAATAGCCTTACCGTCCACCCCCGTCCTCATAGTTGTCTCCTCCGCGCCGTCCCCGCCTCTTCCAACGCCATCCTCCGCAAGTAAGCCACCGGCTGCGCGCTGCTCATCCACGGCGGCGCCGCCACCACCTACTGCTATTCTCCCCTGATGCGCTACACGGCTTGTTCTGTTGTGATGGTTGAGGTGGAGGTGCTATGCTGGACTACTTCCTCTCCATCTCTAATCTCTTCCCGTCTACATTCTTTTATATACAACTTCTGGTCAGATCTCTAGCCGCCAGACCCTAACCAAGGATGGGAGTAGTGTGAGCGTATTTGCAATTTTGCTTGGCTGCCTGTAAACGCTCAACTCAATGCACTAGGAAGAATCAGATCTTTTTTTGCCGTAGTATCTGGGAATGTTTTGGGAATAGAACAAAAATTGATTGTTTCTTACTTTTCATTCCAGCAATTCTTCTGTACAAATAAGATATAACCACTGAGTTTACAATGACAGCCAAATAGGCTGCATTATTTAGATTAACATATAATGGTGAATTGGTTGTAGTTAAAAATGTAAAGTATTAGTTCCTTTGGGGCAGTTAAGTTTGATTAGATAATCTGATTTTACTGATAGATGGTAAAAAAAAGCATGTTTTTCTTTGTTTAATATTCACCCTGGTATCTCGGGTGCCTTTTAACCAGAATTTGGACACAGGATAATATTTGTCCTTTTCCACTTATTTTTTCAACAACGGGTGTTGATATATATGGTCAAGGTTTACTAGAATAGCACACTGATATATACCAACAATATGTAACTTGGGATTAAGTTTGGAGAAAATACAACACCTGGGTGGTCCAGGTAGCTTGTTAGTAGTTACCACTGTAATGTATTCGTTGCATAGCCTGAAGCTTTTTATTCTTTGGCATTCTGGTTTAGTGTTGATTACACTAGGAAATCAAGATGTCAATATACATAAAGGCATGATTTTCAAACTCTGCTGGCCTTTTAGGATTACGTTACATTGAAACAGAGGATAATGCCTGCCCTTGATATATTGTCTTCTCTCCTACGTGTTGTCTCCTAATTTTTGCTACCTATTCCAGCTTCGTATGGAACTTCACTGTACTTGATTCTGTGGTGGATCAGCTTGTTTTAGAAGAGTTGGTTAGACAGAAATTCTCCAAGCTAGGTTTGTTATATTTCCCTTTATATAAAATCGCATGACTTCGTCATGCATATGCACATATATACTTAGTATCAGCTCAAACTACACTTGGATTTTTTGTTTTCACCAAATCACTGAAATTTTTGAAAAACGATGATTTACATGGCAGGTCAAAAAGATATTCGATAAGCTTAGGAGTTTCCAGGAGAAACCCTTGGATTTAGGTGTGAAGCTGAAGAACTACAAGGTCAAGAAAGCAGCAGGTCTTACGCCCCAAACTGCAAGGGCTCGAAGTGGAGCCAGAGATGACGAGACCGAATTAGATTTTTGTGCATTATATGGTGTCTTGGCAGATTTAGATTCCTATTAAAAATGATACCATTTTGTTTATGTTGACTACTATTTCATGGTTGCAAGGCAACAACCGCTAGAACATATTCTGTAATTTAGCATGTTCAGCGCAGTCTGGTTGTGAGTAGATGTATTTTAGTTAAGGAATATGTGTGCTTGTGGGCACTTGCAGTTTAGCATTTCGTCAAATATTGCTCAGTTGTTCTCCTGTAGTTATTTGATTACTATTCGACCTACATCACTTGCAAATATTTATGTTGCTAATTTTCCTTTTTTTTGGTAGGTTCGACGAGAAGTCGGTATATGATCTAAATGTTTGGCTTAGAAGAAGGATATTATTGGTTGGAAACGTATGTTTGATTGTGCTAAATGTGTACCTATCAACTATATGACATCGATTTGATCAATGTCTAGGTACATTCTTGTGTTTTCTATATTTTGTGATTCCGCAACTATATGACATCGATTTGATCAATGTCTTGGAACATTCTTGTGTTTTTTTTATTCTTTTGTGATTCCGTAGCGTAGCACGGGCATCTTACTAGTATTAAAAAATGATTCAATTTTTTGACCATGTATATAAAAATGTGAATCGCGCGTTTGAAAAAAAATTGAACAATTATTTGTAAAATGTTGATCAAGCATTTGATAAATTTTAAATATGTATAGAAAAAATGTTGACCATGTATTAAAAAATGATTATTTTTTGATAATTTATATAAAAAACAGTTAATCAAGCATTTGAAAAAAATATTGAATAAGTATTTGAAAATTTTTAATCAAGCATTTGGAAAATGTTAAATGTGTATAGAAAATTTTTTGACCGTGTGTTAAAAAATTTAATATTGCATATTTGAAAATGTTAAGAAAGCTTTTGAAAAATGTTTGAATGTGTATAATAAATGTTGACCATGTATTAAAAAAATATTAAATTTGTATTGAAAAATGTCAAACGTTCATTGACATATACAAAGTAGAAATGAAAGCAAAAAAAGGAAAAAA
This sequence comes from Triticum dicoccoides, assembly GCF_002162155.2. NCBI lineage: Eukaryota > Viridiplantae > Streptophyta > Magnoliopsida > Poales > Poaceae > Triticum > Triticum dicoccoides. Next base: position 622,333,241 of record NC_041387.1, read on the forward strand.
GAAAAATATAAACTAAGGAAACAAATGAAAACCTGGGGAAGAAAAAAAAGAAAAGTAACAAGAGAAAACTAAAAAAAATCCAGAAAAAGCCGGCTATACTTGCTTCAACTAGGTCGCGTCCCCGCTACTTAACAGGAACACTTGGTGGTTGTGATGTTACCGCTTCGTTCGCTGTTCTGGAACCGCTTCAAAGGGGCGATCTGGAGGCGATTCTTGGCTGCTTCTCTCGACACCGACAACAACGTGGGTCCTCGTCCTCTCCGTCTGCCGCTCCGGCGGCGGGAGGGGGCGGGGACCCAGATAGTTTCTCTTTGGTGGGGAGATTGAATAGGCATAGTTTGTTTTCAGAGGTGCTGCATCAATGATGGAGACAGCGTCACGTTGAAATAATCTGCTTCTGCTCTTACCTCATCTCGGTGGCACTCTAATGTGTGGCGTTGAGGAGCAGGTGGCTCGGTGTTCAGATCAGATGAGATTTGTGTTTGATGGTCGGCACATGACACTCTCACGGGTGGCGTTGGTGTCGACCGTCTCGGTTGTGTTTGGTGTCTTGCAATGGGATAAGTGGATGGAGGCAAGCAGCAGCGTTCCTGTTCTTCGATCGCATCGGATGAAGTTGCTGACACTAGGATCTAGCGGACACGGGGAAGAACCCCAGCTGACGTGCTACAAAGCCTCGGTCCCGTCATTTGCGGCGGTCCGGTTCATCGGCTCGAAAAGCATCATTATATGCAAAGGTGCTCCTCCAGATCTGGGTATGACGGTAACTCCCTTCTTTCTTCAGCATTGCCTTGGTGGCGATGGAGGTCGATGGTGGGCGACGTTTCGGTGTGGCACAAGATTATGTCACAGTGAAATTTTAGTTTTGCTTCTTGCAGAATCTTTGATGCAATATTGCAAGACATCTACATATGTACTATTTGTAACCTGTTTGTTTAATCAAATATATGTGGGTTTTTTTTAAAAAAAGTTGGTGGGCGTGATAGATAGCTGCGCTCGTTGCCTTCCTGGAGTTCCAGCGTTCGACCCCTTGTTCTATCTTTTTTTTCTTCTGCTTTCCTTAAATGTGCGCGTAATGGGCCTGCCCGACAACTGTAGCCGCTTCAGGTCTCGCTGAAGGTGAGATATAGTCGCCGCGGAACGAGTTGCCCATTTGAGAGAAACGGCCCTGTGTGGATATTGGGCCAAAATGTAGCCCAGTGCACTGCGGCACACACCACAGTTTAGAATTCCTGCGTGGCTCTACGCTTTAATACCACATCGCTTGTCAAAGGTAGATTCAACATGTTTATAAGCTTTCCCACGCTGCAGGATAGCACAGCGTGTCAGCGTGGCAAGCGCTGACAGCAACTCTTAAACTGGAGTGCCTGAGGTAGAGACTGGGATCGGGAGAAATCTCTGTTGGCTTGGCCGACACCGACGCAGGGGCGTCTGAGGGTGCCGCCGGACCTTCCTGAAGGGCGTCGGGGCTACCCTTCCTCTTTCCTCGCCGTGTACCGGGGCAAACCCTTGGCAGCAGCATCGTCATCGCCGCGTCCCTTCTTAGAGGTGTTGTTGGGTACCGGCACTTTGGAGTCTCGGAGCTTGGTGGGCGATCTCCGGTGGACGCAGCGGTCACAAGGCTTCGTCGTTTTTCTCGATCCGCCGTTATCGGCATTTGTTTCTTTTCTTTTTTCTCTTTCCTTTCTTTTGGGCGTATTTGTGAAGCTTCGTGTCCGTGTTGGCGCGGGGTGGTGGTCGGTCTGGTGGCGAGCTCCGGAGTGCCTGAGGTGACGCGGGGGCCGGGGACCTTCCTGGAGGGCGTCGGGGCTACCCTTCCTCTTTCCTCGCCGTGTACCGGGGGAAACCCTTGGCAGCAGCATCGTCATCGCCGCGTCCCTTCTTAGAGGTGTTGTTGGGTACCAGCACTTCGGAGTCTCGGAGCTTGGTGGGCGATCTCCGGTGGACGCAGCGGTCACAAGGCTTCGTCGTTTTTGTCGATCCACCGTTATCGGCATTTGTTTCTTTTCTTTTTTCTCTTTCCTTTCTTTTGGGCGTATTTGTGCTGCTTCCGCCCTAGCCCCTATCGTCGGTTGTATCGGTTGGTTGCTTTGTAATACAAAGCGGGGGAAACCCGTTTTCTCAATTGACTGCACTTGTGTACTGCAGGCATCTTCTTTTACGAGGCGACAACGACTCGAATTAATGATCATAGTACTACTATCATACATGATACACCATGTGGTATCTGCACCTTAACCAAAAAAGGTACACCCTCGGTTCATATAAGTTTTTATAAATTGTGATGAGAAAAAAGGAACATGTATACACAAAAGGTTCACATAAATTTGGTTATTTCTAACAACAACAATCATTTCTATACTATATATAGGCAACGGGGAAATTCGGTCACCCTAGCCACCCCTAGCTACACTCCTGAATTTCGTGGGTAATTTCGTGAGGTGACGCGGGGGCCGGGGACCTTCCTGGAGGGCGTCGGGGCTACCCTTCCTCTTTCCTCGCCGTGTACCGGGGGAAACCCTTGGCAGCAGCATCGTCATCGCCGCGTCCCTTCTTAGAGGTGTTGTTGGGTACCAGCAGTACCGTGTTTTCTGGTAGAGAACCAAGAAAAGACATTCAAAATCTACTAGGAAATTAAACTTTAAATTAGGTGCATAAACTCTAAATTAAAAAATGCAAGTCCTAATTCATTTGGTTTTAAAGAAAACTTATCTGAAGTAAAGCAGTATAGTCTCTACATGACGAACAAGTAAGAAGGAATGGAAAGATAAATTTCCGAAATGAAGATAACAAAACAAACACTGAACAATTGAACAGTCACTTCAACCAACACTCGACTACTGATACTGAATCTTGGTACTGCACAAGCATCATCATTAACATGGTCTCAAGCAGTGAAGTTCCACAAAATTTACTGCAATCTTGGTACTGGAAATGTTTTACTCCTTCAATGAAGTTCCACAAATATCTTGGTACTTCAACCAACAAATGTACTCCAAATGTTTTACGGGAGTATGCTTGAGACCATTAGGAGTGCCACACGGCTCCAGCAATGTGTCCACCTAAAACACTTCAGAACATTTATTCAGGCGAGGTTAATAGGATGAACTGACTTGCAAACGTTTCAGAATTGGCTGCCAATGAGAGGAGGGTGATGAATTGACTTGCAACAAGTGCATGAAGTAAGATTTATACAGATTTACAGAGATTCAGATACAGTCATTGAGGTCTGCTTGGCCTAGGCTGCAGTGCATTCAGATTCAGTCATGGAATGGAGTGAGATGGAGATGGTGCCTCACCTCTGTATTTGGAGCTGCGGAGGATCTTGGAGATGACGATGCAGTCGACGAAGCTGTCGTCCACCGCCAGGACGAGCGGCGGCTACTGGACCGTCCTCGACATTGGGCAGCAGCAGAAGGGGATGAAGTTGCCCTGCACCTCCCTCCAGACGTTGCTGGCCTTGTTGCTGCTGATGAACAGGAGGCCGCGGAGCGCCCGGTGCACGCAGGAGCAATGAATCCGCTCCATCTGGCCGCCGCACTTGTGGGACGCCATGGAGCTCCAGATTAAAGCCCTGGCCAAGTTAAATGAGCTCCAGATTAAAGCCCTGGTCGGGCATGAGCAGCAGCAAGGGAGGGAGGGGGGATGTACCGCAGCTGCCGGCGTTGCAGGTCGAGCCGCCGCGCTTCGGATCCACCTGTCGGAAAGTAAAAATGGGGTCCTGAAGGGCCGACGACGAGAGGGACAATGGAGTGGCGGCGACGACACGAGAGGGAGAGGCAGAGCGACGCGGGCGAGGGAGAGGCGCCGGCAACACGGGCGACTGAGAGGCGCTGGCGACGAGTGCGAGGGAGAGGCGGCAGCGGCAGCGGCGAGCTAGGGATTCGACTGGGGCGAGCCAGAGAGTGGGTGAGTGAGCGAGAGAGAGAGTGGACGAGAGAGGTGGGAGGGTAGTTTAGGAAACAACCAAAAAATTGTACGTGACGAATTTTACACTGAAACGTATGGAACCTCCTCAAAGACTTATATTTAGGAACGGAAGGAGTATATATTAAAGTGTATACATATTAATTAAACATGGATCATACAAAAAAAATATTTTTTATACTTATTAGATACTAGTACAAATGCCCGTGCGTTGCACCGGGCAAAAAATGAAATGTAACCTGCTTCATGTGCCATTATGCAACATTTTTATAATCTAATTTTCGCAAACATCAGAAATGAGGTTACACTGAGTATTTTTTTTGTATGATGAAATTTGGAATAAGAAATAAGGCTACATGTGCACGGATCTTCTAAGACTGCTCTGCGGCAATGAACTGCACTTGTTGAAAGTCAGAAAAGAAACCAACGCCAGTCACCACAAAACTATGGGGGTGATAATGGAAGCCACCCCCCAACCAAATCTTTGGAATGTAATCCAGCCTAACAGCATCATCATGAAAGTTGCAAGTCCAGTTGCGGTAGAGAAATCACCCATGAAAGATGAGTGCTCGTTTGGACTGGGGAACTGCCAAAATGAATAAGGAACCATGAAAAGGTTAAAGGAGTACAAGGAAAGAAGAAAAACAAAAGCCGGAAAAAATTACCTGTGCCTTGAGCTTCGATTTCCATGTGACTTACACAAAATTGATTATAATGCCATATGCAACAACTAAGGTAGCAAGGCCCCTCACATATTTTGAAGAGATCAGAACTTTCATACTCTCTTTCATGCTAAGCTTAGGTTTGTTCTGTTGAAACAATGGCTATATTCACAACTGTGGTGATCTGAAAATGATTTAATCAAATCAACTTGAGCAAAAAGGGCTATCATTTGATAAGAAAGCTGACCAAAGATAAACTCAAAATTCCATATGGCAGGCACAATAATGACATGGACAAATAAAGGCATCACAAAGGTACCTCAAGGAATTAGAACTGAAAGGTAAGGCTTGCGGCCAGTGACCGGAAGTAGAATATGCTTAACTTGGGACAGAGCATTAATCACTAAAGCACTTCCAGATTCATTCACTTCAGCCCTCACTGGTTACAAAGCAAAGGCAAACAAATATCAAACAGTGGTCTCAGCTCAACCATCCATCGTACCTCTTCAAACATAATCAGAAGGATGTTCTTTGCAAGTTTGATTACGAATCACCACAAATTTCCCTGCTAAGAACAAAGTCAAGCATGGTGAACAATTCACTAACTTCGGTGCAGCAAAGGAAGGCCAATACATTGTCAGAAGCGCAACTACGCTTGGTCAGACACACAATCATTCAAACATCACATGAAAATATCAGCATCAGCAACCTGAAACCACTGCACCTCGCTCCAAGTCAAAGCGAAGTAACTAATCTTCAGTACACGTAGTGACAGCACAAAGAGACGACCAAGCAATCGACGTACAAATCTCAAGAAGACTTCAAGTCAGAGGCCGCCACCCACACGCCTCCGCAGGGAGCCCGGCCGGGGCCAGTGGACCATGGCCATAGGCACCACCGTCTGGGAGGAGCAGCGCTGGTGGCCGGTAGCACTGCCCCCGCGGTGCGTTCCGAAGGCCACGGCTGCGCCGTGGGCGCCGCCTCAATTGCGGGCTGGTGCGCTTAAGAACGAGCCTTGCCGGCCATGTGCCATCGCCTCGCGAGCGTCTTGGCCAAAAATATGAAACCTAATGCTATGCCCTGTTTAAAACTTTTTATAAAGTAAAAATATTTCAAAAAAATAGACATCACAATTTTCCATATGTATCACACACTAACGTTTAGACTTTGTAGTTTTTTCTACAAAGATTGACCACATATTCAATACCAGTTGGTGAAATAGGAACATATAGTTCTGCATTTCCACTCTACACAATGTTATTTCTCCAAAAACGAATCCATTTTTAGATATTTGTCATATTTCTGAACTTCAAATTGCTCATTGTTTGAAGTATTCAACAGTCTATACACAGTCAGGGCAAGATTGGACAGATGATACTAAAATTGCAAGGGTAAGAAGATGGACCAGACACCAGATTAGTGGACAACCATGGGATGACCTGCTAAAATCTGCTTATGTATAATTCAGAAGGGAGTCAGACTAATACATGATCAGTCAGCCTTAAATTCAGCATTCAAGGTAGTAACAATACCCTGATACTACAGATACGCTGATAGCAGAGCATGGTGCCCGTACCAAGTGGAACCAAACTTGTAGGCAAGTAAACCTAACACCATATCATAATATGAGCACGGTGTCTTTTACACTGTTATATTGTTCT
>NC_041387.1:622339507-622339997 GCF_002162155.2 Triticum dicoccoides
TCTACTTGGGCTGGCCCAACAGATGCTTACAAAGATGTTGGATAAAATAAATAAAAAATGCTGGATGAAAGCTAGATGCAAATGAGGTTATACATCATCAACAATTCACTGCTATAGTTTATTTAGATTCACGGACATGCTGTTTTTATATGTTCACTGGCAGAATCTACGGGACTGTATATGCCAATATCTGTGCAACTGTCTCTTCAAATTGCTAGCCTGCAGGTTGACATGATCAGCAAAACATTCCTAGAGGTACGGATCAGCAATGTAGTAGCAATCTAATCAAGTTTGTGTCTAGCCCGTGGCGCCAACGACACCTCCCGTGCCACTGCCGGCCTTAGAAATACCAAAGAATTATCACCCAACAACTATTGTATGCTTGATTTTTATTGCTTATAGCAAAATAAGGCCAAATTTAAATAACACTAATTTTACTATTTTCTATGTTCTTTGACGACTCTTGGTGATGATCTAGATTGTGTCTAAC
>NC_041387.1:622341341-622475964 GCF_002162155.2 Triticum dicoccoides
ATAAGGACAAAAGAGTTTTGAATATAAACGCTAGCCAGATAGATAAAACGCCATGTGCATCTACAAATTTGTATGGAGACTTGGATAGGCAATGCATCGTCTTTACCTCTAATAAAAAGCATGTAGAGATCAGTACATGTTCACTTAGTAAAATTATAGGCCCTCTAAGCATGTCTTCTCTGTAATAATTACACTAAAAGCTGTAAATCTGCAAGGGCTCTCTTGCTGGCAGGAAGACTTTTATGAGAAGCCATTGATCAGGACTGAATTATTCAACATCCTCACTCAAAGATTTTTCATCATTCCCATGGCATAAATCATGTAGTTCAATCCATCTCCTTTTATTACTCGATGGCCGTTAGGTAGTATACATCATCTTCATCCCCTATCTAACCAGCCTGAAAGTTTACTACTGGAACACCATGATACAACCATAGAGCCTCGTAATCTTAGCATGGAGCCGACGACTGCGACATGTAAGTTGCGACGGCATCTCCGACCACTACACGCTGACAGCCTGCTCATACTTGACCTTGCTTCTCGATCACACATGTAAGGAGCGGCCATTTGCAAATTCAGCATGATGTGGTGAAGCAATTTGAAGAAGGAAGTAGTGTGCGTACGCATCTGAAGATGGTGGTGGCGTCGGGGCTGATCTCAAGGTGGGCAATGATGGAGCGGCAGAAGATGTGGCTTGGGCTGGGCCTTGGCTTGATGCCGGGACGGCTGGGGCGGCGGCCCATGCGATTGCTGCAAGCGAGCGGGACGAGCGTCATCCTCGTGCAGACGCGGGCAGGGACAGACAGCGCCGACGCTGTTGGTCGAGCGGGGCGGTGCTCCAGTGACGAGGATGGCGGGGCCCGGTCGGATCCGGCCGGATCTGGACGGGACGGATCCATTTCCGGCAGATTTGGCGTGCAGGCGGCCGGATCCGGCGAGATTAAGGGCTGGTGGCGCCATGGCCCTTCTGGAGGTCCCTGTTCAGCGAGAAAGAGAGAAAGAGGTGAGAGGAGATCGAGAGGAAGGAGGAGAGGGGCGAGGCGGCGGAGCGGCCGGAGCTCCGGCGGTGAGGCGCGGCGGAGGTGTGGGGTCGCCGGCGAGGCGGCTTGCGGGGGCGAGGGGAGCTCGGGCAGGATGGAGCTGCGGGAGGCAGAGCGGTCTGGTTCGCTCGAGCCACCGCGCCGCCCCCAGCCGCTCGAGCCACCGCGTTGACCCGATCCAGAAGCTGGGCTTGAGCGACGGCGCGACGGCGGGTCGAGTTCCGGCGGATTCCGGCGGGGCGACGACGGGGCGGAGTTCGGCGGCGCGCGGCGGCGTTGCAGGGCGTGGCGGCGCTGGAGGTGGATGAGATTGGGGTTCATGGGTCGTTCGTGTGGCTAGGTTTTTTTTTCTTTCCAGGGGGACCGCGGGTTGAATTCTCAAAACGGCAGGGTTCTTTTTGTAATAACGAAACGTTTTCTCAGATAGCAACTTAAAAAGGGACTGCGGGTTGAATTCTTGAAAATAGAGGGGCTTTTTTGCAAAAGTGACGACGACGTACGACCAGAAGCACTCCGTGCTTTATTAGTAGGGAAAGATATTCAGAGTATCACACAAAAAAACACAATTTGAGAGAAGAAACCAAATATACTTGGTTTGTTTTGGATTGCTTGCATGCTTTTATCTTTCGTCGGACAATTTTCCTTAGCCTATACAAATAAATTAAAATGATTTAAGAAATTTCAGATGATTGTTTATTTATATATGAACGTACAATTGAACATTATAGTTGGTTGTTTGCTTCGAGAGAAATGCAAGATCTTTTTTGATAATATGAAAAATGGATTTTCTATTTTACAAAATAAAATTGTTGGTTAGTTTCACTTTTATTTTCATTATATATATATTATATGTTTCTTTCATCATAGATAGAAAGTGATGAGTTCCGACATACGCACTGATGTAACAATGACTCGCCTGACTGAAACACTACGAGAAGAGGTACATATAGCTAATCCTTTGTATATAGCTAAAGGTGTATTCGTATGTATTTTTTTCAGAATATAGGAGACATAGATATGGAAATTGGAGATGCACAAAAAGAATCCATCGACAAGGGTTTCGAACCGACACCACTAAAAGGGGCCGAAAATTCATCAAAATTTTTATTACATAATAATATGGAAGCGGTGATATCTCATAAAAAACGAAAAATGATGCCAATTTAAATGTTACAACACAAGGTGTCGTGGAATTGTCATGGCAGATGTCCTCAGTGTGAGGACTTAGTCGCGAGGCCAACGCATCTATGTGGTAGCTTGAGAGGGGTCGGGCGGAATCGAGAGACACAACATAAGACAAGGATTTAAACAGCTTCTGGCTCCGGTAAACATCATCGATAATAACCCTACATGTTATTTGTGGCTAGGTCTCATTATGATCATGAGGAACTTGCCCGAAAGCCGGATCTTTGTGTCTAGCCCTAGAGATTGTTTCTTATTTCTTGTCCCTCTTTGGGGAGCCCTGCCCCTCCTTATATAAGTTGAAAGGCGGGTTACATGACTAGTCCTAGTAGGATTAGAATTACTCTATTACAAGTGGATTCCTAGTCTTGCTTCCTTTGTAGGAGAATATTCCTTATGCATTTTCTCTTAAGCCGGCCCACCATAGTATGAGCCGGCCTTCTGGGCCTTGGGCCTTGTCTTCTATCTGACCCGCCGTTAGGGCCATCCGTGAGTCGCCAGGCTCGTGAGTCGTCAAACCAGTGAGCCGCCAGACTCGTGAGTCGTCAGTCCTCCGGCGAGTTACCAATGAAAATGTCAAGCCCGGCCAGGTCATACTTCTGGCCGGGTCATGCCGCGGGGTATATCCCCAACATTAGCCCCCAGTTTAATTTGGATTTATCCATGTTAAACTGATCCTGTAAAATAAACACAAGAACAAATTTGATAGATTATGCTCCGGGTTAAATATTTTCCTGAACCGGCACCTGATCATCCTTAAATCCTTGTCATTTCCTCCTGGATGCATGCTCAAGATCTTATAGCAAATTTCCTTTAACAGATATGTTCAAACTTTACCAATGCAAAAAATCCAGGCACTTCTTTAAAAAATCCGGGTCAATAGGCTAGCTTCATAACCAATTTGCTGACATTGGCTCTTGTAGAGAAATATTAGAAGAAATAATCCATTTGAGTCAGCCTTCAATGCTCTGACTTGATAAAAATATTGGTCTTGAAATATTCAACTGATATTCAGCCGGCTTAAAGATGTAGATCTTGCCGATTTATGATTGCCAAAATTGTCGGGTTATAAATAAATGATGTCGGGTCATGATTGTTGCAGACACCGGGTTAATCTGGTCTACTTCAAACTGAGAATTTGAAGATTTTTCCTCCCTTATATGCATATCACCTGTAGCCCCCAAGTGCAGGGTTGTTATGCTTGTAGCAACTTGGGACTTGTAATTACCTTATGCTCATGAAAACTTCAACCAGTGTAGCCCTCAAGGGTCAGGTCATTGTGCGATAATGAGCAGGGACTTTGTATATATAACCATGTAAACTTGAACAGCAACATGTAACCCCCTAAGAGCCGGCTCAGTAAGATAATACTAAGCTGGGACTTTGTATATAATTTATTGATAATAACATCATATAATATAATCTTCACCATGGGGCTTGAACCCATGTCCACAAGGTTAAGAGCTTTTTACTCTACCAACTAAGTAGTGAACCGTTCAATATAATGGATTAATGCTTGTGTACTTTGAATTTTTGACAGGAGCAATTGGTAGCCCCCAAGGGCTGGCTCATTACAATGTGATGAGTCGGGTCTTCAATAAGTTGAGCAAAAAATGACTTTACATTAGCCCCCAAGTGCCATGGTGCATGCTGGCAGTGACATGGGACTTGCATATTTGATATGATCTCAATCTGAATAATGTAGCCCCCAAGTGTTGGGTCGTAAGCCTGCAATGACTCGGGACTATTCCTTCCATTGTAGAATAAATCATATTCATTGACAAAAAATAGCCATTGCACCAAAGCGACTATGAATACCTTATTTGTTGACAAGTAAATCCGGAGTTTAAATACCCGGCGGTTCTTGGCCAATGGCGATTTAATACGCTTACATTGTAAGCCAGAATTTTTATAACTCGGTGGCTTATAGCATTTGAGAAAATCCAGAACGGATAATCACTTTGAAGCATCAATTTTAATGATGAGCTTGAACTTAAGGAGTTATATAAGTCATAATTCTGCAAATCCTGCATAGAACTTAAACAACATATGCCCTGGCGACTCAACGTCAAAAACCAGAGCAGGTAACAACTCAAACATAATATAATCTTTAAGCAATTACAGAAAAGACTAGAATTAAGGCCATTCAAGCCTAAACATACTAGCGACTTAACATCAGAAGCCAGGGCGGTTTATCCAACCTCGCATATTTATATAACCAGGAAAACATACCTGTAGAAATTGGCTCATACTGCCAGCTTACATCGCCGTATCCAGTAAGGGCAATAATCCAATGATTGATAAGCGCATGATTGGAATGGCGCAATCCAAAAATAGACCGGCGACTTAAAATCCATAGCCAGGGCCGGTTTAAACATAATCATGTATAAACAATATCATACCTGTGATATGGAATCGTACTGCCGATTTATGATACTTGTGCAGTAAGGGTGATAACCCAATCCTTAGAAGCTAACACTTTCCAAATATATGATGAATGTCATATGCTGGCGACTTCGTCTAAAGCCAAGCCGGGTTAATGAAACCACACTTATACTTAGCCCGGAACAAAAAAGTCTCAAGACAAAATCAAAGATTGTTTTCAAAAACTTAAGCCAAAAATAAAGAAAAATCGAGGCTTCTGATTCGAATACGATCAGTAAACCGTTCCAAAGGGGTTAAGCTAGGATTCAAATACGATCATATAGCCCCTAGTGGCTTTGGCGTTACGCTGATCAAGAGGGTACCGACAGCTATGTTCTATTTGGTTCGAATACGACCTATGTTTGAACAGGAAGCCCCTAAATGACCTTGAGAGTTTTTTAACGACTCTGATTCGAATACGATCAAAGTCGGACCCAAAAGGGGTTAAGCTATGATTCGAATACGATCTAGAAGCCCCCTAGTGAGTTTGGCATTGTGCCGATCAAGAGGGCACTGACAGCTATGTTCTCTTTGGTTCAAATACGACCTATGTTTGAACAGGAAGCCCCCAAATGACCTTGAGAGTTTTTTAACGACTCTGATTCGAATACGATCAAAGTCGGACCTAAAAGGGGTTAAGCTAGATTCGAATCAGCCCCCAATGGTCATTGAAGCGGGGTACCTATGTTTGAGTTGTGCTTTGCAACAGACTCTCTTTGGTCCCTTTAATTTTTCCTGAGAACTCGAACTTTGTGAGAGATAAATTCTTCTTGAGCCGGAATTTTAAACCGGATATTGAGAGCTTCAAAGCTTTCTAAGAGACAGATTTCTCTTGAGCCGGATTTTCTTGGAGGGATCTCTCCTAGGGTTTGAGAAGCTCGCAATTTCGTCGGATGAAAAAAAAGCCAGCAAATTCATTCTTGGTAATAGGGATTGTGATTTACTTTGGAGCTGGTAGTACAAGGATCAAAAGAATTTGGAGTGTATCGAGTACGGCGCCGCCGATGCCGCAAGTCGAAGACATACGCCAGATCAAATCGACACAAGGTTCAAGTCGCCAAGACCAACATGATTTGATGATTCCTTCGTCCGTGTTCAGATCAAATTCGAAGAGACTGCTATTCCCAAGGTGCTACCTGTACACGTGAAGGATTCGGACTACATCAAGATCAGAAAGAATCAGAGGAGCAAACGGCGGCGCGTGAAGAAGAAGAAAAAATAAAAACAAGGACGCCGGACACAGCACAACCGCGTATATTGGGACAGATGTGCCTGATGCAAACTGTTGCCTCTGCTCCCGTCAAATCAAACTCCACGCAAAAGCAAAAGCTGCAGTCCTGTAGACTCATCAGGTTGCAGGCGGAGAGAGAAGGAAAAACGAGTCCTATACAATTTGGTCAGCCATTGCTGTTGTCTTCTTTACTACCAAAATCAATCTATTCGGTGCAATCATGGACCAAGGTCAGATTAATACACGCAACTGCGGCCACGCATCAAAGTCCATGTACAGGCAAAAGTACATTTTACATCACATCAAAACATCCATGATGGTGCAGATACGGGATCGATTTTTTCTATAAATTGCTGCGCCCGAACAAGTGACTCGTATTCCCAGTTTTGCTACGCTCAGTGGCGATGGCGGCAATGCAGTCTACATGCATCAACTAGTATTTATGTGCAACAAGCCCGTCAGCCCCACTCCTAAAGGCATTCAAAGGGCAATCATTATTAAAAAAAACAGGATACGCGGACGTGGGTTTTCCAAATCCACCACGACCCGGAGACAGATGCAGTCGTGGTGCAGAGCTCGGACTCCTCTACTACTGCTGCATGGTTGCAGTTGCGGATCGAGCCGCCGACCACCACGACCCGCCCGTGCTCTGCCGGATTTCCATCTCTGCTTGCATGACCTTGAGTGGTCCTTTGTTCGGCCTCGTTGAACCGCCAGATGCTGTCGTCGCCGCTGCCCGTCACCTTGGCCAAGCCGCCGTGCTCCATCTCACGGAAGGCCTCGCTCCTCTGACCCGCCATCGGCTGCTGCCGTGTGGCATCTGCAGGCTGCAGGCCCTGACTTCTCCTCCTATACGCTCCTCTGTTGGCTCAAGAAAAGACAGGAGGTATCGGCTAAAAAAAAGGTGCCAGGCTACCACACAAAATTATCGGGGCTGTGTTTGACGAAAGGTGATGGATGTTTCAAGTACTAGTGCATTTCCACCGAGTGCATTATAACAAGGGATCATATATCATCCGAATATATCAGGTGATATCCATCCAGTTTTCTTTTTATCAGTACTTATTAATTTTTTGTGAAAACAACCACTCTGCCCTATAGTGTTGTTATACGCAGGTAGATTATTCATTACAAAAGTATTGATATACCGCGGATATGGAGCATGCGCCAACATCATTTTTTATTGGCGTTCGTCTGTGTCGTGCAACTTCACCGACACGCGTGTAAGCCGCCGACCCTGCGGTCCAGTCTACATCAATGCGCCAGCCGACTTGCCCATCCACGCCGCCTTACAACGCCACGGATGACTTGCCCGTCCACCCTCGCGGCCGGCTCACATGTCTGCGCGGGCTTACAATGTGATGGACAACTTACCGTCCGCCCCCCGCGGCCGACGCTCCCGTCCACGCGGCTTACCGCGCCCGCGATTGACTCGCCCATCTGCACCAGCTTACAACGTCGCGGCCGGTTCATTTGTCTACTCCCACGGCCGACTAGACCGTGACTGATTTCAACTTTACCATAGTCATCGTCAACTCCGCAGTGGATAATTTCTGACCTGACATATCAGGTGAAATCCATCCAGTATATTTTTTATATTACATATTATTTTCTTTAAAAAAGCAATTACTTTGGTTTGCAAGATCTCCAATGCTGGACTCAAAACCGGTCTATATCACGGTTAACTATGGAGAATTTCGAGCCAACTCATTGAGTCGTCTTAAGACTCGGGGGCTCCATGGACATGGCTAAGTAAATGTTGCCAGTTTAAAGGCCATCAGAAAAATTTCCGGTTCAAAATGAAGAATATCCGGTTTAAAATCCGATTCAAGAGAAATCTGTCTCTTACAAAGCTTTGAAGCTCTCAATATCCGGTTTAAAATTTCGGCTCAAGAAGAATTTATCTCTCACAAAGTCTGAGTTCTCAGGAAAAATTAAAGGGACCAAAGAGAGTCTGTTGCAAAGCACAACTCAAACATAGGTGCCCCGCTTCAATGACCATTGGGGGCTGATCGTATTCAAATCTAGCTTAACCCTTTTTAGGTCCGACTTTGATCGTATTCGAATCAGAGTCGTTAAAAAACTCTCAAGGTCATTTGAGGGCTTCCTGTTCAAACATATGTCGTATTCGAACCAAAGAGAACATAGCTGTCGGTACCCTCTTGATCGGCACAATGCTAAACTCACTAGGGGGCTTCTTGATCGTATTCGAATCATAGCTTAACACCTTTTGGGTCCGACTTTGATCGTATTCGAATCAGAGTCGTTAAAAAACTCTCAAGGTAATTTGGGGGCTTCCTGTTCAAACATAGGTCGTATTCGAACCAAAAAGAACATAACTGTCGGTACCCTCTTGATCGGCGCAACGCCAAAGCCACTGGGGGCTACATGATCGTATTCGAATCCTAGCTTAACCCCTTTGGAACGGTTTACTGATCGTATTCGAATCAGAAGCCTCGATTTTTCTTTCTTTTTGGCTTAAGTTTTTGAAAGCAATCTTTGATTTTGTCTTGAGACTTTTTTGTTCCGGTCTAAGTATAAGTGTGGTTTCAATTTAACCCGACTTGGCTTTAGACGATAAGTTGCCAGCATATGACATTCATCATATATTTGGAAGTGTTAGCTTCTAAGGATTGGGTTATCACCCTTACTGTACAAGTATCATAAACCGGCAGTACGATTCCATATCACATGTATGATATTGTTTATACATGATTATGTTTAAACTGGCCCTGGCTATGGATTTTAAGTCGCCGGTCTATTTTTGGATTGCGCCATCCCAATCATGCGCTTATCAATCATTGGATTATTGCCCTTACTGGATACGACGATGTAAGCCGACAGTATGAGCCAATTTCTACAGGTATGTTTTCCCGATTATATAAATATGCGAGGTTGGATAAACCGCCCTGGCTTCTGATGTTAAGTCGCTAGTATATTTATGCTTGAACGGCCTTAATTCTAGTCTTTTCTATATTTGCTTAAAGACTATATTATGTTTGGGTTGTTACCCGCCCTGGTTTTTGATGTTAAGTCGCCATGGCATATGTTGTTTAAATTCTGTCCAGGATTTGCAGAATTATGACTTATACAACTCCTTAAGTTCAAGCTCATCATTAAAATTGATGCTTCAAAGTGATTATCCATTCTGGATTTTCTCGAAGGCTATAAGCCACCGAGTTATAAAAGTTCCGGCTTACAATGTAAGCGTATTAAATCGCCATTGGCCAAGAACCGCCGGGTATTTAAACTCCAGATTTACTTGTCAACAGATAAGGTATTCAAAGTCGCTTTGGTGCAATGGCTATTATTTTATCAATGGATATGATTTATTCTACAATGGAAGGAATAGTCCCGAGTCACTGCAGGCTTACGACCCGACACTTGGGGGCTACATTATTCAGATTGAGATCATATCAAATATGCAAGTCCCATGTCACTGCCAGCATGCACCATGGCACTTGGGGGCTAATGCAAAGTCATTTTTGGCTCAACTTATTGAAGACCCGACTCATCACATTGTAATGAGCCGGCTGTCAGTGTCAAAACCGGCGGATCTCGGGTAGGGGGTCCCGATCTATGCGTCAAGGCTGATGGTAATAGGAAGCAAGGGACACAAATGTTTACCCGAGTTCGAGCCCTCTCGATGGAGGTAAAACCCTACTTCCTGCTTGATTGATATTGATGATATGGGTAGTACAAGAGTAGATATACCACGAGATCTACTCTAAGAGCTAGCCTATGATGGTATGATTATAATTGTGATCGGCCTTCTAAGGACCAACCTCTCCGATTTATATAGACACCGGAGAGGGCTAGGGTTTACATGGAGTCGGTTACAAGAAAGGAAACACAATATCCAGATCGCCAAGCTTGCCTTCCACGCCAAGGAGAGTCCCATGCGAACACGGGCTGTAGTCTTGAGTCTTGTATCTTCACGCTTCAATAGTCCGGACGTTGTACACAGTCCCGCTGTCCGGATACCCCCTAATCCAGGACTCCCTCAGTAGCCCCTGAACCAGGCTTCAATGATGATGAGTCCGACACGCAGTATTGTCTTCGGCATTGCAAGGCGGGTTCCTTCTTCGAATACTCCAAAGTACCTGTTACGACGAATAGTGTCCGGCCTCCAATAAATGTTGTGCTCCTCGGCTTCAGTGCCTCAATAATGACCATCTCCATGTGCCGAGCGAATGCGAGGAGTTGAGGCATTTTTGCATTTGCCACCCTCAATCCTCCAGGCTGACCGTCTATTTGAAGGGACGGGGATTCTCAGATCCAAACTACACTCTCCCTCCCAGAGCTAGCATCCAACATAGCGCTCCGCGAAAAACCATTCCAACATGGCTGGCCGTCGCAACTCCTCTGCTCGCCTTTCTCATTCTCAGTCGGGGGATTGGGGAGAGTGCTCAGTTCCCCATAGCCGCTTGATAAAGTTACAAACCCAAGGGTTTCTCCCACCAGCGTTCATGGTCCCTGTCCGAGCTGGAATAGCTACTTATGACGGAGGGGAACAAGCAGAGGGATCTCCCAATCCATCTCCAGAGGAGCGTATCTGCCTCATCACGCATCTGTTGAGGGGCGTCGAGTTTCCTATCCACCCATTTCTTCGCGGGCTCCTGGAGTTCTACGGCCTCCAGTTACACAATCTTACCCCTGCCTCCATTCTGCACATAGCGGAGTACGTCGCCCTTTGCGAGCTGTTTTTAGGCTGCAAGCCGCACTTCGGATTATGGAGGAAGCTGTTCTGCCTCGTCCCCCGCATCCAGGGAGAATCCCTATGCCAAGTGGGCGGGGCCGAAGTATGGCGCATTGCCGAGACCGGATACCTATCCGGCACTCCTGAGAAGGCACCAGAAAACTGGCCTTCAGAGTGGTTCTATATAGATGAAATTCCCCTTCTGGATCCAGTCCGGACGGCTCTCCCCAAGTTCAGCAACACCCCGCCGGGGGCACGCCTAAGCTGGCGCCCCCGGGGTCCTCAAGAAGAGGACACAAGGGAAATACACTCCCTGATGAACAGGATAAAGCTACTGGCCAAATCTGGACTGACGATAGTTGAGGTCATGGCAATATGTATAAGGCGGGGAGTGCAACCGCTTCAATATCGGGGGAAGCCCATGTGGCACTTCAACGGGGAAGACGACGCCACCCGCTGCAGCCGTAAGGGTCCGGACTCCGCTGCTGCTTTGGCAAGGATATTGTCCGATTTGTACAAAGGGGAAGAGGAGGAATTCCTTCGCATTAAAATGCGGGACAGATTCTCCATGTACAACCCCCCAGAGTGGGTAAGTCGCCATTCTTTTCACTGCTTCACTTACTCTAGCACTCTTCTGCTAAGATTACCTGCATCGATGTTTCCGAACAGGAACTAAGGAGGGCCGTAGAAGGAATCTTCAGCCCCTCCCCGCAGCCGGAGGACCTCGGAAGGACCCTAGATCCGGGACTCAAAGAAGATCTGGATATTATCGTGGAACTCGTCAATGGGGTATTTTATCAAGAGAGCTGGGATGGTGCCTTAGTGGCCATTACAGCCGACTATCCCGGACTGCTCCCTATGTCGCGTGTAAGCCGAGCTAAAAAAACCCTATCCTTCGAGGAGGACTTATCCCAGGCATTATGCCCTACTCTGAAGGTGTCTTACTATTTGCAGAAACGACGGTCGGAACATGGGGCCGAGCCCCTAGGGACTCGTCAACCACAGACGTCCGTATTAGGCAGGCTCAAGAGGAAGGCAGTGAGGGTCGACACACCGCTGCAGAGGTAAAGTGATAACCTATCCTGTGATTATAGTATTTGAAATATGACAGCGCCCTTTGTGTCTGGCAGGAAGAGGAGCAGCCGGATTATATCCGGGAATCCCGCCAATCACGCCTCCACCAGCCAGGTTCCAGAACCGGCTCTGAGGGCGGAGGCGGGCATGGGGCCAGTACCGCATAATTCTCAGACAGAGGATGCGGATATGTGTTCGGCTACGAACTCCGAAGTGGAGAGCACCATGAATCACCGGCGCCGGAGGGCCGTGCTTCGGAACAACATCTTTTCCGAAGAGGCTTTTAACGCCTTCAATTCGGCAGACGCATACGTCCGAGCTGCTCGAGGCGGGTTTGCCCAAGCAACGAACCAGTATACCAAAAATATACGGGTAAGAAAGCTTAACAAGTATGTATAGCAGTAGCCCCTGAGACTTGAAATAGTTGGGACAACTATTTGAAGGATCAATTTATGCGCAGGTCCTTGTGGACAAGAATGAACAATTGGCTTGGGAGTTGGAGGCATGTAAGGCCCAGCTGATCGACGCGGTTGCCAAGTTAGAGGAATCCCAGAAGGCCCCCTCTGGTAATGCTTGTTTCTATTGTATGCAGATGTACCAGTTAGTAAATGGCTGGTGTGATTAGTCTAACAAAAAATTCTGCAGACAATCCCGGAGTGAATCTGAAGGGCGTAACGGATGACGACTCGCATCTCAAAAGGCAGCTAAAGGCTGGCGAGCGCATCCTTACGCAAGTGGCGCAAGAGAGGAACAAGCTACAAGATGCCAATATTCGGCTGGACGTCGAACTAAAGGACGTCCGCTCTCAACTGGCGAACTCCGTGAAGGAGAACAAAAGGCTTCGATGCGGCATCTATGGTGAGTGCTCAAACGAACTGTATGATAGTTCGGCGAGGAAATATTTTGAAGGAATTTTGCTTGCAAGAATGTTAACAGGTCGCCCTGAAGAGGAGATGCCCCCATCTGCAAGTGATTTTTTGCAAGAACTTTCGGAGTTGCACGAGCGTGTTCGACAGGTGATGCACGGCGTTGCTCAGGCCTTGTGGCCATCAAGCCTCCTGCCGAATGGCATGGGAGAGCTTGCGGACCTGCTTCAAGGAGCCCGGCGGCGCTTCCGCCTGTGGAAGATATCCGCATGCCGGCAAGGTGCAAGAGAAGCCTGGGCGATGGTGAAGACGCGCTACACCAAGCTGGACCCGAACCATATGGCCGAAATAGGACCGGCGGGGCCCGATGGGCAAGAAATTCCCGGAAGTCTGGTATATGACCAGGTAGCATTAGCCACTAAGTATTCCCAACAGGATTGTAAGCTAGATAGCATGTTAGATGGTATAGAGGAGGAATATGGTCAGTCCAAGTGACTGTGTAATTTAATGGGCATAAGTAGCCCCTAGCCGGATTAAAATCATTTGTCATGGCGGACCTTTTTGCTTCAGCCCCCGGATCCTATAGTCCGGGGTGTGTCCAAATACCCGCTCGGTTATACAAAACCAGGGTATGCATGGAGACCAGGCGTAGGGGTCATAAGTGCTTGAACAGACAAGTACCCAACTAGTTATGTTATATTACATGGATAGTAAGAAACATCTTCCAGGGAGAATAGTTTCGTTAGGGGTTCCTTTCCCTGGGTACGCATGCGTCAATGCACATGTCCAAACTGCGAACGATGGCATAGGATACAAAACTTCTGGTTTTTTTTGTTGTAACCAACGAATACATCCTTTGTTCACTGATCGAATATTCTCTTAAGGAAACTAGCTTTCGGCTTCACCCAGTCTGAGGTACACATCCGGCTGAACCGACAGTAACAATCGCAGAGGTGCTCCCCTTATGCCCTAGCCGAATTAACGGGAATATAGGGCATAAACACAAGAGCCAGGCAACCCAGCTTGGCCACATCTTAAGTCATATCGATGCATATAATGGTGAAAAAAGGCACATATGGAAAAAGAACGCATATGTGATTGGCAAAAGGCCATTTAAAGTAATTATTTTTAGCTTCCGAATAGGAAGTCCCTAGGTAATTCTTACACACATAGTGCGACCGGAGTAATCCGGGGGTCCATACTGTATTAAGCACTTTGTGTGAAGAGAAAAAGGGTCGAGAAAGGAAAAGTGGGGTGGAGCGTAAGTAAAAAAGGGGGAGTAGGGAGATGAACACTGAGTTCGGCGTTAGGCGTAGAATCTCCGGAGTCTGGCCGCGTTCCATGGGTTCGGCTCGAGTCTGTTGTCCGATGCATTACGTAAGCGGTACGCTCCTCCAGTGAGAACTTTGTCAATGACGAAGGGACCCTCCCACTTGGGTTTGAGTTTGTCCTTCTTCTTCTCTGGTAGGCGTAGAACGAGCTCGCCAATATTGTAAGTTTTGGCCCGCACTTCTCTGCTTTGATATCGTCGAGCCTGCTGCTGATAGAATGCGGAACGGGCTTTTGCGACATCGTGTTCCTCCTCCAGGGCATCCAAGTTATCCTGCCGATCTAACTCGGCTTCCTTCTCTTCGTACATGAGTACGCATGGCGAATCATGTATTATGTCGCAGGGTAGTACTGCTTTTGCACCGTACACCATAAAAATGGTGTATATCCGGTGGTGCGATTCGGTGTGATCCGCATCCCCCAGAGTACGGAGTCGAGCTCCTCCACCCAGTGCGTATCCGATTCTGTTAAAGATCGCACTAGTCTGGGTTTGATGCCGCTCATGATGAGATCGTTTGCCCGTTCGACCTGGCCGTTTGTTTTGGGGTGGTAGATGGAAGCATAGTCGAGCTTAATGCCCATTTTGCCGCACCAAGTTTTCACTTCATCGGCTGTGAAATTTGAGCCATTATCAGTGATGATGCTGTGGGGGACACCGTATCGGTGTACGACCCTGGATATGAAGTCTATTACTGGTCCGAATGTTGGGGAACGTAGTAATTTCAAAATTTTCCTACGCACACGCAAGATCATGGTGATGTATAGCAACGAGAAAGGGAGTGTATCTTCATACCCTTGAAGATCGCTAAGCGGAAGCGTTTATCAACGCGGTTGATGTAGTCATACGTCTTCACGATCCGACCAATCCAAGTACCGAACGCACGGCACCTTCGAGTTCTGCACATGTTCAGCTCGATGACGTCCTCGCCTTCTCGATCCAGCAAGACGGGCGAAGTAGTAGATGAGTTCCGGCAGCACGACGGTGTGGTGACGGTGTTGGTGAAGAACAATCTCCGTAGGGCTTCGCCTAAGCACTACAGAAACTATGACGGAGGATAAACTAGAGGGGACGGGGTTGCCGGCACACGGCTTGGTGTTTCTTGATGATTCTTTGGTGCTAGCCCCGCCCCTTTATTTATATGTTGAACCCTGGGGTCGAAACTTGGAGTAAAAGCCTCCACAAAGTCGGTTTCACCCGAAAGGCAAGAGTCCTTCTCGGACTCCAGGGCCAGACGCCAGGGTTCCCGGCGTCTGGACCCAGACGCCAGGGACCCTGGCGTCTGGCCCCTGGACTCCGCAAAACTTCCTTTTGCGCTTTCCAAAAACCTTGTGGGGTTTCCCCTTTGGCCCAAATAACGTGTTCTCGTACCCAAACATTTCGGGAAACATCCGGAACCCCTTCCGGTGAATTCCGGAACCCTTCCGGAGATCAAACACTATTATCCCATATATCAAACTTTATCTCCAGACCATTCTGGAGTTCCTCGTCATGTCCATGATCTCATCCGGGACTCCGAACAACATTCGGTTACCAACATACATAACTCATATAATATTATATTGTCAACGAAACGTTAAGCGTGCGGACCCTACGGGTTCGAGAACTATGTAGACATGACCTAGAACTTGTTTCCGGTCAATAACCAATACCGGGACCTGGATGCCCATATTGGCTCCCACATATTCTACGAAGATCTTTATCGGTCAAACCGCATAACAACATACGTTGTTCCCTTTGTCTTCGGTATGTTACTTGCCCGAGATTTGATCGTCGGTATCCAATACCTAGTTCAATCTCGTTACCGGCAAGTCTCTTTACTCGTTACGTAATGCATCATTCCGTAACTAACTCATTAGCTACATTGCTTGCAAGGCTTATAGTGATGTGCATTACCGAGAGGGCCCAGAGATACCTCTCCAACAATCGGAGTGACAAAACCTAATCTCTAAATACGCCAACCTAACATGTACCTTTGGAGACACCTGTAGTACTCCTTTATAATCACCCAATTACGTTGTGACGTTTGGTAGCACCCAAAGTGTTCCTCCGATAAACGGGAGTTGCATAATCTCATAGTTACAGGAACATGTATAAGTCATGAAGAAAGCAATAGCAATATACTAAACGATCAAGTGCTAGGCTAACGGAATGGGTCATGTCAATCACATCATTCTCCTAATGATGTGATCCCATTAATCAAATGACAACACATGTCTATGGTTAGGAAACATAACCATCTTTGATTAACGAGCTAGTCAAGTAGAGGCATACTAGTGACATTATGTTTGTCTATGTATTCACACATGTATTATGTTTCCGGTTAATACAATTCTAGCATGAATAATAAACATTTATCATGAAATAAGGAAATAGATAATAACTTTATTATTGCCTCTAGGGCATATTTCCTTCAGTCTCCCACTTGCACTAGAGTCAATAATCTAGTTCACATCGCCATGTGATTTAACACTAATATTCATATCTGTATATGATTAACACCCATAGTTCACATCGTCATGTGACTAACACCCAAAGGGTTTACTAGAGTCAATAATCTAGTTCACATAGCTATGTGATTAACACCCAAAGAGTACTGAGGTGTGATCATGTTTTGCTCGTGAGAGAAGCTTAGTCAACGGGTCTGTCACATTTAGAGCCATATGTGTTTTGCAAATATTCTATGTCTACAATGCTCTGCATGGAGCTATTCTAGCTAATTGCTCCCACTTTCAATATGTATCCAGATTGAGACTTAGAGTCCTCTGGATTGGTGTAAAAGTTTGCATCGTTGTAACTTTTTACGACGAGCTCTTTTATCACTTCTATTATCGAGAAATATTTCCTTAGTCCTCACTAAGGATATTCTTGACCGCTGTCCAATGATCTACTATTAGATCAAAATTGTATTCCTTTGCCAAACTCAGAGCAAGGTATACAATAGGTATGGTACACAACATAGCATACTTTATAGAACCTATGACTGAGGCACAGGGAATGACTTTTCATTCTCTTTCTATTTTCTGCCGTGGTCGGGATTTGAGTCTTACTCACTTTCACACCTTGCAACACAGGCAAGAACTCCTTCTTTGACTGTTCCATTTTGAACTACTTCAAAATCTTATCAAGGTATGTACTCATTGAAAAAACTTATCAAGCGTCTTGATCTATCTATATAGATCTTGATGCTCAATATGTGAGCAGCTTCACCGAGGTCTTTCTTTGAAAAACTCCTTTCAAACATTCCTTTATGCTTTCCAGAAAATTCTACATCATTTCCAATTAATAATATGTCATTCACATATACTTATCAGAAAGGCTGTAGTGCTCCCACTCACTTTCTTGTAAATACAGGCCTTTCCAAAGGTCTGTATAAAACCATATGCTTTGATCAACTCATCAAAGCGTATATTCCAATTCCGAGATGCTTGCACCAGTCCATTGATGGATTGCTGGAGCTTGCACACTTTGTTAGCATCTTTAGGATTGACAAAACCTTCTGGTTGCATCATATACAACTCTTCTTTAATAAATCCATTAAGGAATGCAGTTTTGACATCCATTTGCCAGATTTCATAAAATGTGGCAATTGCTAACATGATTCAGACAGACTTAAGCATCGACACGAGTGAGAAAATCTCATCGTATTCAACACCTTGAACTTGTTGAAAACCTTTTGCAACAAGTCAAGATTAGTGGATAGTAACACTACTATCAGTGTCCGTCTTCCTCTTGAAGATCCATTTATTTAACATGGCTTGCTGATCATCGAGCAAGTCAATCAAAGTCCATACTTTGTTCTCATACATGGATCATATCTCAGATTTTATGGCCTCAAGCCATTTCGCGGAATCTGGGCTCATCATCGCTTCCTCATAGTTCGTAGGTTCATCGTGGTCTAGTAACATGACTTCCAGAACACGATTACCGTACCACTCTGGTGCGGATCTTACTCTGGAAGACCTACGAGGTTTGGTAGCAACTTGATCCGAAGTTTCATGATCATCATCATTAAATTCCTCACTAATTGGTGTAGGAATCACTGGAACTAATTTCTGTGATGAACTATTTTCCAATTCGGGAGAAGGTACAATTACCTTATCAAGCTCTACTTTCCTCCCACTCACTTCTTTCGAGAGAAACTCCTTCTCTAGAAAGGATCCATTTTTAGCAACGAATATCTTGCCTTCGGATCTGTGATAGAAGGTGTACCCAACAATTTCCTTTGGGTATTCTATGAAGACGCACTTCTCCGATTTGGGTTTGAGCTTATCAGGATGAAACTTTTTCACATAAGCATCGCAGCCCCAAACTTTAAGAAACGACAACTTGGGTTTCTTGCTAAACCACAGTTCATATGGTGTCGTCTCAACGGATTTAGATGGTGCCCTTTTAACGTGAATGCAGCTGTCTCTAATGCATAACCCCAAAACAATAGTGGTAAATCAGTAGGAGACATCATAGATCGCACCATATCCAATAAAGTGCGGTTACGACGTTCGGACACACCATAACGTTGTGGTGTTCCAGGTGGCGTGAGCTGTGAAACTATTCCATGTTGTTTTAATTGAAGACAAAACTCGTAACTCAAATATTCGTCTCCGCGATCAGATCGCAGAAACTTTATTTTCTTGTTACGATGATTTTTCCACTTCACTCTGAAATTCTTTGAACCTTTCAACTATTTTAGACTTATGTTTCATCAAGTAGATATACCCATATCTGCTCAAATCATCTTGTGAAGGTCAGAAAATAATGATACCCGCCACGAGCCTTAATACTTATTGGTTTGCATACATCAGTATGTATTATTTCCAATAAGTCAGTAGCTCGTTCCATTGTTCCGAAGAACGGAGTTTTTGTCATCTTGCCCATGAGGCATGGTTCGCAAGCATCTAGTGATTCATAATCAAGTGATTCCAAAATCCCATCAGCATGGAGTTTCTTCATGCGCTTTACACCAATATGACCTAAACGGCAGTGCCACTAATAGGTTACACTATCATTATTAACTTTGCATCTTTTGGCATCAATATTATGAATATGTGTATCACTACGATCGAGACCCAACAAACTATTTTCATTGGGTGTATGACCATTGAAGGTTTTATTCATGTAAATGGAACACCAATTATTATTTGACTTTAAATGAATAACCGTATTGTAATAAACATGATCAAATCATATTCATGCTCAACGCAAACGCCAAATAACATTTATTTAGGTTTAACACTAATCCCGAAAGTATAGGGAGTGTGCGATGATGATCATATCAATCTTGGAACTACTTCCAACACTCATCGTCACTTCCCCTTCAACTAGTCTCTGTTTATTCTGTAACTCCTGTTTCGAGTTACTAATCTTAGCAACCGAACAAGTATCAAATACTCAGGGGTTACTATAAACACTAGTAAGGCACATATCAATAACCTGTATATCAAATATACCCTTGTTCACTTTGCCATCCTTCTTATCCACCAAATATTCAGGGCATTTCCGCTTCCAGTGACCATTTCCTTTGCAGTGTAAGCACTCAGTTTCAGGCTTTGGTCCAACTTTGGTCTTCTTCACGGGAGTGACAACTTGTTTGCCATTCTACTTGAAGTTTCCCTTTCTTTCCCTTTGCCCTTTTCTTGAAACTAGTGGTCTTGTCAATCATCAACACTTGATGCTCTTTCTTGATTTCTACCTTCGTTGATTTCAACATCACGAAGAGCTCGGGAATCATTTTTGTCATCCTTTGCATACTATAGTTCATCACGAAGTTCTACTAACTTGGTGATGGTGACTAGAGAACTCTGTCAATCACTATCTTATCTGGAAGATTAACTCCCACTTGATTCAAGCGATTGTAGTACCCAGACAATCTGAGCACTTGCTCACTAGTTGAGCGATTCTCCTCCATCCTTTAGCTATAGAACTTGTTGGAGACTTCATATCTCTCAACTCGGGTATTTGCTTGAAATATTAACTTCAATTCCTGGAACATCTCATATGGTCCATGACGTTCAAAACGTCTTTGAAGTCCCGATTCTAAGCCGTTAAGCATGGTGCACTAAACTATCAAGTAGTCATCATATTGAGCTAGCCAAACGTTCATAACGTCTGCATCTGCTCCCGCAATAGGTTTGTCACCTAGCGGTGCATCAAGGACATAATTCTTCTGCGCAACAATAAGGATAAACCTCAGATCATGGATCCAATCTGCATCATTGCTACTAACATTTTTCAACACAATTTTCTCTAGGAACATATCAAAATAAACATATGAAAGCAACAACGCAAGCTATTGATCTACAACATAATTTGCAAAATACTACCAGGACTAAGTTCATGATAAATTTAAGTTCAATTAATCATATTACTTAAGAACTCCCACTTAGATAGACATCCCTCTAATCCTCTAAGTGATTACGTGATCCATATCAACTACACCATGTCCGATCGTCACGTGAGATGGAGTAGTTTCAACGGTGAACATCAATATGTTGATCATATCTACTATATGATTCACGCTCGACCTTTTGGTCTCCGCGTTCCGAGGCCATATCTGTTATATGCTAGGCTCGTCAAGTTTAACCTGAGTATTCCGCGTGTGCAACTGTTTTGCACCCGTTGTATTTGAACGTAGAGCCTATCACACCCGATCATCACGTGGTGTCTCAGCACGAAGAACTTTCGCAACGGTGCATACTCAGGGAGAACACTTCTTGATAATTTAGTGAGAGATCATCTTAAAATGCTACCGTCAATCAAAGCAAGATAAGATGCATAAAGGATAAACATCACATGCAATCAATATAAGTGATATGATATGGCCATCATCATCGTGTGCTTGTGATCTCCATCTCCGAAGCACCGTCGTGATCACCATCGACACCGGCGCGACACCTTGATCTCCATCGTAGCATCGTTGTCGT
Organism: Triticum dicoccoides; assembly: GCF_002162155.2. Lineage (NCBI taxonomy): Eukaryota > Viridiplantae > Streptophyta > Magnoliopsida > Poales > Poaceae > Triticum > Triticum dicoccoides. The sequence goes on from NC_041387.1 coordinate 622,362,105, forward strand.
TACGCCATCTATTTCTTCTACGACTATTGCTACCGCTTAGTGATAAAGTAAAGCAATTACAGGGCGTTTGCATTTCATACAATAAAGCGACAACCATATGGCTCCTGCCAGTTGCCGATAACTTCGGTTACAAAACATGATCATCTCATACAATAAAATATAGCATCACGTCTTGACCATATCACATCACAACATGCCCTGCAAAAACAAGTTAGACGTCCTCTACTTTGTTGTTGCAAATTTTACATGGCTGCTACGGGCTGAGCAAGAACCATTCTTACCTACGCATCAAAACCACAACGATAGTTCGTCAAGTTGGTGCTGTTTTAACCTTCGGAAGGACCGGGCGTAGCCACACTCGGTTCAACTAAAGTTGGAGAAACAGACACCCGCTAGTCACCTGTGTGCAAAGCACGACGGTAAAACCAGTCTCGCGTAAGCGTACGCGTAATGTCGGTCCGGGCCGCTTCATCCAACAATACCGCTGAACCAAAGTATGACATGCTGGTAAGCAGTATGACTTGTATCGCCCACAACTCACTTGTGTTCTACTCGTGCATATAACATCAACGCATAAAACCTAGGCTCTGATACCACTGTTGGGGAACGTAGTAATTTCAAAATTTTCCTATGCACACGTAAGATCATGGTGATGTATAGCAACGAGAAAGGGAGTGTATATTCATACCCTTGAAGATCGCTAAGCGGAAGCGTTTATCAACACGGTTGATGTAGTCATACGTCTTCACGATCCGACCGATCCAAGTACCGAACGCACGGCACCTCCGAGTTCTGCACACGTTCATCTCGATGACGTCCTCGCCTTCTCGATCCAGCAAGACGGGCGAAGTAGTAGATGAGTTCCGGCAGCACGACGGTGTGGTGACGGTGTTGGTGAAGAACAATCTCCGCAGGGCTTCGCCTAAGCACTACAGAAACTATGACGGAGGATAAACTAGAGGGGACGGGGTTGCCGGCACACGGCTTGGTGTTTCTTGATGATTCTTTAGTGCTAGCCCTGCCCCTCTATTTATATGTTGAGCCTTGGGGTCGAAACTTGGATTAAAAGCCTCCACAAAGTCGGTTTCACCCGAAAGGCAAGAGTCCTTCTCGGACTCCAGGGCCAGACGCCAGGGTTCCCGGTGTCTGGACCCAGACGCCAGGGACCCTGGCGTCTGGCCCCTGGACTCCGCAAAACTTCCTTTTGCGCTTTCCAAAAACCTTGTGGGCTTTCCCCTTTGGCCCAAATAACGTGTTCTCTTACCCAAACATTTCGGGAAACATCCGGAACCCCTTCCGGTGAATTCCGGAACCCTTCCGGAGATCAAACACTATTATCCCATATATCAAACTTTATCTCCGGACCATTCCGGAGTTCCTCGTCATGTCCATGATCTCATCCGGGACTCCGAACAACATTCGATTACCAACATACATAACTCATATAATACTATATTGTCAATGAAACGTTAAGTGTGCGGACCCTACGGGTTGGAGAACTATGTAGACATGACCTAGAACTTGTTTCCGATCAATAAACAATAGCGGGACTTGGATGCCCATATTGGCTCCCACATATTCTACGAAGATCTTTATCGGTCAAACCGCATAACAACATACGTTGTTTCCTTTGTCATCGGTATGTTACTTGCCTGAGATTTGATCATCGGTATCCAATACCTAGTTCAATCTCGTTACCGACAAGTCTCTTTACTCGTTACGTAATGCATCATTCCGTAACTATCTCATTAGCTACATTGCTTGCAAGGCTTATAGTGATGTGCATTACCGAGAGGGCCCAGAGATACCTCTCCGACAATCGGAGTGACAAAACCTAATCTCGAAATACGCCAACCCAACATGTACCTTCGGAGACACCTGTAGTACTCCTTTATAATCACCCAGTTATGTTGTGACGTTTGGTAGCACCCAAAGTGTTCCTCCGGTGAACGGGAGTTGCATAATCTCATAGTTACAGGAACATGTATAAGTCATGAAGAAAGCAATAGCAATATACTAAACGATCAAGTGCTAGGCTAACGGAATGGGTCATGTCAATCACATCATTCTCCTAATGATGTGATCCCATTAATCAAATGACAACACATGTCTATGGTTAGGAAACATAACCATCTTTGATTAACGAGCTAGTCAAGTAGAGGCATACTAGTGACATTATGTTTGTCTATGTATTCACACATGTATTATGTTTCCGGTTAATACAATTCTAGCATGAATAATAAACATTTATCATGAAATAAGGAAATAAATAATAACTTTATTATTTCCTCTAGGGCATATTTCCTTCACCGGATTCGGCCGTTTTAACTGGCTTGGCTTCTATCCATTTGGTGAACTTGTCCACCATGACCAATAAGTATTTTTTGTTATGGCTTCCCCCTTTAAGGAGTCTGACCATATCCAGCCCCCAGACTGCGAAGGGCCAAGTTATGGGGATTGTTTGAAGAGTGGTAGGGGCATGTGACTCTGATTGGCGAAGAGCTGGCAACCGACGCAATGTTGGACAAGGTCCTGTGCGTCTGCTCGAGCTGTCGGCCAATAGAAGCCTGTGCGGAAGGCTTTGCTGACTAGCGCTCGAGCCGCGGCATGGTGTCCGCCCAGTCCGACATGGATTTCAACCAAGAGTTGCCGCCCTTCCTCTTCGGAGATGCATCTTTGGAGCACTCCAGTCGCGCTTTTCTTATAGAGTTCCCCTTCGTGGACTTTGTAAGCTTTAGAACGCCGGACTATGCAGCGTGCTTCATTTTGGTCTTTGGGTAGCTCCTACCTATTTAGGTAGGCCAAGAAAGGCTCGGTCCATGGGGCAATTACGGCCATGATTTCGTGGGCCGAAGATGTTATTTCGGTGGCAGAGCCTCCGATTGTGTCTGATGGTTCGGAATCTGGGAGTGTGTTCGGATCCGAGCTGGTATTGCCGGACTCCCCTTCCCATACTACGGATGGCTTGAACAGCCTTTCCAGGAATATGTTAGGTGGGACAGGGTCGCGTTTGGCGCCGATGCGGGCGAGGACGTCCGCCGCTTGATTGTTTTCTCGAGCCACATGGTGGAACTCGAGCCCCTCGAACCGCGCTGACATTTTTAGGACGGCATTATGGTAGGCCGCCATTTTCGGATCCTTGGCATCAAAGTCTCTGTTTATTTGTGATATTGCGAGGTTCGAATCCCCTCGCACTTCTAGGCGTTGGATGCCCATAGAGACTGCCATCCGAAGACCATGCAACAGAGCCTCATATTCGGCTGCATTGTTGGAGTCTATGTATAATATCTGGAGGACGTACTGCACCGTGTCTCCGGTGGGAGATGTCAGGACGACACCTGCTCCCAATCCGGCCAGCATTTTAGAGCCGTCGAAGTGCATGATCCAGTTGGAGTATGCGTCGTACTCTTTAGGGAGTTCAGCTTCCATCCATTCGGCAACAAAGTCGGCCAGTACTTGTGACTTGATGGCCCACCGTGGTTTGTATATTATGTCGAACGGAAGGAGCTTGATGGCCCATTTAGCAATCCGGCCCGTAGCGTCGCGGTTATTTATTATGTCGTTGAGTGGTACTTCGGAGGCTACTATAATCGAGCACTCTTGAAAGTAGTGTCACAGCTTCCGGGATGCCATGAAGACCACGTATGCTATTTTTTGATAGTGTGGGTATCGGGATTTGCATGGGGTGAGGACTGTGGATACGTAGTAAACCGGCTTTTGGAGCGGGAATTTGTATCCGTCAACCTCTCGTTCGACGACGAGTACTACGCTTACAACTTGATGTATTGCAGCTATGTACAGTAGCATAGGCTCGCCGATATTCGCTGCTGTTAGATCTGGATTACTGGCCAGTAAGGTCTTTATTTCATCGAGTTCGGCCGCAGCCGCATCCGTCCATACGAAGTGTTCGGTGCGCCGAAGGAGGCGGTAAAGAGGCAGTGCCTTTTCTCCTAGCCTGGAGATAAAGCGGCTCAAAGCGGCCACACATCCGGCTAGCTTCTAGATGTGCTTGAGGTCTGTTGGTATAGCCAACTGTGACAGAGCTCGGATTTTTGCCGGATTCGCTTCAATTCCTCTATTGGAAACAATGAAGCCCAACAGTTTCCCTGAGGGGACGCCGAAAACACATTTTTCTGGATTCAACTTAATGTCATATGTCCGGAGGTTATCGAATGTAAGCCTCAATTCATCTATTAGGGTTTTGACGTGTCTAGTTTTTATGACTACGTCGTCCACATATGCTTCCACTATTTTGCCAATTTGTTTTTCCAGACATGTTTGAATCATGCGTTGATAGGTTGCGCCGGCGTTCTTGAGCCCGAAAGGCATAGTGTTGAAGCAAAAAGGGTCGTATGGCGTTATAAAAGCTGTTGCAGCTTGGTCGGACTCTGCCATCTTTATTTGATGGTATCCAGAGTATGCGTCGAGAAAACACAGCGAGTCGTGTCCAGCTGTGGCATCGATAATCTGATCAATGAGAGGGAGGGGAAATGGATCCTTGGGGCAAGCCTTGTTGAGGTCTTTGAAGTCGACGCATAGGTGCCAGGATTTGTCCTTCTTTGGCACCATCACCAAATTTGCCAGCCAATCCGGATGTTTAATATCTCTGATGAATCCGGCTTCAAGTAGCTTGACTAACTCTTCTCCCATTGCTTCTCGTTTGGGCTTTGAGAATCACCTCAGGGCCTGCTTGACCAGTTTGTATCCTTTTAGAATATTGAGGCTGTGTTCGGCCAATCTGCTGGGATACCTGGCATGTCCGATGGGTGCCAGGCGAAAATGTCCCAATTTTCGCGTAAGAAATCTCACAGTGCGGCATCCACCGCGGGGCTCAACTGTGTGCCGATGGAAGCTGTCTTCGTGGGGTCCGTTGGATGGACCTGGAATTTGACTATCTCGTCTGCAGGTTTGAATGAGGTGGACTTGGGTCGCTTGTCGAGTATCACGTCGTCCCTGTCCACGGTGGCCTGCAGTGTTGTTAACTCTTCGGCTGCTAGGGCTTCAGATAATGCCTCCAGGGCTAGTGCTGCGGTTTTATTTTCGGCGCGAAGTGCAACGTCCGGATCACTGGCTAGAGTGATAATTCCATTGGGTCCGGGCATTTTATGCTTCATGTACCCGTAATGGGGTACAACTTGAAAGCTTGTAAACGCGTCCTGCCCTAGAAGGGTGTGGTATCCGCTGCTAAAGGGAGCCACTTGGAATGTGATTTCTTCGGACCTGTAATTCTCCGGGGTGCCGAATACCACATCGAGTGTGATTTTTCCCGCGCATCGCACTTCCCGCGTGGGGATAATTCCCCTGAAGGTTGTGCCCCTTTGTTCAATTCGGCTTTTATCAATTTCCATCTTGCTGAGTATTTCTTCATAAATCAGATTTAATCCGCTTCCGCCGTCCATGAGTACTTTGGTGAGCCGAAAGCCATCTACGATCGGGCTAAGGACCAGAGTGGCTGGCGCCCGGACAGTCTAGAATTGAGGTTCATCACTGGCATTAAAAGTTATAGCAGTGTCGTTCCAGGGGTTTATTTTTGCCACATGGCAAATCTCAGCAGAGCTTCGATGATCCCGCTTGCGCCTATTGTTCGAGGCAAAAGTCTCGAAGACTGTTAGTACCGTATTGTGTTCGCTGGCGGGATGTTGTTCCGCTTTATAGCCTACAAGAAGATCCTCGCCGCTTTTTGCCACCTGCCGGAGTATCCAACATGCCCTAAGGCTATGAGCCGGTATCGTATCCGGAGTACTGTGGAGCTTACATGGCCCGTCGAGCCATTCTTCCAATACAGATCCCCATCCTGGGGTAGGTTTTGGTTTCTTGGGGATTGGATCGGACGACTTACGAGAGTTCGTCCGTTTAGTACGGACAAAGGTTTTGGTGAGAGCAGTACTATCCCAAAATTTTGTTTGGGTTTTCCAAGCACTTTCCATCATACAGTACTTCCATACTATGATTGCCAAGTCCGCGAAGTGTACTATGTCACGACGGCTTATAGCATTGAGGAGTCCTTCGTCCGTGCAGTTTTTGCAGAAGAGTGAGACCACGTTCTCCTCGCGGCAGTCCCTGACCTTGTTAAGCGCAAGGAGGAACCTAGCCCAGTAGTGATGCACGGTTTCCTGGGACTCTTGCCTGATGCGGGAGAGGCGGTTCAAGTCCAGGTAGGTGTTGTTGGCTGAGTCCGGATTCTGATCCGATCTGACACCCAAGGGTGTGGGATGTCCCGAGCCTGATAGCTCGGGATCCGGAGTGTCGCCCAATTTCTTCAGCCCGATGCCCGATTCTAAGTCCGGGACCTGGGTCATGTCTTCCTTGAAGCAAGTATTTGGCTCAGGGAGTTTGATGATCCGGAGTGGCGCAACTGTCGTGGAATTGTCACGACAGATGTCCTTAGTGTGATGACTTAGTCGCGAGGCCAACACATCTATGTGATATCTTGAGAGGGGTTGGGCGGAATCGAGAGAGGCAACATAAGACAAGGATTTAGACAGCTTCCGGCCCCGGGAAACATCATCCGGTAATAACCCTACATGCTGTTTGTGGCTAGGTCTCATTATGATCATGAGGAAGTTGCCGGAAAGCCGGATCTTTGTGTCTAGCCCTAGAGATTGTTTCTTCTTTCTTGTCCCTCTTTGGGGAGCCCTGCCCCTCCTTATATAAGTTGAAGGGGCCGGTTACATGACTAGTCCTAGTAGGATAGGATTACTCTATTACAAGTGGAGTCCTAGTCTTGCTTCCTTTGCAGGAGAATATTCCTTATGCCTTTTCTCTTAAGCCGGCCCACCATAGCATGAGCCGGCCTTCTGGGCTTTGGGCCTTGTCTTCTATCTGACCCGCCGTCAGGCCATCCGTGAGTCGCCAGGCTCGTGAGTCGTCAGACCAGTGAGCCGCTAGACTCGTGAGTCGCCAGTCCTTCGGCGAGTTACCAATGAAAATGCCAAGCCCGGCCGGGTCATGCCGCGGGGTATATCCCCGACATAAGGTATTTTTTTCAATGTTGTTATCGATCGTTCCTTCATCATATTGCCCAATTTCACTCTTTTTTTATCAGGCCGACAGATTATGTTTGTACACGTTGTCAATTTGTCATTTTGTGATCACTTTACATTACAAGTGAAGTGACCTTCAATTATTATGCAATTGTGATCATGTTATGTTGTCTTTATCTGTGAAATTTTGGCATGCATTATATTTACATAACTTTAGAAAAATATTTCAGAAGCCCGTGGCAACGCACGGGCATTATACTAGTTATCATAAGTTCTTACCGCAATAGTTTCTTACCAAATTTCATATGACTGTCTTCTGCATGTATGAATACTTTCACAATTCCTTGAACTTTTTTTTGCAAAAGGGATGCAGATCTATTATAAATAATCGTCGGAAGTACCAAACACCTCAATCATAATAAAAATTACATTAAGGTCCATGGACCATCGGGTAACCACTGCCGTCGGCAAAACGAGCCATCAAAGCGCTGACGTCGCTGCTCCCATAGCGAAGCCGACCTGACCTTATCGATGATAGTCGGAAAGTCTTCATCGATGTGCCCCTAAGGGCCAGCACCCCGGGCCCGCAGCCGTCGCCGCTGAATCCTTCATTCGACCTGAAGAACCCAACACCAAAAATCGTAGTCGTGCACACACGATGAAAAACCCTATCCCCGTCACCCCGAGGAACTGGCGGGAATCTATGCCAGAGATTCGTCTAATCCGTTCCGACTGACAAACTTGAGGAGGATCAAAACTCAAAAGACTGACTCAAAGAAGAAGAAGCCCCATCCGTCTGAGTGCTTCCCTTGCGCGGACTAAAATCCTATCCTATCTACTAGCCGAAGCCGAGGCACCAGGATATCATTCTAGTGATATCATGTGTGCGTACATACCGACGCATAAGCATATACTCTTTCTACAAGAATTCTTGCGAAAAGGAAGAAAATGTTTATACGATCAGTAAAGAAACTAATCCCAAAATAATGCCGTTGTGTTGTGGTTGATTTGGAAGATGCGGGATAATGCATGCTTTTTTATTATAATTCAGTCGTTATTACCAATATGGTGGGTCGCGCATCGGTTAACGACCATTTTGCAATGTGCACGGCTTTAGGCTAGTCATGGTGGGAAGTAATTTAGACTAATAACATGCATATATTACTACCTTCGTAGTGAGTAATAACATAAGCCGAGGCAAAGGGCTTGCATAACTGGCGGCAGAGTAATTAATATTGTAGCAGTAAGTACAGGTTTTCCTTTATAGTTAGGGCTGCTTCATGAGGCATTCCGCAGTACTTGGGTTAAACCTCGTTCAGGTCTATCTTCGATGCAGATGATCTTTTTACTGTGGCCAGTGGCATCTATGGGACATAGCTTTAGCGTCTTGGTCAGCGTGGTGAGGCGGCGACAACGGCCTACATTTAGAATAATCACCCCATCACCGCTCCAGAGGTGTGCCTGGATTCAGCCGACGCTAGTGGTCATTGATTTGTTTGTAGGTCCTCTGATCTATGTTTTTCTTCATCGTGACGGAGGTTGTTCTGATGTATTGGCCAAAGTCTTAGCACGACGATTTTTTGTCTGTCAACTAGCCTGGCTCCGGTGAGGAAGGGGATTGATTTGTTTGCAGGTCCTCTGATCTATGTTTTTCTTCATCGCGGCGGAGGTTGTTCTGATGTGTTGGCCAAAGTCTTAAACTGATGTTTTTTTGTCTGTCAACTAGCCTAGCTCCGGTGAGGAAGGGCTGACGTGCTTTCGACTCATTCCAGTGCATGTTAAAGCTAGATGATCCATGGTGTTTTGATGTGTTGGCCAAAGGTCTTCAGGTCTATCTTCGATGCGGATGATCTTTTTACTGTGGCCAGTGGCATCTATGGGACATAGTTTTAGCGTCTTGGTCAGCGCGGTGAGGCGGCGACAACGGCCTACATTTAGAATAATCACCCCATCACCGCTCCAGAGGTGCGCCTGGATTGAGTCGACGCTAGTGGTCATTGATTTGTTTGTAGGTCCTCTCATCTATGTTTTTCTTCATCGCAACGGAGGTTGTTCTGATGTGTTGGCCAAAGTCTTAGGATGATTTTTTGTCTGTCAACTAGCCTGCCTAAGCAAGCAAGACAAGGGTCATGAAGATGCATCAAAACCCTCACGAATGCTGGCATATTGCTAATCAGAGTGCATGCCTAATACAAAAATAAAGAAAGGTGCACAACCCTGGCACGAACTGAAGCAAGGCTTGCCTTACAATCTCAAGTCTGAACTACCATTATTCATCTTACGATTCTTAAATACTTCCAACACAAAAATAAAGGAAGGCACACAACCCTGGTGCAAACTAAAGCACATTCAGGATGCCTGTTAGGCACCCCGTTGCAATATTACAAGGAGCATGTCCGGGAGGGCCTCGTTGTACATGTAATTGTACAATCGCGCTCAGTAAAAAAAGGCGCTGTCTTCAACAAGAGATGGCGGAACTGGACCATCGATGCGGTGCCGGAGAAATATACAGTACCCAGCGCCCAGCGGTATCACCTCAAGGGGTGGTCCATCGATACAGCACCGCAAGATAGTTCCATTCCGCAAAGTATCAATCATCTGGAGGATAGAGCAAACAAACATGTTAGGACAGGACGAGAAGAGGGTGGGAGAACAACAGTTAGGAGCTGAAGGAACATCGAAGCTCACCGCGACTATTTCGCAATTGTGTTGGATTCAGTTTTCCACACAATGTCTTTTAGTTCTGATGAGAAATTCTTGTAGAACTGCATGCAGTTTTGAGAAAACAGTGTTAATTGTTTCAGAGTTCAGAATGTTTGGCGATTAGAATTGAAATATATATAAAAATAATATCATACACTGTGAAACTCCAAGGTGTCCCCTCCAGTTTTACGAAGTTCAACCATATGGAGTGTTGGAGCAACCTCAAAAACCTGCAACAAATTGTATGCAATCATCAGGCAGCGAAGAAAATGATCACACGCCAGAAAACTCTTAAAAAAATGATTAGCACTTTGAATGAGAACTCAAAACAAAAGTAGACGCAGCCTTATAGAGCCATTATGGTGGCTTTTGAAAATCACTTGCTCCCTCCGATTGTACTAAATCAGCGACAATAAATATGAATTGGAGGGAGTATTAATTTCTGTTTTCAGATACAGTGGCTGGTTGAACGGATCTTTTAATTAGAGTTAGCAGCAGCATTTTAGTGGAATTGGCAAATAAGATGTTAATGTCTCAGTATCGGCGACAGAGTCGGTACCTCTGTTGCTACAGATAAATGGCCTTTTCTTCCTGTCTTGTCACCTTTCAGTTTCATCTGGAAGTTCAAAAACAGAAATCCATATCAGTCCTGAACTGCTCAAATTCTAACAAACTCTTGAAGAACATAATGGTTACCTTATAATTTTGCTTCCGCACATTGAAACCAAGAGGGCCACAGGCTTCCTCTATTTTAGACATGATCTCTTGTGGTGTACGTTGCGACGCAAAGGATGTTTCCCGCTTTACCATCCCCTATATATGGAAGGATCAAATTATTTGCGAACCAACAAGGTTTACTAATAATGCAAACTTGTGCCAAAAGAAGATGCCTGGATTTCTAAAAAGGGGCAATTAAGTGACTGGCAGAATGATACACCCTGCTTGTCACTACTTCAGTAATGATATTGGATATCAAACTATCAAAACTATTCGATAATATACCAACAGTTCTATGAACCTACCATCATCTCTTTCTCAAACAAATTTCCGAGATTGAACCCCTCCGACCTTGAAATAAGAGCAAATGCATTCATGGATTCTGGTTTCTCTCTTCTCTCCGCCACAAGGTGTTCCTATGAAATAGGAAACAAAAAGTAATAAATAAACAGGAGCCATCGAAACATAATATTTCTGGGAGAATAGATATGTCAACTGCAGAACAGGAAAGGAGATTCAGATTTAATTACCTCTGAACTATCGAATGCAGCATCGACATCTTCAAGGCTCACATCTTCATTGTGCTCAGACTGTGGTGGTTTATAGTCCTTTTTGAACCATTCATCTTCCAAAATTTGGGCGATTGTTATCCTCTGCAAAAAGGAAAACAAAAAGAGCAAGTGTAAACCATCTCATACTCTGATGTAAATAAAGCTTCTAAAGAAGGAAGCTTCAGATATAGAAGAATTCGCAGGTGAGCAGAACAGGCACTTACCGTGTGAGGATTGGGATCAAGAATGCGCTTAATAAGATTTCTTGCACCGGTAGAAAACCATGGTGGACAAGAAACATTAGCTCTGGCGATCTGTAGAGAAAACGGCAATAGTCTTGTCACTACCAATTTCACATGACAAGAAAGGTATGTCAAAGGCAGCAACTTACCAATTTATACAGAGTCATTAAGTTGGGATCATCGAAGGGCAAATATCCAGCCATAAGGACAAATAAGATTATGCCACAGGACCACACATCAGCAGCCATACCATCATAACCTTTATCAGCAAGCACCTAAAGAAACAATCTAATGATTACACTCCTGAAACACATTTATTAGAGAAGGTAGAAACACAAAGGTAAAAGATTCACCTCAGGCGCAACATAATTTGGAGTTCCACAAGCAGTATGCAGAAGTCCATCCTCCTAAAATAAGAATAAAAAAGAGGTGATCAATACTCTTTAACTGTTTCTCGTGTTCAAGCACAGTACCTTATGTTTCTGAAAATGAAAAGAAATGCATACTTCTAGGTGCTAGCCAACTAGGTAGAGATCATACCTTTGTTTGCGGAGAAAATGCGCTGAGGCCGAAGTCTGAGACTTTGAGAGCTCCATATGAATCAAGGAGCAGATTTTCTGGCTGCAAATGCCACATAAAACATCCGTAAATTAGGAAATGTATCACGGAGCATCAACATTTATAAATTACATATATCAGGAACTGGGTAGGATAACTTTACAAACCTTGAGATCTCTATGGTACACTCCACGACTATGACAATAATCCACCGCATTTATAAGTTGGTGGAAGTATCGTCTTGCTTCATCTTCTCCCAGCTTCCCAGAATTGACCTAATTATCGACAAAATAATGGTAATTGGTAAATGAGTAACAACTAAAACATTTACGTAGCCTTATATAACTGACCTACGAGATAAACTCATGACATGTAAAAATAATTGCACGCAAAGTAAAAGCTGTAACATCCAGCGCATGAAGTTTGAGGGTCTTACAATCTTATCAAAAAGCTCGCCTCCTTCGACAAACTCAAGAACCATGTATATCTTTGATTTGCTAGCCATCACCTGTGAAATGCACACATGTTACGTGAGATGAAAGATATAAAAGATGACGAGACAAAACTGTCTCTGCAAGAAAACTAGGGTGTACCTCATGCAGCTGGACCACATTGGGATGTCTTATTAGCTTCATTGTGGCGATCTCCCTTTTAATCTGAAAAGGCAGGAATAGATGGCCAGCGCTCATAATCAGACCAGATCCGTACGGAGGGCACAGGAGTTGAGGTAAACATGACATCTAGCACCCTAGCAGTCGTGTATGATTAGATCACATCATCCTTAATTTGCATATAGCAGAAGAAATATACGATATCTATAAAATCCTCTTATAAAATGAGCCTGACGCGGGTGATGCAGGTGGAGAGTGGCCCCCGTTTAAGAGAGACCCGTTTTGCAAAGCTAATTCGATGGTCACAATTTTCAATTCATATTCGTTGGCATCAACGTGTTTTTTGACCTTATATAACAACCAAATATCAATGAGCAAAGCTGACACCGGAAAAACAATCCCCACGGACGGACGGACAGACATGGAATCTCGACCATGACAGGGACCTCGACGTCCCATAGTTATTTGGGACGTTCTTTTCGAATTAGGTGGTCGGTCCTCCGATGAATAAATTATAGTATGATCTCCGGGACGTAATCTAGGGGTTTGTTTCCCTCCCAATTCGACGAATCAGCCCACCCAAAGACGTCATTAATTAAGGTGCTTCCCCTGGTCGGATGGAGGCAGTCAGCAAGGAAGCAAAGCGAGGGGTGGGGAGGGGATTGATTTGAGACGGATTGATTGCGGACCTGCTCGACCATCTTGTGTCGTAGGACGTGGTTGCGGTCGAGCACCTTGATGGCGCAGGTGGCGGCGTTGCGGGTGTCCTTGGCGATCTTGACCTTGGCGAAGCTGCCCTCGCCGACGGTCTTGCCGAGCTCGTACGGCCCCACCCGCGTCGTCCGCCTCGGCCCCCCGCCCGCCGCCGCCATCCCTCCTTCCTCGGTGGCGGTACGGTGATGGCGGATGAATTAATCAATCAAATCAATGGATCAATGGATGGATGAGGGTAGGAGGTAGGTCGACGCTGGGTCGTTGGGTCACCGGTCGGGTCTCTCCCTGCCGTTGGCGTTGTTTCGCTCTGGAATTCACGGCCGGTTTATAAGAGAGAAAGAGAGAGAGAGAGAGGCAGAGGATAGAGGCGGGGGCGGGTGGAAGCGCGTGGAATGAGACGGATGGCGGCGGGCGGGCGGGCGCACTCAGTGCGCGGGTCCCATCCCCCGTGGCCGTGGGCCGCGCATGGGCACCGCTTGGCTGGGCCTGGGCGTGGCGTGGATAACTACTGCGAGCGGCCGTGACGGGACGGTAAAGAGAGGACCAAAACAAAGCAAAACAGAAAGGTTAGCAGTACGCTACCGTGCCACGCGGTGGACAAACCTGGACCGGCACACGCGTGCGTGCGTTCATCTATCCTAATCCTATGTTTCCTAAAAAAAATATCCTAATCCTAGTTTTTTTAGGGGTCTAATCCTAGTTTCGTGGGTGGCGGTAAAGATGAGATGTCCGTGATTTCCCGCGTCAGTTTTGTTCGGATCGTGTTTTTGGTCGTCGAAATGTCCGTGAGTCCGTCTGTCTATCCACGGATATGCGCGCTAAGGGCATCTCCAGCCGCGCCCCCAACAGGCATTCCTCAGGCGAATTTGCCGCACCGGCGTCAAAAAAAGGCCCCAGTCGCGTTCCCAGGAGCCCGTTTTTCGCCGGCTCGGGCCAAAACTGATGCCGGCAGATCCAGGCCGAACCCGGCGCCCTGGGGGCGCTTGGGGAGCCGGCACAAGCGAAAAAGGCGCGTGGGCCCGCCCTGGAGGCGACCCGAGGGCCTTTTCCCGCCGTTTCTTGACGCTTTTCCCTCGCATCTCTCCCGCTCACTCGCCTTCCTCCTGCCATTCTCTCCCTTTCTCCCGCCAAACCCCCTCCCGCTCGCCGCGAAGAAGTACGCCATGCCGCGCGCGGCGGCAACCGCGACTGGCGCCGTGGCCCAGCCGAAGCAGAGGAAGCCGAGGGCGCCGCCATCGAAGCCACCGGGCCTGTCGAACGCCGAGTGGAGGGTGGAAGTTCAGCGGCGCGAAGCAGTCACCGCCGACAAGCGGAACAGGGCCATAGCCAAGAAGGCCCGCGACAACGCGGCGCGCACGGCGGCGTCTTCCTCATCGGTCGACCAGGCGGGGATGAATCCACCCGTCGTCTGCCACGCCCGGTACGCGCCCTGGGGACAGCAAGGCGCCGGATCTCCATGGGGTTCATAGTCGCCCGGCTACGCCGACGGCGACGCGCACGGTGGGTTCAACCCAAACGTGACCTTCCCTCATGGTCACCCCGCTACGCGCACGCCCTCGCCCACCTTCGTCGGCGTGCAGTACCCTCGATACAACTACTCGCCGCCCGCCGCCTACGCGTCCACACCGACGCCCCATCTCTACCGTGGATCGCTACCCTTCTCGCACCTCGGCGACGCCGACGACACGGGAGCCGACATGGACGACATCATCACGACAGGATCGACCGCGGCCGCCGCGTCTCCCGGGTTCGCCACCCAGGACGAGGTAGTGGACCTCAGCCCGCGCACGCCGACTCCGCCAACGCCTGGAGCCGACCCCGCCGAGTGAATCGTTGCGCACGCGAATTTGCGGCGGTGGCGCTCTGTTTTTTGTAACGCCAGACTATGTCCGATCGCCGGATTTGCGGCGTCTTTTGAGAGCGGGAACGACCAAGTTTAAATTTGCTGCATTCTGGGACCGGCACGTGGGGGCGTGACTGAGAGCTAGGTCGCCCCCAGGGGCCGAACTAGCACCGGTACGCCCCCAATCCGCTCTATTTAAACGCCCTGAGGGGCCGAACGGCTGGAGATGCCCTAAAAACCGAGTCAGTCGTGCGCGCAACTTCCACGAAGGAGCGGCGTACGGGTGCGGGCCGTACGCCAATCATGCAACACCTGAAAACGACCTCATTCGTGCTGCCTGCTTGTACTATATCCCTCGAACGTCTCTCACCTCCTCGCCCACTCAGTCAGTTAGTCATCTACTCATCTCGGGTCGGTCAAGAATCTGCCACGGCACTCCGCGAACACCCGCGCCCCGACAAATTCATCGCGGTCATGACAGGTCTACGATACTTCCTCCACGTCAAAACATAGCGCATACTGCATTTGTCTTGAGTAGGATTTTATAAAGATTGACCAAGTTCATATGAAAAACAAATGTATTCTCAGGGAATGCATCTCCGACTTGGCAGACGATTCAGCACGGCCTCGAGCTCTTGAAAAAGGGCATCATATGGCGCGTTGGGGGCGGGCAGGACATCCGCATTTGGAGAGACCGGTGATTGCCTAGGGAGCCATCACACCAACCCATCTCCCTGCAGGTTACGTGCCGCCTAAGGAGGGTGGCGGAGCTCCTGGATGGCGAGGGGTCCTGGCGCATGGACCTGCTCCACCGCTACTTCCTCCCTGCGGATGTCGACGTCATCACCAGTATCCGTACGTCGACCCGCGTCACCGAGGATATTATTGCATGGGCACCAGAGAGGAACGGTATCTTCACCGTTCGGTCCGCCTACCGCCTGGCCATGGACGAGCGCGAGCGTCCTTCGGCTTCCGCCATGAGCAGGGCACCGGATGGTCGTCGCGCCATCTGGAAGCTCATATGGGGGTGCCCTGCTCCTCCTAAGGTACGCGTGTTCGCTTGGAGAGTCGTCACCAACTCACTTGCTACTTGGGCCAATAAAGCCTCACGACACCTCGAGCTTACTGACATTTGCCCCCTGTGTGGTGTTGAACGCGAGGATGGATTCCATGCGCTTTGCAGGTGTCTCCTGGCAAGAGAGCTCTGGCGAGTTATGGCCTTGGACTGGAACATCCCCAAGGTGGAGGCCATCGTCAACACTGGCCCAGAGTGGATCTTTTCACTGCTGGACCCCTTGGATGAGACGACGAGACTGGTGGTGCTCATGACCATGTGGAGAGTATGGCATTGTCCGGAATGAGATCACACACGACAAGGCGCCACCCACTGCCGAAGCCTCTCGACGCTTTTTGCACGGATACATCAACTCACTCCTGTGCATACAGCAACATCCTGATGGTAACCTAGAGAAAGGGGAGATGGTGCTCCTGCCTTCACCACCATGCGCTCCAGAAAGTACGGCGCCCAGGGTGCGCGCACACTGGGTACCGCCCCAGCCGGGCTGGGTTAAGTTGAACACGGATGGGAGCTACATAGCGGCCACAGGTGCGGCAGGAGGAGGTATGATCCCGCGGGATGACAGAGGCGAGATCATCTACAATGCATGTAGGGAGCTACGTACATGCGACAACGCTTTAGATGCGGAGCTGGCAGCGTGCAGAGAAGGCTTGGAGCTGGCCTTGCACCGATCTAACCTACCTATTCTGGTTGAGTTGGATAGACAGAGGCGGTGTCGATGATTACAGCGCGCGAGATGGATAGATCGTCACATCGTGCACTTATAGAGGAGATTCGTAGGTTGGCTGGAAGCGATGCTAGGGAGATCTCTTTTACTCTTTGTAGCCATCTGCAGAACGAGATTAGTCATGAGTTGGCCGCCTATGGCCGTAGAACTCCGCGCACAGCAGTCTGGCTTACTGCTGGGATGGACTTTGTTGTAAACCTGGCTCTTGCTGAGAAGCCTCCTTGAGTAATGAGAACTCCTTTTTCCCCGCAAAAAAAAGAAAAACAAATGTATATATAAAAAATGTTTTCATGTTCGGTTTCAAAAAATAATGTTTTCATGTGATGAATATAATGATCTTCTTCTTCTTCTTCTTCTTTGCCGGTGATGAATATAATGATTTTTTTGGCGGAAAAACTTTCAATCTATTCATCTTCAATCATGGCAGTACAATGAATACCAGGAATAAAAATTATATCCAGATTCGTAGACCACCTAGCGACGACTACAAGCACCGAAGCGAGCCGAAGGCGCGCCGCCGTCATCGCCCCTCCATCACCGGAGCCGGGCACAACTTGTTGTAGTAGACAGTCGGGAAGTCGTCGTGCTAAGGCCCCATAGGACCAGCACCCGAGAAACAGCAACCGTCGCCGATGAAAAATAACGTAGATCGGAAGGATCCAAACCGAAGACACACGAACGTAGACGAACAACGACGAGATCCGAGCAAATCCACCAAAGATAGATCTGCCGAAGACACACCTCCACACGCCCATCAACGATGCTAGATGCACCGCCGGAACGGGGGCTAGGAGGGGAGACCTTTTTTTTACAGAAAGACTGTAAAGGAACCCCCTACAGTATAATTGGTGCAACAAACCCAAATTGCAAGTACCATGCCTTGAACTTGGGTGGATGGGAAGGCATCAACCCCTTCCCACCACTAGGCTATGCCTTAGGAGGGGAGACCTTTATTTCATCTTCAGGGAGCCGCCGCCGTCTCGCCTTCCTGAATAGGACACAAACCCTAACAAGATTAAAAAAAAGACTAAAAATGGAGCCATCCCGCCGGCCCTTGGCAGAATCCACCGCGCCTCCATGGCCCTAGGGCCACCGAAGACGAGGCATACCTGCGCTAGCGCCAGCGAGAGGCACGAACCCTAACCTTCTTTCTTGGAGGAGGAGGAGGAGGAGGAGGAGGCGGAGCCCTGGCTCTAGGTACGTGCCGATGTGATTTATAATGATCTTGATGCAAGGCATGGCACTCGCAAAGCAAACACTCAGAGGGCCCAGTCATTGTGCAGTCTGATTCATCGACGGCACTCGCATCTCTCATGGGTGATTGTTTGGATTGCTCAGCGTTGGTCATTTAGTTTCTATAAGATTAAATTATTGATGCTTGACAGGGAGTTTATTCTCAAAAAATTAGTCATCAATAAAATAGGGTAGCAGGTCGTTTGACTGGTTATAGTAGAACTTACTACTGTATGGCTACACCGTGAACCTCCATGTATTGAGAATCTTTTGCTACTTGACTGTAACCGTATCTCTATGAAATAAAACTCACATTTATCCAGCAAAAAGATTATAATGATCTTGATTATGTATTATACGTGTTAATGATACTTATTCAATTTCCAAACGTTTGATCGTGCGCTAGGGTGAATCTATGGATCAAGGCCTCCTCGCCTTTGTGAACCAGTCTGTGGTTGGATGGGTAGGAGGACGGTGGTATCCCCATCCCACCAGGGTTCAAGCCCTAGACTTGGCACTGGTGCTCGCTTTATTCTATGATTTATTCCAGGTTTCTGGTGATGTTTGTTTAGTGGGAGAAGACGTTGTCGTCATCTGTGAGGTGTCTGTAGTGACTTCACAAAATCTTAAGATGCTATGTCAGCTTAGTCTCTCGGAGGTGCTCATAGGGGTCGCTTGTGCGTGCGTGCGTTCATTGAGGGGTGTGTGTGTTCGTGTATATGAGCGACTTCGATTGTACTATATTTTAAAAAGGCCTCCTCGCCTTCTTTTCCAATGGTGCCTTTTTTGCGAAAAGCATAAGGTCAATTATAAAAGTTCACTAGAAGTACAAATCATCTCAAACATAATCAAAATTATATCGAGATTCCGAGATCTGCGGACAACCATTACTGCCGCCAGAACGAGCCGACGGCGCACAGTTGTCGTCACTCCCCTGCTGAAGCCGACTTCACATTGTCGATGACAACCGAGAAGTCTTCGCGCACGTGTCCCTAAGGATCAACGCCCTAAAGCCGGAGTCGTCGTTGGCACCTTGCATATATCTGAACAAACCGACACCAAATCTCTACATATAACGAGAAGCCCTAACCTCACCGGTCCAAGGAGACAACAAAAATCTATGTCGGAGCTCCCTCGACTATGCCTCATTCTTTTTTCGATGCTGGTTCTTGGCATCGTTAGGAAGCATCTGCATGTTGGTGTGTCTCAGATCTAGTTCTTCGTGTGGGAATTTTTCTACAATTTTCGCTCATTGGTGTTGTCCTACAGCCGAAATTGTGTGGTTGTGGGTATTCGACCTCAGGGCCAGTTTCAACCGACGAAGGTTAACTAGGTCGCCATTGTTGGGGCGTGTGATAGTTAATTTCCTCGTCTGTGTCTGGCCATACCTAGGACATTATGCAAACCCTCTCCGATATTTTCTTCTTGGGGGGGGGGGGGATAAACTCTATGGTTAGTCCATACAGAATCCCCCTTCCCCTCCCCTATCCCCCTCGCGTCGCCCCCACGGGCAGTCGAGCGGGGCAACCCTAGCCGCCAGCCTCCTTCTTCCCCCTCCCATATTCCTCCCCCGCCGCTGCCGGCTAGCGCCGCTAGGCAAAGCCCTGGTGGCACCGGCGGCGGCGGGAAACTTTCCCCCCTTTTTTGCTCAGCCTAGGGTTGGCGCGGGCACCGCGCTCGCAGGGGTGCGCGGCGCGGTAGCAGACGCGGGCGGTGATGGCGTGTGCGGTGGCGCGGGCGGCGGGGCCAAGCGTGTGAGCGGGTTGTGTGGCGGCTTCACGCGACGGCTCTATGGCGGATGCGGGCGCCGTCGGGTCGCCTGATCTGGCGGCCTGGCGGACAGCCCGGGCAGCGGGTCGTGGCGGCCTAGTCTAGGGCGCTACGGGGAGCGGCTGCTCAATCTTAGGGCGGGCGGCATGGTTGGCAACTCGGGCCGGCGGCCTGGTGAAGGAAATATGCCCTGAAGGCAATAATAAAGTTATTATTTATTTCCTTATTTCATGATAAATTTTTACTATTCATGCTAGAATTGTATTAATTGGAAACTTAGTACATGTGTGAATATATAGACAAAACATATTGTCCCTAGTATGCCTCTACTTAACTAGCCCATTTATCAAAGATGGTTATGTTTCCTAACCATAGACATGAGTTGTCATTTGATGAACGAGATCACATCATTAGGATAATGATATGATGGACATGACCCATCTGTTAGCTTAGCATTATGATCGTGATAGTTTCATTGCTACTGCTTTTTCAAGACTTATACATGTTTCTCAGACTATGAGATTATGTAACTCCCGAATACCGGAAGAACACTTTGTGTGCTACCAAACGTCACAATATAAAGGGGTGATTATAAAGGTGCTCTACAAGTGTCTCTGAAGGTGTTTGTTGGGTTGGCATAGATCAAGATTAGGATTTGTCACTCCATGTTTCGGAGAGGTATCTGTGGGCCCTATCGGTAATGCTCATTACTATAAGCCTTGCAAGCATTGTAACAAATGAGTTAGTTGCGGGATGAAGTATTACGAAACGAGTAAAGAGACTTGCCGGTAACGATATTGAACTAGGTATAATGATACCGACGGTCGAATCTCGGGCAAGTAACATACCGATGACAAGGGGAACAATGTATGTTGTTATGCGGTTTGACCGATAAAGATCTTCGTACAATATGTAGGAGCCAATATGAGCATCCAGGTTCCGCTATTGGTTATTGACCAGGGATGTGTCTCGATCATGTCTACATAGTTCTCGAACCCGTAGGGTCCGCACGCTTAACGTTCGATGACGATATGTATTATGAGTTATGTGTTTTTGATGACCGAAGTTTGTTCAGAGTCCCAGATGAGATCACGGACAAGACAAGGAGTCTCGAAATGTTCGAGACATAAAGATTGATATATTGGACGACTATGTTCTGACACCGTAAGTGTTCCGGAGAAGTTTCAGATAAAACTGGAGTGCCGGAGGGTTATCGGAACCCCCGGGGGAATTAATGGGCCTCGATGGGCCTTAGTGGAGAGAGAGAGAGGGGAGGCCAGGGCAGTCCGTGTGCCCCCTCCCCCTTGAGTCTGAATTGGACTAGGAGGGGGGCGGCTGAGGGAGTCCTGGATTAGGGGGTATCCGGACAGCCGGACTATGTACATCGTCCGGACTATTGAAGCATGAAGATACAAGACTCAAGACTTCGGCCCGTGTACGGATGGGACTCTCCTTTGCGTGGAAGACAAGCTTGGCAATCCGGATATGATATTTCCTTCCTTGTAACCGACTCCATGTAAACCGTATCCCTCTCCGGTGTCTATATAAACCGGAGAGGATGGTCCTTAGAAGGCCGATCACAATTACAATCATACCATCATAGGCTAGCTCTTAGGGTTTAGCCTCTACGATCTCGTGGTAGATCTACTCTTGTATTGCTCATATCTTCAATATTAATCAAGTAGGAAGTAGGGTTTTACCTCCATCGAGAGGGCCTGAACCTGGGTAAACATTGTGTCCCTTGCTTCCTGTTACCATCAGCCTAAGACGCACAGATCGGGACCCCCTACCCGAGATCCGCCGGTTTTGACACCGACATTGGTGCTTTCATTGAGAGTTCCCCTGTGTTGTCGCTTCGAGGCTTGATGGCGTCTTCAATCGCCAACAACATGGTCCAGGGCGAGACTTTTCTCCCCGGACAGATTTTTGTGTTCGACGGCTTCGCACTGCGGGCCAATTCGCTTGGTCATCTGGAGCAGATCGACAGCTACGCCCCTGGCCACCAGATCAGGTTCGGAAACTTGAACTACACGGCGGATATTCACGGAGACTTGATCTTCGACGGATTCGGCCCTGTGCCAGGAGCGCCGGACAGTCACGACGAGCATGGCCTAGACCTGCTGTCGGACAATGCTCGGGATATCATCCTTGTAGTATCCCCGGATCTAAATCCGGAACAGGTTGCGTTGCCTAAGGACGAAGGGGTGGACCCCGCCCTGCAGGCCGCATACTCATCGGCGGTGGAGCCAAACACAGGTCTCACCTCCATGGAGGCCTGTAACCCCGTGCCCCTAGACTCGTATCTGGTTGTTGGTTCCGGTCCACGTACCCTCAAGCCAGCCAAGCCAAGTTGGGCTCCGGTAATGGAGTTTACCGCTGCGGACATCTTTCAGCACTCGCCCTCTGGCGACATGCTGAACTCATTAAAGTCTCTCTCTTTGTCAGGAGACTCTGGGCCGAACTATGTCCGGCTTGAGTGGGAAGCAGGTGACAAAGGAATTCACTGCCCACCCACTGTTAGAGTAGTACATATAGCCATTGAAAGCACAAGTGCTCCCTAGGTGGTTTTGGTAATTAATGTCAACATATCTCTTGTTGGACTAACACTTTTATCTAGCATATTTCAGATAAGTTCAACATTGGAGTGGCATGGACTAAAGGATGTGGGAACTCCTTCAAGATGCTAAGGACAAAGGATTGGCTCAAGCTTCAAGCTCAAGACTCTTCATTTTACATTTCAGTGATCCAAGATCACATTGAGTCTATAGGAAAAGCCAATACTATCAAGGAGGGATGAGGTGTTGCTTAATGAGCCTCTTGCTTCATGTGCTTAGTGATATGCTCCAAAACCCTCAGCTGCTTTCCCACTTCCACACAAATGACCTAAACCCAAAGCCAAAATTGGTCATACCAATTCTTTCTATCTGGCGTCACCGAGTTTGGAAGTCTTAGCCACTGCCACAAACCCTAGGCAAATCGGTCTTACCGATAGGGATCTCGGTCTCACCGGGATGGGATTGTAATCTCTCTGTGTATGTCCATTATCAAAATCGGTCTCACCGAGTTTGAGCAATCGGTACTACCGAGATTACAATGCAAACTTCCTGGTTGACTCATTACCAAAATCGGTTCCACCGAGTTTGATAATCGGTCCAACCGAGTTTGCCTGACCAACTCTCTGGTTAGCTTGTTACCAAAATCGGTCCTACCGAGTTTGTGTAATCGGTCTCACCGAGATTACGTTATGCCCTAACCCTAACCATATCAATCCTACCGAGTTGCATTTCGGTCCCACCGAAAATCACTAATGGTCACTAGGTTTACTAAATCGGTCCGACCGAGTCTGTTGAATCGGTCCCACCGAGTTTGGTAAATTGTGTGTAACAGTTAGATTTTGTGTGGAGGCTATATATACCCCTCCACCTCCTCTTCATTCGTGGAGAGAGCTATCAGACTGAACCTACACTTCCAGTATCCTATTTCTGAGAGAGAACTACCCACTCATGTGTTGAGGCCAAGATATTCCATTCCTACCATATGAATCTTGATCTCTAGCTTTCCCCAAGTTGCTTTCCACTCAAATCTTCTTTCCACCAGATCCAAATCCTATGAGAGAGAGTTGAGTGTTGGGGAGACTATCATTTGAAGCACAAGAGCAAGGAGTTCATCATCAACGCACTATTTGTTACTTCTTGGAGAGTGGTGTCTCCTAGATTGGCTAGGTGTCACTTGGGAGCCTCCGACAAGATTGTGGAGTTGAACCAAGGAGTTTGTAAGGGCAAGGAGATCGCCTACTTCGTGAAGATCTACCACTAGTGAGGCAATTCCTTCGTGGGCGACGGCCATGGTGGGATAGACAAGGTTGCTTCTTCGTGGACCCTTCTTAGGTGGAGCCCTCCATGGACTCGCGCAACCGTTACCCTTCGTGGGTTGAAGTCTCCATCAACGTGGATGTATGATAGCACCACCTATCGGAACCACGCCAAAAACATCCGTGTCTCCAATTGTGTTTGAATCCTCCAAAACCCTTCCCTTTACATTCTTGCAAGTTGCATGCTTTACTTTGTCTGCTCATATACTCTTTGCATGCTTGATTGCTATGTGTTGTGAATGTTAAACTTGTGCCTAAACTCCACTTAAACTTAAAAGGGCTAAAAACTGCAACTTTGGTACTTAGTGTCTAATCACCCCCCTCTAGACACCTCTTCTCAAGGTCCTACAAGAGGTATCAGAGCATTGGTCTCCATTGCTTTGGTTTAATCACCATTGGAGGAAGATGGATGAGTCTACTTTGGGGAGTCTTAGACATAGAGTGCCTATTCTTGATGGAGAGTATTTTCATGAGTGAAAAAATGAGATGCTTGTAATTTTCAATCAATATCATTTGAACAAGTACATTGCTAGTCCTTGTGCACCTTGTGTTGATCCTATGCATCCTACCCTTGATGAGTCTATTGACATGTTTAGAAATGTTAGAACTGTTAATCTTATCACTAGAGGCTTGCCTAGAAACTTGATTATAAAACTGCCTACTCTTGAGTGTGCCTACACTATATGGAAATTTCTTGAGGAACGATTTCCTGATTATTCTTTGAAAAATCTTGATGAAATTCTTCATAAGTCTATTGCCTTGAGTAAGATGAATTCTAGTGATCCTATGTTTGGTGATCGTCTATTTGAGCTCACAAACCTCATGCGTGCCTAAGGAAATGTTGGTATTATTAGTGATATTATTTCCAAAGCTATAAAAATTCATAAACAAGATCATTGTCAAACTCACTCTAACGAATCACCCTCTCTAGGATTTGATCCACCACATGACGATGTTGAACATGGATACTATGATGAGGATGATGATAGTGACTTCGATCTTGATGATTCAATGAGACATTTTGGTCTTATGGCAAATCTTCGGGGATATATGTCAGGAGGAAAGGAATGGGTTCTTGATAGTGGATGTACCGATCACATGACCGGAGATAAATACATGTTTCGTGAGCTTGCTGATAATGATAGTCCTCGAAAATATGTCACTTTCGGTGACAACTCAAAGGGTAAGGTGGTTGGCCTCGGGAAGGTGACCATCTCACATGATAGCTCCATACAAAATGTCATGATCGTTGAATCTCTTGGATACAACTTACTTTTAGTATCTAGACTTGCTGACTTTGGTTTCAATTTCTTATTTACTGAAGTTGATTGCCAAGTGTTTCGTCGAGACAATCATAAAATGGTCTTTACCGGTATACGTAGAGGTGATCTTTACATTGTTGATTTCACTAAAAAGGCTCAACCTAAAACTTGCTTCATTGCTAAATCCTCAAAAGGTTGGCTATGGCATAGACGACTAGGTCACGTTGGCATGAGAAACCTTGACAAGCTTATTAAAGGAAATCATATCCTTGGAGTTAATGATGTCATATTTGATAAGGATAGACTTTGCAATGCTTGTCAAGCAGGTAAACAGGTTGGAGGAAGGCATCCCGTGAAGAACATCATGACCACAAGGAGGCCACTTGAGCTACTTCACATGGATCTTTTTGGTCCCAACTCTTATAAGAGTCTCGGTGGAAATTCTTTTGGTCTAGTCATAGTTGATGATTTTTCAAGATTAACGTGGGTGTTCTTTCTCGATGATAAATCGCAGGTCCAAAAGATCTTCAAAAACGTCGCTAGGAAGGCCCAAAATCAGTTTGAAGTGAAGATCAAGAAGGTTCGCAGCGACAATGGAACGGAGTTCAAGAATGCAAATGTGGACACCTTTCTTGACGAAGAAGGGATTTCACACGAGTTCTCGGCTACGTACACACCTCAACAAAATGGAGTTGTTGAGAGGAAGAACCGGACGCTCATCGAAATGGCGAGAATGATGCTTGATGAGTACAAGACACCGAAGCACTTTTGGGCAGAAGCGGTTGAGACAGCTTGTCATGCAACAAATCGCTTGTATCTTCACAAGCTACTCGGCAAGACGGCATACGAGCTCCTCACCGGTAACAAACCCCAAGTTGGATACTTTCGAGTATTCAGCTCAAAGTGCTACATTCTTGATAAGCATCATCGTTCTAAATTTGCTCCTAAGTCTCATGAAGGATTCCTACTAGGTTATGGCTCAAACTCTCACACATACCGTGTCTACAATAATTTCACCCGAAAGGTTGAAGAGACGGTAGATGTGAAGTTTGATGAATCTAATGGCTCGCAAGTAGAGCAATTGCCAATTGATGTAGGAGACAAAGATCCCTCGGAAGCAATCCAAGACTTGTCTATTGGCAAGGTCCATCCAACAGAGGTGAAGGAGAGTACCTCGTCTGTCCAAGTGGAAGCTTCTACTTCACGACAAGGTGAACCAAGAGTTGATACGGAAGCATCCACAAGTGGGACACAACAAGATGAAGGAAACGAGGAAGTGCATCAAGATGAACGTCAACAACCTCCTTCTCCACCACGACAAGAGAACGACAACGCCAACAATGAAGAATGCCAAGAAGAAGAAGATGAAGAAGAAGTTCAACCAAGAACCAAGCAAAAGCTTTCACGAGTTCGAGCAAGAATTGCTAAAGACCATCCCGTCGAGCAAATCTACAATGATATTCAAACCGGGAGAATCACTCGCTCTAAAACTCGTTTAGCTAACTTTTGTGAAAACTATTCTTTCATCTCTAGCATTGAACCTATGAAGGTTGAAGAAGCATTGGAAGATCCGGATTGGATAAACGCTATGCATGAAGAGCTACACAACTTTGAGAGGAACCAAGTTTGGACATTGGTTGAGAAGCCCGACAACAACCACAACATCATTGGTACCAAATGGGTGTTTCGCAACAAGCAAGATGAAGATGGACAAGTAGTTCGCAACAAAGCACGTCTCATCGCCCAAGGCTACACACAAGTCGAAGGTATGGACTATGGTGAGACTTATGCTCCTGTTGCTATACTTGAGTCCATTCACATCTTACTTGCCTATGCTAATCATCATGATATCACATTGTACCAAATGGACATTAAAAGTGCTTTTCTAAATGGTGAAATAGAGGAGGAAGTTTATGTTAAACAACCTCCCAGCTTTGTCAATCCTAAGAAACCCAATCATGTTTGCAAACTTCACAAAGCTCTTTATGGTCTTAAACAAGCTCCTAGAGCATGGTATAAATGCTTGACCAAGTTCCTTATTGAAAAAGGCTTTGAAATTGGGAAAATTGATTCCACACTCTTTACTAAAAGGGTTAATGGTGAACTATTTGTGTGCCAAATCTATGTTGATGATATTATATTTGGTTCAACTAACCCTCATTTTAGTGAAAAGTTTGGGAAGCTAATGTCGGAGAAGTTTGAGATGTCTATCATGAGTGAACTCAAATTCTTTCTTGGGTTGCAAATCAAGCAAACTAAGGAAGGTACATTTGTCTCTCAAACGAAGTACACTAAGGACTTATTCAAGAAGTTCAATATGCAAGAGTGCAAAGGTATGTCTACACCCATGCCTACTAGTGGACATCTTGACTTGACCAAAGATGGTGAACCAGTTGATCAAAAGGTTTATCGCTCTATGATTGGTTCATTGTTATATCTATGTGCTTCACGTCCCGATATTATGCTAAGTGTGTGCATGTGTGCATGATATCAAGCTGCTCCTAAAGAATGTCATCTTAAGGCTGTGAAAAGGATAGTGAGATACTTAATACATACACCAAATTTTGGCATTTGGTATCCTAAGAGGGCCTCTTTCGATCTTGTCGGCTACTCTGACTCAGACTATGCCGGAGACAAGGTTGATAGAAAGTCCACTTCAGGTACTTGTCAATTTCTTGGTAGATCTCTTGTGTCTTGGTCCTCCAAGAAACAAAACTCGGTATCCTTATCCACCGCTGAAGCGGAGTACATTGCCGCTGGTTCATGTTGTGCTCAATTACTTTGGATGACCCATACTCTTAAAGATTATGGGATATATGTGAAACATGTTCCATTGCTTTGTGACAATGAAAGTTCTATCAAAATTGGTCATAATCCTGTGCAACATTCTCGAACTAAGCATATTGAAGTTCGCCATCATTTCATTCGAGATCATGTTGCTAAGGGTGACATTGATCTTAAGCATGTTCGCACCGAAAAGCAATTAGCGGATATATTCACTAAACCTCTTGATGAGAAAGTGTTTTGCAGGTTGAGAGGAGAATTGAACATCATTGATGCTTCAAACTTGGAGTAGAAACTCCATTGGATACATGCAAGACATGAGCTTATGACTAATCCTTGATATTTCTCTTATGATGAAAATCTTATGTCTTGGATATATTTGTATCTTGCATGTTATCTAACCCATGTAGGTACTTGGTTGAATCAAATTCCATGAGATTGTAACCTACTCACATCTTGAGCAATCTCTACATCACCAAGTCTCTATACAAAGGTGGTTGAAGACAAGGAAGCACGAAACCATTTAAACATATCCTTTGACAAATTCTATGTTAAGCTTCATGATTGTCATTTTTGGATACACAAGTGCTCTTCCTTGCAAGAACTAACCCATGTTAGTAGATGGACTCAAATTCCAAGTGGTGCTCCCAACTCTTGATGAGCTACATCAACCTTGAGCAACCCACACAAGTTCAACTACATGATCAACACCACCAACCAAGGTATGTTATTCCATCTTAGAGAAGCTTTACTCCGAGACATGAGCTAAAGCAACTCGACAAGATGTGAATACATCAAGATGCTTAAACGAAAAATGGTAACCCCATTTTGAGCTTAAACTATGAGTATGACCTATGATCAAGTGATCTCACTTGACTCCTAAGTCAATATACTCTAACATAGGTGACTTTGTCGCCGACCATCTCTAGATGAAGTTCTCTTGTGTTTTCTTTTGTGTTTTTGCATTTGTCTCATGCATATTTTTTCCCCTTTCAAAAAAAAACTTCATCTAGATTTGTTTCTGTTTGCTCTGCATTTTCTGCATCAATTCATTGCATATCATTTAGTTAATTCCTTGCAAATATTTGTGAGATCTTTCTAGTCTAGTGAGCTGAGGTGACAAGTGCTTTCTCTGCGATGAACTCGGTTACACCGATTTGTTATTTTCGGTCCAACCGAAAACTCTCGGTACCACCGAAGCATACCACTCGGTGCCACCGATTTCACAACAGGAAAAACAGTTTGCCACTTGTTCTGAGTTTCTTCTGATCCAGCTCCACTCAATGAATCTTGTCCTCTAACAAGACATTTTTATCAAGTGCTTTATGTTGTGACTCAAGGATCAAACCCGTTCATGACAAATTCCAGAGGGAGAGAGAGAGATCACATCTTTATCAAGCCCTTCTTGGAAATTGATGTCAAAGGGGGAGAGAGAGATCACATGAAAGCTTATCATTTTAGAGAGAGTATCACCTTCTCAGGGGGAGAGAGATCCTTCAGGGAGAGAGAGAGAGATCTCCAGGGGAAGAGAATACTAGTAGAAAGTATTTCTCAAGGATCCCAGATGCTTGGTGTTCAAGAGGAGAGATGCCACATGTCTTCTTGAGGGGAAAGACATGTTCATATGTGCTTACTTGCATTAGTTTGCATTAGCTCTGTTCATTTATATCTATCAGCTCTGATTTTCTATTCCCTATCTTCTCCCAGTATCCCATGCTAGATTCAGGGGGAGCAAGACATCTAAGGGAAAGAAATCATTCAAATTCATTGCATATCTTTACTCTTGGGGACATGTCAAATCCAATGAAGTACTTAGTACTCACTCTCTACATGTCATCCCAGTCTTGGTATTCTTGTGGTTTCTTCTGTTTGCTCTGGCTAGTAGGTGTATCTGTGTTATCTAACCTTGTTTACACAGGATCATTCCATCCTAAGCCTACTCAAGACTACAAGGTAAGTGTATGCATCACAATCATGTGTATGAGGAATTCTTGCTGATGTACATACTATTTGCAAGAAGGACTCATGGGCATGAAGGTCTTTCCT
Organism: Triticum dicoccoides; assembly: GCF_002162155.2. NCBI lineage: Eukaryota > Viridiplantae > Streptophyta > Magnoliopsida > Poales > Poaceae > Triticum > Triticum dicoccoides. The sequence continues at coordinate 622,391,798 of NC_041387.1, forward strand.
TTAATACTTTTTGCTCTGATGCATATGGCCAAGATACATGTAACACATTGCCTGCTCTATCATGGTTATGCTCTCACATGCTTCTATATTTCATATTCACATGATTGCATACATGTAGGGGGAGCCTATGCTTGTTACATGTCTTTCCAAAGCTTTACTTGCTATTCTTCATATCCTTATCTAAAGCTTTGATGTATGTTGTCATCAATTACCAAAAAGGGGGAGATTCAAAGCACAAGTGCTCCCTAGGTGGTTTTGGTAATTAATGTCAACATATCTCTTGTTGGACTAACACTTTTATCTAGCATATTTCAGATAAGTTCAACATTGGAGTGGCATGGACTAAAGGATGTGGGAACTCCTTCAAGATGCTAAGGACAAAGGATTGGCTCAAGCTTCAAGCTCAAGACTCTTCATTTTACATTTCAGTGATCCAAGATCACATTGAGTCTATAGGAAAAGCCAATACTATCAAGGAGGGATGAGGTGTTGCTTAATGAGCCTCTTGCTTCATGTGCTTAGTGATATGCTCCAAAACCCTCAGCTGCTTTCCCACTTCCACACAAATGACCTAAACCCAAAGCCAAAATCGGTCATACCGATTCTTTCTATCCGGCGCCACCGAGTTTGGAAGTCTTAGCCACTGCCACAAACCCTAGGCAAATCGGTCTTACCGATAGGGATCTCGGTCTCACCGAGATGGGATTGTAATCTCTCTGTGTATGTCCATTATCAAAATTGGTCTCACCGAGTTTGAGAAATCGGTACTACCGAGATTACAATGCAAACTTCCTGGTTGACTCATTACCAAAATCGGTTCCACCGAGTTTGATAATCGGTCCAACCGAGTTTGCTTGACCAACTCTCTGGTTAGCTTGTTACCAAAATCGGTCCTACCGAGTTTGTGTAATCGGTCTCACCAAGATTACGTTATGCCCTAACCCTAACCATATCGGTCCTACCGAGTTGCATTTCGGTCCCATCGAAAATCACTAACGGTCACTAGGTTTACTAAATCGGTTCGACCGAGTCTGTTGAATCGGTCCCACCGAGTTTGGTAAATTGTGTGTAACAGTTAGATTTTGTGTGGAGGCTATATATACCCCTCCACCTCCTCTTCATTCGTGGAGAGAGCTATCAGACTGAACCTACACTTCCAGTATCCTATTTCCGAGAGAGAACTACCTACTCATGTGTTGAGGCCAAGATATTCCATTCCTACCATATGAATCTTGATCTCTAGCCTTCCCCAAGTTGCTTTCCACTCAAATCTTCTTTCCACCAGATCCAAATCCTATGAGAGAGAGTTGAGTGTTGGGGAGTGAGGGAGTCCTGGATTATGGGGTGTCCGGATGGCCGGACTAAGACCTTTGCCCGGACTCCCGGACTATGAAGATACAAGATTGAAGATTCCGTCCCGTGTCCGGATGGGACTTTCCTTGGCGTGGAAGGCAAGCTTGGCGATACGATATGAATATCTCCTCCCATTGTAACCGACTCTGTGTAACCCTAGCCCTCTCCGGTGTCTATATAAACTGGAGAGTTTTAGTCCATAGGACGAACAACAATCATACCATAGGCTAGCTTCTAGGGTTTAGCCACTCCGATCTCGTGGTAGATCTACTCTTGTACTACCCATATCATCAATATTAATCAAGCAGGAGTAGGGTTTTACCTCCATCGAGAGGGATCGAACCTGGGTAAAAACATCATGTCCCTTGTCTCCTGTTACCATCCGCCTAGACGCACAGTTCAGGACCCCCTACACGAGATCCGCCGATTCTGACACCGACATTGGTGCTTTCATTGAGAGTTCCTCTGTGTCGTTGCCTTTAGGACCGATGGCTTCTTCGCTCGTCAATCGCGATGCGGTCCGGGATGAGCCTTTTCTCCCCGGACAGATCTTTGTATTCGGCGGCTTCGCACTGCGGGCCAACTCGTTTGGCCATCTGGAGCAGATCGAAAGCTACGCCCCCGGCCATCAGGTCAGGTTTGGAAGCTTAAACTACACGGTCGACATCCGCGGGGACTTGATCTTCAACGGATTCGAGCCACGACCGGGCGCGCCGCACGGTCATGATGGGCATGATTTAGCTCTGCCATCGGACAACACCTAGAGCATTGCTCAGGTGTCCGCTCCGACCATTAGCTCGGAGCCCACTGCGCCAGTCGGGGACGGACGGTTGGACGCCGCCCCGGAAGCTGCAACCTCTATGGCGATAGAGCCGGATACCAGCCTAGTCCTTCGCAAGGCCCGTGACTCCAAGGTGTCGGACTCCGATCCAGACTCCGTAAATCCTGCACCTCTTTCGATTAAGCCTGATTGGGCTCCGGTCATGGAGTTCACCGCCGCATACGTATTTCAGCACTCGCCTTTTGGCGATATCCTGAATTCATTAAAGTCTCTCTCTTTGTCAGGAGAGCCCTGGACGAACTACGGCCAACACGGTTGGGATGCGAACGACGAAGAAATTCGAAGCCCACTCACCACCCACTTCGTAGCCACTGTCGACGATTTAACCGACATGCTCGACTTTGACTCCGAAGACATCGACGGCATGGACGCCGATGAAGGAGACAATCAAGAACCAGCACCTATAGGGAACTAGAAAGCCACCTCGTCATATGACATATACATGGTGGACACCCCTAAAGCGGGGGATGGCGAGGAGAAAACGGAGGATGATCCCTCCAAGAAGCAACCCAAGCGCCGATGTCAGCGGCGCCGCTATAAGTCCTGCCAAAGCAAAAACGGCGATTCCGGCACCGGAGATAACAACACGCCGGACAGTGCCGAAGACAACCCCCTCCAGCAGGATTCAGTGCAGGAGGATGAAGGAGCCAACCCTCATGAGGGAGCGACCGACAAAGAGGATGAGGACGCCAATTATATGCCTCCCTCCGAAGACGAGGCAAGCCTCGACGACGACGAATTCGTCGTGCCAGAGGATTCCGTCGAACAAGAGCATTTCAAATGCAGGCTCGTAGCCACGGCAAGCAGCCTCAAGAAGAAATAGCAGCAGCTTAGAGCTGACCAAGACTTGCTAGCCGACAGATGGAGCGATGTCCTGGTGGCTTAAGAGTATAAATTAGAACACCCATCCAAGAGCTACCCAAAGCGTAGGCTGCTACCCCAACTTGAGGAGGAAGCAACTAAACCTACATCACCAGCGTACGATGCGCCCGATCGGCCACCCCGTGGCCGCGATAGAGAGGCCTTCAGTCCCTCGACCCAAGCCGCACCCGGGCACCGCTCAAAACATACCAGACTACGGGGAGACGCAACAGACCCGCGAGACATCTTGGAGAATAAGGCAAGGCAAACAAGATCGATCTACGGATCGCATGGGCGCCCTGCTTCACGTGACGCTAGCCGTCACGCCGGACATAATAAGTATGGCCCGGCCGAATACAACAGGCCAAGCTCGTCCGAGCTGCTTCATGATATAGCCCAGTACAGGGGCGCCGCACACCCACTATGCTTCACAGACGAAGTAATGGATCATCAAATCCCCGAGGGCTTCAAACCCGTAAACATCGAATCATACGATGGCACAACATATCCTGCGGTATGGATCGAGGATTATCTCCTTCATAGCCACATGGCCCGTGGTGATGATCTACACACCATCAAATACCTCCCACTCAAGCTTAAAGGACCAGCTCGACATTGGCTTAATAGCCTGCCAGCGGAGTCGATTAGTTGTTGGGAGGACTTCCAGGGCACGTATGTGCGACCACCAGACGCCGATGACCTAAGCCACATAATCTAGCTGCCAGAGGAATCGGCCAGACAATTCTGGACACGGTTCCTAACCAAGAAAAACCAAATAGTCGACTATCCAGACGCCGAGGCCCTTGCAGCCTTCAGGCACAACATCCGAGACGAATGTCTTGCCCGGCACCTAGGACAAGAAAAGCCGAAATCTATGGCAGCCCTCACGACACTCATGACCCGCTTTTCTGCGGGATAAGACAACTGGCTAGCTCGTAGCAATATCATAACCAAGAGCCCCGGCAATTCGGATATCAAGGACAACAACGGTAGGTCACGTTGCAACAAGCATAAGCGCCGCATTAACGGTGACAATACTGAAGATACGGCAGTCAATGCCGGATTCAGAGGCTCTAAACCGGGTTAGCGGAAGAAGCCATTCAAAAGAAACCCTCAGGGCCCATCCAGCTTAGACCGGATACTCGATCGCTTATGCCAGATACACGACACCCCCGAACAGCCAGCCAATCACACCAATAGGGATTGTTGGGTGTTCAAGCAGGCAGGCAAGTTAAGTGCCGAAACCAGAGACAAGGGGCTACATAGCGATGACGAGGAGGGGCCCCGGCCGCCGAACAACAAAGGACAGAAGGGATTTCCCCCGCAAGTTCGGACGGTGAACATGATATACGCAACCCACATCCCCAAAAGGGAGCGGAAGCGTGCTCTCAAGGACGTCTATGCGTTGGAGCCAGTCGCCCCAAAGTTCAACCCATGGTCCTCCTGCCCGATCACCTTCGATCGAAGGGACCATCCCACCAGCATCCGTCATGGCGGATTCGCCGCACTGGTCCTAGACCCAATCATCGACGGATTTCACCTTACCAGAGTCCTAATGGACGGCGGCAGTAGCCTGAACCTGCTTTACCAGGACACAGTTCAAAAAATGGGCATCGATCCTTCAAGGATTAAACCCACAAAGACAACCTTCAAAGGTGTCATACCAGGTGTAGAGGCCAGTTGTACAGGCTCGGTTACACTCGAAGTGGTCTTCGGATCCCCGGATAACTTCCGGAGTGAGGAGTTAATCTTCGACATAGTCCCAGTCCGCAGCGGCTATCACGCCCTACTTGGACGAACCGCATTCGCAAAATTCAATGCGGTGCCACACTACACATATCTCAAGCTCAAGATGCCAGGACCTCGCGGAGTCATCATGGTAAACGGAAACACCGAACACTCTCTCCGAACAGAGGAGCACACGGCGGCCCTGGCGGCGGAGGTGCAAAGTAGCCTCTCAAGGCAGTTCTCTAATCCAGGCGTCAAACGTCCGGACAACGTCAAGCAGCCCGAAGTAACCTACAACAAATCCGGCTGGCACGTTCCGAGCAAGCATAGCAGTGTGGCCCCAACCCCAGCCCCCGCCAAATGGCAATACTGGTACCACGCGTACATAATTACGCCTTAGAGATACCATGGGCATAAGGGGAGGGGCACAACAACGGCACACCCAGAATGCGGCTCAACCGCACTAAGGGGCTCCCTATTTCGCTGTTTTCCTTTTTACACACTTTCATGACCCAACTATTCGGAAGGCCTGTCCGGCAATACACTCGCCGAATCCACGATGCAACAGCCAGGGAGAGAGCAAGCCACGTCAAAAGTCCAGGTGGTCTCTATAACGAGTTTAATACCTGTTTTACTTACAACCCCGTAGCTTGCCCCTGGAGGGGAACATGTCAAATACTCCCATCTCTTGCTTACCGCACTTCTTGTATCGTTCTGCTTTCGCAGCAGCCCCTTTTTTAATAAACAATATATATCTCTTACCTATTATTGTACTTATCTATTTTTTATATACAAATATGTTCAGTCATGACATTCTGCAACCGTACACTTTGGTGCGGACAATACACTAGGGGCTTATAACACCCCATAACATGGTGTGAGAAGACCGAACACTCTCACGAGTGCGGCACCCCGAACTTATAGCACTATATGCATCGGCTCTGAATCATGTCTTTGGTCAATAGTTGGGTTTGCCCGGCTCCCATGTTTTGGTACCTTACGTTCCGCATTGTTGGCTAAGGTAGCGCTGGGAGAACTACTGCGATTGTGCCCCAGTTGAGCTGGGTTAACACCTCAGTAGAGAAAGCTAAAACTGACTATCATGATAGTGCGAGAGATCGGTCGCTGTTCGCGAGGTTTCTTCGAGTCCTTAAAGACTTATGCCGCTTCGAGCGAGGAACCAGACTTATCCGGCCTAGGCATGGATAGCGCCCCGAACTCGGTCTTCCGAATACTAGGGGCTTCGCCAAAATTTAAAATTATGGAACTCTATGGCTAAGTGAGAGTGATGAAGCATTATAAGTCCGATGGCCTGGTTCATTGTGCTGAACGCCTCCCTAGATGGACCCAAGAATGGGAACAAGAGCGCTCAGGTTTATCCCGAACACCCCAGCACTCGTCGCATGGGGGTCGAAGTCGACGACTTGCATCTCTCAGATTTGATAAACGGCCGCACAGAAGGTAATATTTTAAATCAACAAGCGTTGCTTAACGCATATGAACAAAGCTTCAGCGTACAGGATAACAAATGCGAGTCTACTCAAAAATTACATCTTTGGAGCACTCATCCGCTATACGGCGGGCACGCTTCAGAATGCCATTATAATACATCTCGGGCGTACGATACTCCTTGCCCGGCGGTGGCGCGTCCGTCAACAACTTCTCCGTGTCTAGCTTGCCCCAGTGCACCTTAGCACGGGCAAGGCCCCGACGGGCACCTTCAATACAAATGGAGAATTTGACGACCTCAATCCACGGACACGCGTCCACCAGCCGCCGCACCAGACCGAAGTAGCTCCCAGGCATGACTTCTCCAAGCCACAGCCGAGCTATGAGGCCCTTCATGGCCTGTTCGGCCACCTTGTGGAGCTCGACCAGCTGCTTCAGCTGGTCGCTCAGGGGCACCGGATGTTCGGCCTCAGCATACTGAGACCAGAACACTTTTTCTGTCGAGCTCCCCTCTTCGGCTCGGTAGTATGCGGCGGCATCAGACACAGTACGGGGCAGATCAGCAAACGCTCCTGGAGAGCTCCAGATTCGGGTAAGTAGCAGATAATTAACTTTTATATTTTTGCTTTGCATAAAGAATGCCTTACCCGCCACTATCTTCTTCATCGCCTCGATCTCCTGAAGGGCCTTCTGGGCTTCGGCCTTAGCGGTCTTGGCACTCTCAAGAGCCAAGGCAAGCTCAGACTCTCGAGTCTTCGAGTCACGCTCCAAACTCTCGTATTTTTCCACGAGAGCCTGGAGCTCTTGCCGCACCTCCGCCACCCGCGCCTCCTGCTTCTCTCGCTCGGTGCGGTCCAAGGCTGCACTCTTTTCGGCCTTGGAGACCGCCTCCTTCAGGGTCGCCACCTCGGTCGTGGCTCCTGCAACATTAACGTTGGTCCTGTTATTATTTTGCAACCAAGTATTTCTATATACATTTACAGGAGGTACTATGTACCCTCTTTATCCTCGAGCTGCTTCTTGGCACGACCGAGCTTGCTCTTGGACCGCTCGAGGCTTTCCTTCAATACATTGACCTCCACAGTCAGTGCGGCAGAGGTCAGCAGCGCAGCCTGCATTCCCATATTGACATATTTCTATTAGACTCCTGCGTGTATCTTTTTAGATCCTCAGCTCGGCTTTTCTTTCCGAACACCGAACTGAGCATCAGGGGCTACTATCTATGCAGTAATATTTTATATATGTTTTTGAACACATACCTCAAAGCCTGTTAACAGGCTTGTACATGCTTCCGTCAGCCCGCTCTTGGCGGACTAAACCTTCTGAATCACCGCACTCATAACAGTGCGGTGTTCCTCGTCGATGGAGGCGCCGTTAAGTGCCTCCAGCAAATTGTCCGGCGCCTCCGGATGGACGGAAGTCGCCGGCGCCGCAGGCTTGCCCTTCTTATGGAGGCCCCGCCTGTTGGACTCTGGAACCGCTGATGGTTCCGGAGCAGTGTCCGGCCCGGGGCCGGACTTAGATCCCTCCGGGGCTTTACCCCCTTCGGGCTTGGAGTCCGGGAGATCGCCTTGCGGCGCCTCCAGGACCACCTCCTCCTGGTTTAGTCCCTTTCGAGACCCCACCTCGGTGTCGTCCGCATGGAGCGGGGAGGAGGCCGTCGGAAGTGAAGCGTTGTTCACATCCGATGAATTCAGGGAGCCGCTCGACGAATCACCAAGCTGAGCTCTGGGCGGACTGCATGATTAAAATTCGGCGTTAGACATTACCAAATAACAGAAGAGCGCCATGGGTCATTCGGGTAACCGGACACTTACGACTTTGCCAGGGGCTTGACCCTAGATGGCCATTCCTCCCTGCCGTCTTCCGCATCGGAGGCGTAGTCCGGCAGATGGGTCTTCCCCTTCTTGGACCCTCCGGCCTGCCCACTTGGGGCGGCCTTCCTTTTCTTTCCTCCCCCCGTTGGAGGGGAAGAGGCTTCTTCTTCTCCTTCCTCCTCCTCTTCTTCCGAAGCGGAGGGCGCGTCGGGGTTGTCGGGCGATGAATCTGACACCACCGGGCGCCGGGAACTCTTTCGGGTCCCCGTGGCCTTCTCCTTGGCCTTCTTCTCCGGCACCATGTGAGGTGCCGGAATCAGTAGCTCCGCTAGGCGTGCGTCTGCTGGGCCTTCGGGCAAAGGGGCCGAATAGTCAAACTGTCCGGATGTCCTCTTCCAGTCCTGTCAAAGAAACGGGAGTTTAGATCCCACATAAAGTCACACTATGAAATTCGGGTAGCCCGTAAGGGACTAAATGTAAGCTTACTTCGGAGGCTTGATGTTTGGTGCAAAATCCGCGATCCTCGGTGACGGGAGGGGAGACCTCGGAACTCTTGAAAAGGACCTTCCAGGCGTCCTCATGCTTCGTTTCGAAGAGCCGGGATAGAGTCTGGTGCTGGGCCGGGTCGAACTCCCACAAATTGAAGTCCCGTCGTTGACACGGGAGGATCTGGCGGAAGAGCATGACCTGGACTACGGTGACAAGCTTGACCTTCTTGGTCACTAGGTCTCGGACGCAGGTTTGGAGTCCGGTCACCTCTTCCGGATTGCCCCACGACAGACCTGTCTCTTTCCAAGATGTGAGCCGGGTGGGGATGCCGGATCGAAATTCGGGGGCCGCTGCCCACTTAGGGTCACGCAGCTCGGTGATATAGAACCACCCCGATTGCCATCCTTTGATGGTTTCCACGAAGGCACCCTCGAGCCAAGTGACGTTGGCCATTTTGCCCACCATAGCACCTCCGCATTCTGCTTGTCGGCCTTTCACAACGTTCGGCTTGACGCTGAAGATCTTCAGCCATAGGCCAAAGTGAGGCTGGATGCGGAGGAAGGCCTCACACACGACGATAAATGCCGAGATATTGAGGATGAAGTTCGAGGCCAGATCGTGGAAGTCCAGGCTGTAGTAGAACATGAGCCCCCGGACGAACCGGTGAAGAGGAAAACCCAGTCCGCGGAGGAAATGGGGAAGAAAAAAAACCCTCTCATGGGGCCTGGGAGTGGGGATGAGTTGCCCTACATCTGGAAGCCGGTGCGCGATGTCGTCAGACAAGTATCCGGCCTTCCTTAGCTTTTTGATTCACCCCTCTGTGACGGAGGAGGCCATCCATCTACCTCCCGCTCCGGACATGGTTGGAGAAGGTTGAGGTGGGAAGTGCGGGCTTGGGCGCTGGAGCTCGAGCGTGCAGGGACGGATAAGCAGAAGAGGAAGAAGGCGTGAATGGAAAGGGCGGATTCTTATCCCCTTATGGGCGGCCAAAACTACGAGCCCCCCACCGGCCTAATAAAACCCGCTTATCTCCCAAGCGCCGCGGTTAATGGCGCGGTTGGGTTACCCACACCCATATTGATGAGAATCCCAGAATAAGGGGACATGATCTCTGCTTTGACAAGACGTGCCAAGGAAACCACCTCGCTAAACGCGCTGAGGTGGAGCAGTAAAATGAATAAAAGCCTGGCCGTGGCATGATGTCACGCTGCGGAATACGTCAACATATCCGCAAATATTATTCTCTCTACGGTGGAATGTGGAACTTATTTTGTGGAGCCAGACACTACCCTAGTGTTCAACATCTTCTATGGAATATTTGGAGGAGGAACCCGCCTTGCAATGCCGAAGACAACTTGCACGCCGGACTCGTCGTCATTGAAGCCTGGTTCAGGGGCTACTGAGGGAGTCCTGGATTAGGGGGTGTCTGGATGGCCGGACTAAGACCTTTGGCCGGACTCCCGGACTATGAAGATACAAGATTGAAGACTCCGTCCCGTGTCCGGATGGGACTTTCCTTGGCGTGGAAGGCAAGCTTGGAGATACGATATGAAGATCTCCTCCCATTGTAGCTGACTCTATGTAACCCTAGCCCTCTCCGGTGTCTATATAAACCGGAGAGTTTTAGTCCATAGGACAAACAACAATCATACCATAGGCTAGCTTCTAGGGTTTAGCCACTCCGATCTTGTGGTAGATCTACTCTTTTACTACCCATATCATCAATATTAATCAAGCAGGAGTAGGGTTTTACCTCCATCGAGAGGGCCCGAACCTGGGTAAAAACATCGTGTCCCTTGTCTCCTGTTACCATCCGCCTAGACGCACAGTTCGGGACCCCCTACCCGAGATCCGCCGGTTTTGACACCGACAGGGAGACTATCATTTGAAGCACAAGAGCAAGGAGTTCATCATCAACACACCATTTGTTACTTCTTGGAGAGTGGTGTCTCCTAGATTGGCTAGGTGTCACTTGGGAGCCTCCGACAAGATTGTGGAGTTGAACCAAGGAGTTTGTAAGGGCAAGGAGATCGCCTACTTCGTGAAGATCTACCACTAGTGAGGCAAGTCCTTCGTGGGTGACGGCCATTGTGGGATAGACAAGGTTGCTTCTTCGTGGACCCTTCTTGGGTGGAGCCCTCCGTGGGCTTGCGCAACCGTTACCCTTCATGGGTTGAAGTCTCCATCAACATGGATGTACGATAGCACCACCTATCGGAACCATGCCAAAAACATCCGTGTCTCCAATTGCGTTTGAATCCTCCAAAACCCTTCCCTTTACATTCTTGCAAGTTGCATGCTTTACTTTCCGCTGCTCATATACTCTTTGCATGCTTGCTTGCTATGTGTTGTGAATGTTAAACTTGTGCCTAAACTCCACTTAAACTTAAAAGGGCTAAAAACTGCAACTTTGGTACTTAGTGTCTAATCACCCCCCCTCTAGACACCTCTTCTCAAGGTCCTATAGCCTTTTGTCTTTACCCCATTGTATAAGGGGTTTTCTGCATATTTCCTGCACCTGTACATGTATATATATCGGACTATGGCCCCATGGGAATGCAAGTTACATATTCCTAACATGGTATTAGAGCTTAGGCTTTTTTTAGCACGCGCAACTCGTGCTTGATCCTCTCCCCGCGCCGCCGTGTTCTTCTTGCCGGCTGTCGCTGTTTCTGTTGCCGCCGCGTTTTCTCTCCCACCTATCTCGGTCAGTCCGCCTCGTCCGGATCCGATTCGCCTGCCTCGAGCACTTAGATCGAGCCGGCGGACTCCTTCGTGCTGACTACAGATCGAGCCCGAGCGCCGCAGGACTCCTCTGCCCATTACTGACACGATCGAAGGACTTCTCTGTCCGTCCCCCACCGCTGAGATCGAGCCGCTGCAGTACGCCACTGCTTGTCTTGGGAAGGACCCGTGCGTGGATGACGCCCGCATCCTCCGGCCGCTGTCTGTCTCCGTCACCGTCCGACCGCCGTTCGTCCGCCACCGCTGAGATCTGTGCATGGTCGCTGCCATCTGTTTGAGGCTGCGTTGTCAGTTGACCTGGGCGTGGCTGCTTTGGGCCACGGTTTTGGGCCGTCCTGCTGGTGGCTGCTTGGCTGTTGTACACCCATCGGCTGATGTGCACACGCGAGGTGGTTCTGTACTTCTGGTGCGTCAGGCTGATTGTGTTCTAAAAAAAGTGTCATTGTTCAGCACAATGTCTTTGCATTGCTCCCAGTTGTCTATCGACGGTGTTTCTTATACTGGTCCCGTCGCGCATATTCATCGTCTAACGGTGCTTGGTGCTCGTCCGTTCATGACGTCGTCTTCGTCGACGTCTTCCGTAGATTGTGCTGGTCGTTCTTTTGCGGCTCCTCCTTCGACTTTCACACATGGTGATTGTTGCTCTACACCGACTCCTTTCGCGACTTTCACCGGCTGTGCTGGTGCATATGACTCCATTGACTGTGCCTCGCACATGCGTCTTCCTTTGGCGCTTGGTGCTTGTCTGCGTATGGCCTCGTCTCCCCCACCGGCCTTTGCGGACACTACGGCCTCGTCTCCTCCACGGGCCTTTGCAGACGCTACTGGTCATGCTACACCGCCACATGTAGCGGCTTCCACAGGCAGTGGTGGCCGCTGCTCTGCGAGTGTTACTACATCGACTACTTCAGCTGTGTACTTCACTCAGGAGGAGATTGCGCGACTTCGCATGCTGATTACATCTGACTCACTATTGTTGGGTCCCTCTACGATGACCTCTTCAGTTGAGTCCCTGACCGAGCAGGAGCTTGTGCGACTTCGAGGCCTGTTAGCTCCAACTTCTGGTTCTACATCTACAGGTTTCACTGGTTCTGCTACTGACTCTTCTGGCATAGTGAGATCACCTTCTACACAAGTAGGTACATCTCCATGGATTCTTGATACTGGAGCATCTTTTCATATGACTCATGATTCATCTACTCTGTCCTCTGCTCGACCTCCTGATTCTCCTGTTCATGTTCTTACTGCTGATGGTACATCTCTTCCTGTTACTGGTCGAGGAATTCTTAGCACTTCATCTTTTCATGTTCCTCATGTTGCTCATGTTCCTCGACTAACCATGCAGCTCATGTCCGGTGGTCAGATTGTTGACTCAGGTTGTCGGGTCATTCTCGACTTCGACTCTTGCTCTGTTGTAGACCGTCATGCTGGTGCTCTTCTTGGTGCTGGCCCCTGGCGCCGTGACTCCCAGGGCCTCTAGGAGCTTGACTGGCTTCACCTTCCCTCCGCTGCTACCACCGCCAGTCACTCCGCCTCTGTTGCCTTGTCTACCAGCTCTTTTCAGCAGTGGCATCATCGCCTTGGTCATTTGTGTGGCTCTCTTCTCTCCTCTTTAGTTCGACGCGGTCTTCTTGGATCCGTCTCCGGCGGTGTGTCTTTAGACTGTCAGGGTTGTCATCTTGGTAAACAGATCTAGTTACCTTATCCTCATAGCAAGACTGTGTCTCAGCGTCCTTTCGACCTTGTTCACTCCGATGTTTGGGGTCCAGCTCCCTTTGCCTCGAAAGGAGGTCATCGCTACTATATTATCTTTATAGACGATTTCTCTCGACACACATGGATATATTTTATGTCTTCTCGTAGTGAGGTCTTGTCTATCTATAAGTGTTTTGCTGCCATGGTTCACACTCAGTTTTCTACGCCTATTCGTGTGTTCCGTGTTGACTCTGCTGGAGAGTATATCTCCAACATGTTGCGTGGGTTTCTTGCCGAGCAGGGTACTCTTGCTCAGTTCTCTTGTCCTGGTGCTCATGCTCAGAATGGTGTGGCTGAGCATAAGCATCGTCACCTTCTTGAGATGGCTCGTGCATTGATGATCGCCGCCTCTCTTCCGCCTCACTTTTGGGTTGAGGCTGTCTCCACTTCTACCTATCTCATCAACCTTCAGCCGTGCACTGCTCTGCAGGGTGGTGTTCCTTTTGAACGTCTCTTTGATCGTTCTTCTGATTACTCGATGCTTCGTATGTTTGGTTGTGTTTGCTATGTTCTTCTAGCCCCTCGTGAACGCACCAAACTGTCCGCTCAGTCTGTTGAGTGTGTCTTCTTAGGCTATAGTGATGAGCATAAGGGCTATCGTTGTTGGGATCCTATCGGTCGTTGGATGCGTATTTCTCGGGATGTGACTTTTGATGAGTCTCGTCCCTTCTATCCGCACCCATCTTCCTCGACCTTTTCAGTGGAGGATATATCTTTCCTCACTTTCCCGACACACCTATCACTCCCCCTCAGCCCTTGTCTATCCGTAGTGCTACCCCTGCTTCTCCGCCTATCATAGATTCGCCCTCACCATCGCCCATGGTTTCCTCACCTCGCATGTCACCGGATTCTCCACCTTCATCCCCGGTGACTTCTTCATCTCCATCCCCTGAGTCTACCTCGGCGATTCCTCCTCGTATTTTTCCATCTTTTCCTCAGTATTATGCTCGTCGTTCGCGTCCTGTGGATGCGTTTACTGATGCATCTACTGATGCATCTACTGATGTGCCATCTTCCTCCTCTCAGCCTACTTATGGCCTACGTCCTCGTCCGCTTCCGCCTGTTGATCGTCTTGGTTTTCCAAGCACTGGCAGAGGAGCTTGCTGCTCTTGAGCGCACCGACATGTGGTACCTTGTTTCTCTTCCTCCCGGTGTTCGTCCAATCACTTGTAAGTGGGTCTACAAGGTTAAGACTCGCTTCGATGGATCTCTTGAGCGCTACAAAGCTCGCCTTGTGGCTCGTGGCTTTCAGCAGGAGCATGGTCATGATTACGATGAAACTTTTGCTCCGGTGGCCCATATGACCACTATTCGCACACTTCTTGCCGTGGCCTCTATTCATCATTGGTCTCTGTCTCAGCTTGATGTTAAGAATGCCTTTCTTAATGGTGAGCTGCGTGAGGAGGTTTTCGTGCAGCCTCCACCTGGGTATTTAGTTCCTGATGGCATGGTCTGCCGTCTTCGTCGCTCTCTCTATGGCCTTAAATAGGCCCCTCGCACCTGGTTTGAGCGTTTTGCCTCTGTGGTGACTGCCGCTGGGTTTTCAGCGAGTGCTCATGATCCAGCGCTGTTTATCCACCTTTCAGCTCGTGGTCGGACTCTTCTTCTTCTCTATGTCGATGACATGATCATCACTGGTGACGACCCCGAGTATATTGCCTTTGTGAAGGCCCGTCTTAGTGAGCAGTTTCTTATGTCTGATCTTGGCCCTCTTCAGTACTTTCTTGGGGTAGAAGTCTCATCTACCTTTGATGGCTTTTTTATTTCCCAGGAAAAGCATATACATGATCTTCTTGCTCGTGCTGCGCTTACTGATGAGCGCATTGTTGAGACTCCCATGGAGCTCAATGTTCACCTCCGTGATACTGATGGTGACCCCTTGTCTGATTCGACGCGTTATCGTCATCTCGTTGGGAGTATTGTCTATCTAGCTGTCACTCGTCCGGATATCTCTTATCCAGTCCATATTTTGAGTCAGTTTGTCTCTGCTCCCACTTCAGTCCACTACAGTCACCTTCTTCGTGTTCTCCGATATATTCGTGGCACGATCTCTCACCGTTTGTTCTTTCCTCGCTCCAGTTCATTACAGCTTCAGGCCTTTTCGGATGCTACGTGGGCTAGTGACCCCTCGGATTGCCGTCCACTTTCTGCCTACTGTGTTTTCATTGGTGGTTCTCTCATTGCCTGGAAGACGAAGAAACAGACCGCAGTTTCCCGTTCGAGTGCAGAGGCTGAGTTGCGAGCTATGGCTCTTTTGACGGTAGAGGTGACTTGGTTACGGTGGTTACTTTAGGATTTTGGTGTTTCTGTGATTACACCTACTCTGCTATTGTCTGACAGTACATGTGCTATTAGCATTGCGCGTGACCCTGTGAAGCATGAGCTCACCAAGCATATTGGTGTTGATGCTTTTTATGTGCGTGCTGGTGTGCAGGATCAGGTTATTTCTCTTCAGTATGTGCCTTCCGAGTTACAGCTGGCGGATTTATTTACGAAGGCCCAGACTAGAGCACAACATGGCTTCTATCTCTCCAAACTCAGTGTTGTTCATCCACCATGAGTTTGAGGGGGGTGTTAGAGTAGTATATATAGCCATGTAGCCTTTTGTCTTTACCCCATTGTATAAGGGTTTTTTTTGCATATTTCCTGCACTTGTACATGTATATATACCGGCCTATGGCCCCATGGGAATACAAGTTGCATATTCCTAACACCCACCACCCACTTTATTGCCACGGTCGATGATTTAACCGACGTGCTTGACTTCGACTCCGAAGACATCGACTGTATGGACGACGATCCAGGAGATGTACTGGAGCCACCGCTCATAGGACGGTGGACAACCACCTCTTCATACGATATATATATATGGTAGACACTCCGAAAGAAACCAATGGCGATGAGGCAACAGAGGATAACCCCTCCAAGAAAAAAGCAAAGCATGGGCGTCGCCAGCGCCACTCCAAGCCCTGCCAAGGCAATACCAGCACCAGAGACGAAAATAATCCGGACGGTGCCGGCGATGAATACAACCCCGATCAGCCCGCCTTCGAGCGGGCCGAGCAGGAAGACGGGCAGGACAGCCCATACGAACAGGAGACGGACGGGTATCCGGAGGAGGACAACTACATGCCCTCCTCCGAAGACGAGATTAGCCTCGATGATGATGAGTTTGGCGTGCCCGAGGACCCCGCGGAGCAGGAGCGCTTCAAGCGCCGGGTTATTGCCACTACGAGAAGCCTGAAGAAGAAGCAGCAGCAGCTTCAAGCTGATCAAGACCTGCTCACAGATAGATGGACAGAAGTCCTCGCAGCCAAGGAATATGGACTCGAGCGTCACACGGCTGACCGGCCGCCTCGAGGTCGGGATAAAACGACATATCAGCCCGAATACCAGCCCGCACCCCCGCGCCAGTTTGCTATGGCCTGGGGAAATACTCAGGACCTGCGCGATAAATTGGATAACACCGCAGGACAACCAAGATCGATCTACGGATCACGGGGGCGCGCTGCAGCACATGACGATGACCGTCATACCGGATACACTAATAGCAAATCCGGCCGGGCCGAACATTACCAGTCAGACGCAGCCGGACTGCGTCACGACATTTCCCGGCACAGAGGCACCGCACAGCCCCTCTGCTTCACCGATGAAGTGATGGATCATGAATTCCCAGAAGGGTTCAAACCCGTAAACATCGAATCATACGATGGCACAACAGACCCCGCGGTATGGATCGAAGATTTCCTTCTCCACATCGACATGGCCCACGGAGACGATCTACATGCCATCAAATATCTTCCCCTTAAGCTCAAAGGACCCGCCCGGCACTGGCTAAATAGCCTGCCCGCAAACTCCGTTGGCAGTTGGGAAAACCTGGAAGACGCATTTCTTGACAACTTCCTAGGCACATATGTGCGACCTCCGGATGCCGATGACTTGAGCCACATTACTCAACAGCCTAGAGAATCAGCCAGGAAATTCTGGACTTGGTTCCTAACTAAAAAGAACCAAATAGTCGACTGTCCGGACGCCGAAGCCCTGGCAGCCTTCAAGCTTAATATCCGTGACGAGTGGCTCGCCAGACACCTCGGCCAGGAGAAACCCAAGTCCATGGCAGCTCTCACGACACTAATGACCCGCTTTTGCGCGGGCGAGGACAACTGGTTGGCTCGTAGCGGCACTACACCACATTCTGGCACTTCATATGTCCGTGAAAATAATGGCAAGCTACGGCGCAACAGACACAAGCGACGGAACAATGGCAACAACACCGAAGACACGGCAGTCAACGCCGGATTCAGCGGATCTAAATCCGGTCAGCGGAAGAAGCCATTCAAAAGAAACAATCAGGGACCGTCTAGTCTAGACCGTATACTGGAGCGCTCGTGCCAAATTCATGGCACCTCGGACAAGCCAGCCAACCACACCAATAGAGACTGCTGGGTATTTAAACAGGCCAGCAAAATAAACACCGAAAACAAGGACAAGGGGCTACACAACGACGATGACGAGGAGCCCCGGCGTCCGAACACGGGGGGACAGAAGAACCCCCCCCCCCCCAGGTGAAAACGGTCAACACGATCTACGCCACTCACATCCCCAAGCGGGAATGGAAGCGAGCACTACGGGATGTCTACGCGATGGAGCCAGTCGTCCCCAAATTCAACCCATGGTCAGCTTGTCCGATCACCTTTGATCGTAGGGATCATCCTACTAGCATCCGCCACGGCGGCTCGGCCGCATTGGTTCTAGACCCAATCATAGACGGATTTCACCTCACAAGAGTCCTTATGGACGGAGGCAGCAGCCTGAACCTGCTTTACCAGGACACAGTGCGCAAAATGGGCATCGATCCTTCAAGGATCAAGCACACCAAAACCACCTTTAAAGGTGTAATTCCTGGAGTAGAGGCCCGTTGTACGGCCTCTATAACATTGGAAGTGGTCTTTGGATCCCCGGATAACATCCGAAGCGAGGAGTTAATCTTTGATATTGTCCCTTCCCATAGTGGTTCCCACACACTACTCGGGCGAACCGCATTCGCTATATTCAATGCGGCACCACACTATGCATACCTCAAGCTCAAGACGCCAGGCCCGCGCGGGGTCATAACAGTCAACGGAAATATGGACCGCTCTCTCCGTACAGAATAGTATACTGCAGCCCTTGCGGCAGAAGTACAATGCGGCCTCCTCCAGCAAACCACCAATCCAGCGACGACAACCTCAAGCACCGTCAAGCGAGGTTGGAGCACCCCGCAACAGGATCACCAGGCACGCCAAGATCACGACTAGCAATCCGGCCTCCACTTAAATCCCATCAAAGCAGCATTCGTGCCACGCGTACACAATTACACACTCAAAATACCATGGGCACAGGCGGAGGCGCAGCAGTGGCTCAGTCAACAGTGCGGTATAACCGCCACATACCTTCGTAACCTTTCCTTTTACCTTTCAGGACATTGCGTTAGTGCAGCCTCTCCAGAAGAGCCGTATTGTCGGACTTACATAGGAGAGAAAACCATGGAGGCAACAGGCTTTGCGCACAGAAGGAAATACCCAGGTGGAATCTATTTACGATCGTTATACCTGCTTTATCTATCTGTATGTAGCCTGCCTCTGGATAGGGTATGTCAAATACTCCTATTTATCTCCGCTTAATGCATTCATTGTAAAGATACGCTTAAACGTATTATTCATCAATGGGAGATCATATATAGTTTCAGCTTATTATTCTTATTTGAACATTTTTCTTACAAATGTCTATTTGATTTTGCATCCGTACACTTTGGTACGTTTAGTTTGCCAGGGGCTTCTTATGACGCCCCATAATACGGCAAGACAAGTCTGAACACTTTCAACAGTGCGGCACCCCGAACTTATAGCACTATATGCATCAGCTCCGAATCATGTCTTGGGTCTACAGTTGGGATAGCCCAGCTCCCTTGTTTGGTGCCTTACGTTCCGTTATATTGGCTAAGGTAGCGCAGGGAGAACTACAGCGATTGTGTCCCGGTTCTTCCGGACGAGCACCTTAGTAGAGAAAGCCGAAAACTGACTGGCATGATGTGGCAAGAGCTGGTCGCTGTTCGAGAGGTCTTAAAATCCTTAAAGATTTTTCCGCTTTAGGCGATAATTCGGCTTCGTCCGATTTAGGCGTATGTAGCGCCCCAATTCGGTCTTCCGGATTCTAGGGGCTTCGCCGAAATTTAAAATTGTAGACTTCTATGGCTAAGTGAAGGTTATAAAGCCGCATAGTCCGATTGCCTTGTTCGCTGCGCCGGACACCTCCTTAAGGGACCAAACATTTGGATAAAGAGTGTCCGGGTTTTCCACGAACACCCCAGTACTAGTTACATGGGGGCGGAAGCCGACGACTGACCTACTTTCAGAATTTTAGAAACAGCCGCACAGAAGGTAATATTTTAAATAACAAAAGCGCTACATAGCGCAAGTAACTTCATATTTAAATTACAAACATGATAGAAGTGAATTCATTCAAAAATTATGTCCTTGGTACATTCATTGGCCATGAGGCAACCGCCCTTCATAACGCCATCATAATACTTCTCCGGATAGCGATGCGCCTTGCCCTCCGGCGGCCCGTCCTTCACCAGCTTCTCCGCATCCAGCTTGCCCCAATGCACCTTCGTATGGGCAAAGGTCTGGTGGGCACCCTCAATGCAAACAGATCGCTTGATGTCTTCCAGTCGCGGACAAGCATTCACCATCCACTTGATCAGGCCGAAGTAGCTGGTGGGCAGGGGCTCACCAGGCCACATCCGGACTATGAAATCCTTCATAGCCACTTCGGCCGCCCTGTGGAGTTCAACCAACTGCTTCAGTTGGTCACTCAGAGGCGTTGGGTGTTCGGCCCCAGCATACTGGGACCAGAACAGCTTCTCGTTGAGCTCCCCTCCTGGGCACGGTAGAACTCCGCGGCATCTGATATGCTGCATGGCAGATCTGCGAATGCCCCTGGAGAGCTCCGGACTCGGGTAAGTAAAAGAAACGCCTCCTCCACATGTTTGCTTTGCATAACAAATTTCTTACCCCCCATTATATTTTTGGCCTCCTGGATTTCCTGTTGTGCCTTCTCGGCTTCGGCCTTGGCGTCTTTTATACTTGAAAGGGCCTTCGTAAGCTCGTCCTCTTTTGCCTTAAGCTCATGCTCCACGGCCTCGAACTTCTTGCCGAGATCCTGGAGCTCTTCTTGTACCTCGCCCACACGGGCTTCTTGCTTCTCACGCTCTTTGCGTTCCAAGGCCGCCTTGTGTTCGGCCTCGGAAAACGCTTTCTTCAGAGACGCCACTTCGGTGGTGGCCTCTGTTACAAAACCACGACGCTTCGTTGTTAGAAGAACCAATTCTATATATCCTTCATTATATGAGAGTGGGGAATCACTCACCTTTGTTCTTTTCGAGCTACCTCCTCGTGAGGTCGAGCTCTCCCTGCGCCTGCTCTAGGTCCTGTTTTAGTCCGGCTATTTCGGCCGTACGGACCGCAGTGGCAAGCAGCACAACCTGCTTATTCACATTCAAACTTATTGATAGACTCCTGCAGATTATAATTGACCCTCCGTTTGGTTTTTCCTTTCGGACACCAAACAGAGTATCAGGGGCTACTACCTATCGGGTGGTAATTTCACATATTTTTATTACTTACCTCAAAGCCTGTCAGGAGGCTGGTGCAGGCTTCGGTTAGTCTGCTCTTGGCAGACGAAACCTTCTGAATCACCGCACTCATAAGAGTACGGTGCTCTTCATCCATGAAAAGGCCCCGAAGCGCTTCCAGCAGGCAATCCGGCGCCTCTGGCGCAACGGAAGTCCTCGACACAGACGCCTCTCCCTCTCTAACGAGGGGCTGCCCGCCTGAGTCCGGAACCATTGAAGGCTCCGGAATAGTGTTCGATTGAGAGCCCGGCCTACGGTGGCTCTCATCAACATGATCCGCGGGGATCTTGAACCCCGCGTGTCTGACATTTGGAATGCCGCCTTGGGGCACCTCCAGATCCACCTCCCCCTGCTCTGGGAGTCTTTGGGACAACACCTCTGTGTCATCCGCAGGCTGAGGAGTAGTGGCCGTCAGAAGTGAGTTCATCGCCGAATCACTCAAGGACCCGTCCGAAGACGACACATCAAGATGGACCCTGGACGGACTGCATATAAGTTCAGCATTATAACGAAACTATGAAGCAAAATTACGATGGAGTATGGATACTTACAATCGCACTAGGGGCTTCTTCCTGGGCAGCCACCCCTCCTCTCTATCGGTGGCGGTGGCGGAGTAGTCCGGAAGGGACGCCTTTCCCTTCTTGGATGTCCCAGCCTCCCCTTCCGGGGCGGCCTTCCTCTTTTTCTCCCCCCAATACGGGGATGTGGAGTTTCTTCCTGTTTTCCCCCGCTTCCGCGGGAGGACTCTGCCTCGTTGTCATCGGACGACGAGGGTATGACGGCCTTGCGCCGGAGGCCTCTCCTGCCCCCCTGGTCCGCCCTCGCAGGCCCCTCGTCCTTTCCGGATGGGGAGGCCTCCTCTTCTTCTTCTTCCCCTTCGGGGGAGGAGTGTGCCTTGTCATCTTCAGACGAGGCTTCTGGCGCAACCTTACGTCGGAGACCCTTTCGGATCCCCGAGGCCTTCTTATCGGCCTTCTTCTCCGGCCCCTTGTAGGGCTCCGGGACCAGCATCTCCATCAGGAAAGCATTAGCTGGGCTCTCTGGCAGCGGAGCCGGACAGTCAATCCGCTCCGCTGTCTCCACATAATCTTGAACAAATATGCACAATTACTTAAGGCTCCCCCATGAATATATTGGGAAGAACCGAACGTGGGTGCAGCCTGAGAACTCACCTGAATAGGATGCCGCGCGGTGTGGAGCCCATGGTCCTTGGATATGGGAGGAGGTACTTCAGAGGCCTTGAACAACGCCTTCCACGCGTTTTTATGCTTCATGCCATAGAGCCTATGAAGCGTCTGGTGTTCGGCCGGGACGAACTCCCACAGATTGAATGCCCGCCTTTGGCACGGCAGAATCCGGCGAACGAGCATGACCCGGATAACATTGACAAGCTTGATGTTCTTGTCCTTCATGCGCTTGATGCAGTTTTGGAGTCTGATCAGCTTTGTAGATTCGCCCCATAACAGGCCCTTCTGTTCCCAGGAGGTGAGCCGCATAAGGGTTCTGGATCGGACCTCGGGGGCCGCTGCCCAGTTGGCATCACGAGGCTCGGTGATGTAGAACCACCCCAATTTCCACCCCTACACGGTTTCCGCAAAGGAGCCTTCAAGCCAGGTGACGTTAGGCATCTTGCCCACCATGGCTCCTCCGCACTCCGCTTGCTGGCCGCTCACGATCTTCGGCTTCACGTAGAGGATTTGCAGCCACAAGCCGAAATGAGGCTTGATGCGGAGGAAGGCCTCGTATACGATGATGAACGCCAAGATGTTGAGGACGAAGTTTGGGGCTAGATCATGGAAATCTAGCCCGTAGTAGAACATGAGCCCACGGATGAAGGGGTGCAGCGGAAACCCCAGTCCATGGACGAAGTGGGCGAGAAACACGACCCTCTTGTGGGGTCCTGGAGTTGGAATGACCTTCCCGTCGTCTGGTAGCCGGTGCGCTATGTCTGCGGCCAAGTATCCGGCCGCCCGAAGATTCGCGATATTCTTCTCCTTCATGGTGGAAGGCACCCACTTGCCTCCTGCTCCGGACATGTTTAACTATGTGGAGAAGACTTGGACTAGGGTGCTGGAGCTTGAGGGGGCAAGAGTGGGCAAAGGAGGAAGAAGGCGTGGGTAAAAATGGGGGACTCTCATCCCTTTATAGAGGCGACGGAAGCGGTACGCCTCCCCACTAGCCCATGGAGAATCGCTTACTTCCCAAGCGCCATGATTGATGGCACGGGGGGATCACCCATACCCGTATTGATGAGAATCCCGTGATAAGGGGACACGATCTCTGCTTTGACAAGACGTGTCAAGGAAACCGCCTCGCAATACGCGCTGTGGCTGGTTGTGGAAAAACGGTTCGAATAGTGACCTGACCGTAATGACATATCACGTCGTCTAAAAAGTTGTCAGCTGAAGTATCATTCTCTCTATGGTGGTATGTGAAGATCATTTTGCAGATCCAGACACGATCTACGTGTTCGATAATTACATTAGAGTATTCGGAGATGGAACCCGCCTTGCAATGCCGAAGACAAGACTGCGCGCCGGACTCACCGTCATTGAAGCCTGGTTCAGGGGATACTGAGGGAGTCCTGGATTAGGGGGTATCCGGACAGACGGACTATGTACATTGTCCGGACTATTGAAGCGTGAAGATACAAGACTCAAGACTTCGGCCTGTGTCCGGATGGGACTCTCCTTTGCGTGGAAGACAAGCTTGGCGATCCGGATATGATATTTCCTTCCTTGTAACCGACTCCATGTAAACCCTAGCCCTCTCCGGTGTCTATATAAACCGGAGAGGATGGTCCTTAGAAGGCCGATCACAATTACAATCATACCATCATAGGCTAGCTCTTAGGGTTTAGCCTCTATGATCTCGTGGTAGATCTACGCTTGTACTACTCATATCTTCAATATTAATCAAGCATGAAGTAGGGTTTTACCTCCATCAAGAGGGCCCGAACCTGGGTAAACATTGTGTCCCTTGCTTCCTGTTACCATCAGCCTAAGACGCACAGATCGGGACCCCCTACCTGAGATCCACCGGTTTGGACACCAACAGCGGCGCCCCCCTTTCCTCCCCCCTCTCCCTCTCCTTCCTTCCCCCTCCTTCCCCCTTGGTGGAATCCTACTAGGACTAGTAGTCCTAGTAGGAGTCCCCTTGTTGGGGCGCGCCTAGGTGGGCCGACTGGCCTCCCCTTGCTCCTCTATATACGGGGGCAGGGGGGCGCCCTCGAACACACAAGTTGATCTTTTAGCCGTGTGCGGTGCCCCCTCCATAGTTACACATCTCGATCATACTGTTGCGGAGCTTAGGCAAAGCCCTGCGCCGGTAGCATCATCATCACCGTCGCCACGCCGTCGTGCTGACGGAACTCACCCTCGACCTCAACTGGATCAAGAGTACGAGGGACGTCATCAAGCTGAACGTGTGCTGAACGCGGAGGTGCCGTATGTTCATACTTGATTAGTTGGATCGCGAAGAAGTTCGACTACATCAACATCATTACTAAACGCTTCCGCTTTCGGTCTACGAGGGTACGTGGACACACTCTCCCCTCTCGTTGCTATGCATCTCGTAGATAGATCTTGCGTGGTCGTAGATTTTTTTTTGAAATTATCGTGTTCCCCAATAGTGGCACCCGAGCCAGGTCTATGCCTAGATGTTATTTGCACGGGTAGAACACAAGTGAGTTGTGGGCGATAGTAGTCATACTGCTTACCACCAACGTCTTACTTTGATTCAGCGGCATTGTTGGATGAAGCGGCTCGAACCGACATTACATGACCGCGTTCATGAGACTGGTTCTACCGACGTGCTTTTGCACAAAGGTGGCTGGCAGGTGTCTGTTTCTCCAACTTTAGTTGAATCGAGTTTGACTACGGCCGATCCTTGCGAAGGTTAAAACATCACACTTGACAAAAAATCATTGTGGTTTTGATGCGTAGGTAAGAACGGTTCTTCCTAGAAGCCCGTAGCAGCCACGTAAAACTTGCAAAAATAAAGTAGACGACGTCTAACTTGTTTTTGCAAGGCTTGCTGTGATGTGATATGGTCAAGGCATGATGTGATATAAATTGTTGTATGAGATGATCATGTTTTGTAACAAAGTTATCGGCAACTGGCAATCGCCATATAATTGTTTTACTTTATCACTAAGTGGTAACGATAGTCGTGGTAACAATAGTTGGCGAGACGACAACGATGCTACAATGGAGATCAAGGTGTCGCGCCGGTGACGATGGAGATCATGGCAATGCTTTGGTGATGGAGATCATGAGCACAAGCTGATGATGGCCATATCATGTCACATATTTTGATTGCATGTGATGTTTATCTTTTATGCATCTTATTTTGCTTAGTACGGTGGTAGCATTACAAGATGATCCCTTACTAAATTTCAAGGTACAAGTGTTCTCCCTGAGTATGCACCGTTGCTACAGTTCATCGTGTCGAGACACCATGTGATGATCGGGTGTGATAAGCTCTACGTTCACATATAACGAGTGCAAGCCAGTTTTGCACACGCAGAATACTCGGGTTAAACTTGACGAGCCTAGCATATGCACATATGGCCTCGGAACACTGAGACCGAAAGGTCGAATGTGAATCATATAGTAGATATGATCAACATAGTGATGTTCACCATTGAAAACTACTCCATCTGACGTGATGATCGGACATGGTTTAGTTGATTTGGCTCACGTGATCATTTAGATGACTAGAGGGATGTCTATCTAAGTGGGAGTTCTTAAGTAATATGATTAATTGAACATTACTTTATCATGAACTTAGTCCTGATAGTTATTTTGCATGTCTATGTTATTGTAGATCAATGGCCCATGCTACCGTTCCTGATTTTAATGTGTCCTAGAGAAAGCTAAGTTGAAAGATGATGTCAGCAACTACATGGACTGGGTCCATAACTTGAGGATTATCCTCATTGCTGCATAGAAGAATTACGTCCTGGAAGCACCGCTAGGTGTACCCCCCACGCCAGCAACTACAGACATTTTGAATGCCTGGCAGACGTGTGTTGATGATTACTCGATAGTTCAGTGTGCCATGCTCTACATCTTAGAATCGGGACTTCAAAGATGTTTTGAACATCATGGAGCATATGAGATGTTCCAAGAGTTGAAGTTAATATTTCAAGCAAATGCCCGAGTTGAGAGATATGAAGTCTCCAACAAGTTCTATAGCTGCAAAATGGAGGAGAGTAGTTCTATCAGTGAACACATACTCAGAATGTCTGGGTACCATAACCACTTGACTCAGCTGGGAGTTAATCTTTCTGATGATAGTGTCATTGACAGAGTTCTTCAATCATTGCCACCAAGCTATAAAGGCTTAGTGAGGAACTATAATATGCAAGGGATGAACAAGACTATTCCCGAGCTCTTCGCGATGCTAAAGGCTGCGGAGGTAGAAATAAAAAAGGAGCATCAAGTGTTTATGGTCAATAAGACCACTAGTTTCAAGAAAAAGGGCAAATGGAAGAAGGGGAACTTCAAGAAGAATGGCAAGGAAGTTGCTGCTTAGGAGAAGAAACCCAAGTCTGGACCTAAGCCTGAAACTGAGTGCTTCTACTGCAAAGGGACTGGTCACTGAAAGCGGATCTGCCCCAAGTATTTGGCGGATAAGAAGGATGGCAAAGTGAAAGGTATATCTTGTATACGTGTTATTGATATGTACCTTACTAATGCTCATAGTAGCGCCTGTGTATTTGATACCAGTTCTGTTGCTCATATTTGCAACTCGAAACAGGGGCTACAGATTAAACGAAGATTGGCTAAGGACGAGGTGATGATGTGCGTGGGAAATGGTTCCAAGGTCGATGTGATCGCCGTCGGCACGCTACCTCTACATCTACCTTCGGGATTAGTTTTAGACCTGAATAATTGTTATTTGGTGCCAGCGTTGAGCATGAACATTATATCTGGATCTTGTTTGATGCGAGACAATTATTCATTTAAATCAGAGAATAATGGTTGTTCTATTTGTATGAGTAATATCTTTTATGGTCATGCACCCTTGCTGAGTGGTCTATTTTTGTTGAATCTCGATAGTGATGAGACACATATTCATATATTGATGCCAAAAGATGCAAAGTTAATAATGATAGTGCAACTTATTTGTGGCACTGTCGTTTGGGTCATATCGGTGTAAAGCGCATGAAGAAACTCCATTCTGATGGACTTTTGCAATCACTTGATTATGAATCACTTGGTGCTTGCGAACCGTGCCTTATGGAAGATGACTAAAACTCCGTTCTCCGGAACAATGGAATGAGCTACTGACTTACTAAAAATAATACATACTGATTTGTGCGGTCCTATGAGTGTTGAGGCTCGTGGCGGGTATCGTTATTTTCTTACCTTCACAGATGATTTGAGTAGATATGGGTATATCTACTTAATGAAGCATATGTTTGAAACATTTGAAAAGTTCCAAGAGTTTCAGAGTGAAGTGGAAAATCATTGTAACAAGAAAATAAAGTTTCTATGATCTGATCGGGGAGGAGAATATTTGAGTTACGAGTTTGGTCTTCATTTGAAACAACATGGGATAGTTTCACAGTTAATGCCACCTGGAACACCACAGCGAAATGGTGTGTCTGAACGTCGTAACCGTACTTTATTGGATATGGTGCGATCTATGATGTCTCTTACTGATTTACCGCTATCATTTTGGGGTTATGCTTTAGAGATGACTGCATTGACTTTAAATAGGGCACCATCAAAATCTGTTGAGACGACGCCTTATTAACTGTGGTTTGGCAAGAAACCAAAGTTGTCATTTCTTAAAGTTTGGGGCTGTTCAACCTGATAAGCTCGAACCCAAATCGGAGAAGTGTGTCCTCATAGGATACCCAAAGGGGACTTTTGGGTACACCTTCTATCACAGATCCAAAGGCAAAATATTTGTTGCTAAGAATGGGTCCTTTCTAGAGAAGGAGTTTCTCTCGAAAGAAGTGAGTGGGAGGAAAGTAGAACTTGATGAGGTAATTGTACCTTCTCCCTTATTGGAAAGTAGTTCATCACATAAATCAGTTCCAATGATTCCTACACCAATTAGTGAGGAAGCTAGTGATGATGATCATGAAACTTTGGATCAAGTTACTACCGAACCTCGTAGGTCTTCCAGAGTGAGATCCGCTCTAGAGTGGTATGGTAATCCTGTTCTGGAAGTCATGTTACTAGACCATGGTGAACCTACGAACTATGAGGAAGTGATGATGAGCCCAGATTCTGTGAAATGGCTTGAGGCCATGAAATCTGAGATGGGATCCATGTATGAGAACAAAGTGTGGACTTTGGCGGACTTGCCCGATGATCTGCAAGTCATAGAAAGTAAATGTATCTTCAAGAAGAAGACCGATGCTGATGGTAATGTTACTGTCTACAAAGCTCGACTTGTCGCGAAAGGTTTTCGACAAGTTAAAGGAGTTTACTACGATGAGACTTTCTCACCCGTAGCGATGCTTAAGTCTGTCCGAATCATGTTAGCGATTGCCGCATTTTATGATTATGAAATTTGGCAGATGGATGTCAAAACTATATTCCTGAATGGATTTCTGGAAGAAGAGTTGTATACGATGCAACCAGAAGGTTTTGTCGATTCAAAGGGTGCTAACAAAGTATCCAAGCTCCAGCGATCCATTTATGGACTGGTGCAAGCCTCTCGGAGTTGGAATAAACGCTTTGATAGTGTGATCAAAGCATATGGTTTTATACATTCTTTTGGAGAAGTCTGTATTTACAAGAAAGTGAGTGGGAGCTCTGTAGGATTTTTAATATTATATGTGGATGACATATTGGTGACTGGAAATGATATAGAATTTCTAGATAGCATAAAGGGATACTTGAATAAAAGCTTTTCGATGAAAGACCTCGGTGAAGCTGCTTATATATTGGGCATCAACATCTATAGAGATAGATCAAGATGCTTAATTGGACTTTCACAAAGCACATACCTTGATAAAGTTTTGAAGAAGTTCAAAATGGATCAGTCAAAGAAAGGGTTCTTGCATGTGTTACAAGGTGTGAAGTTGAGTCAGACTCAAAGCCTGACCACTGCAGAAGATAGAGAGAAAATGAAAGTCATTCCCTATGCTTCAGCCATAGCTTCTATCATGTATGCAATGTTGTATACCAGACCTGATGCGTGCCTTGCTATAAGCATAGCAGGGAGGTACCAAAGTAATCTTGGAGTGGAGCACTGGACAGCGGTCAAGAACAACCTGAAGTACCTGAAAAGGACTAAGGATATGTTTCTCATTTATGGAGGTGAAAAAGAGCTCGTCGTAAATGGTTACATCGATGCAAGCTTTGACACTGATTCGGATGACTCAAAGTCACAAACCGGATACATATTTTTGTTGAATGGAGGAGCTGTCAGTTGGTGCAGTTCCAAGCAGAGCATCATGGTGGGATCTACGTGTGAAGCAGAGTACATTGCTGCTTTGGAAGTAGAAAATGAAGGAGTTTGGATGAAGGAGTTCATATCCGATCTAGGTGTCATACCTAGTGCATCGGGTCCAATGAAAATCTTTCGTGACAATACTAGTGCAATTGCCTTGGCAAAGGAATCCAGATTTCACAAGAGAACCAAGCACATCAAGAGACACTTCAATTCCATCCGTCATCAAGTGTAGGAAGGGGACATAGAGATTTGCAAGATACATACGGATCTAAATGTTGCAGGCCTATTGACTAAGCCTCTTCCACGAGCAAAACATGATCATCACCAAAGCTCAATGGGTGTTAGAATCATTACTATGTAATCTAAATTATTGACTCTAGTGCAAGTGGGAGACTAAAGTAAATATGCCTTAGAGGCAATAATAAAGTTATCAATTACCTTATTTCATGATAAATGTTTATTATTCATGCTAGAATTGTATTAACCGGAAACTTAGTACATGTGTGAATATATAGAAAAAACATATTGTCCCTAGTATGCCTCTACTTGACTAGCTCGTTTATCAAAGATGGTTATGTTTCCTAACCATAGACATGAGTTGTCATTTGATGAAAGGGATCACATCATTAGGAGAATGATGTGATGGACATGACCCATCCGTTAGCTTAGCATTATGATCGTGACAGTTTCATTGCTACTTCTTTCTTCATGACTTATACATGTTCCTCATACTATGAGATTATGTAACTCCCGAATACCGGAAGAACACTTTGTGTGCTACCAAACATCACAACGTAAATTGGTGATTATAAAGGTGCTCTACAGGTGTCTTCGAAGGTGTTTGTTGGGGTGGCATAGATCAAGATTAGGATTTGTCACTCCGTGTTTCAGAGAGGTATCTCTGGGCCCTCTTGGTAATGCTCATCACTATAAGCCTTGCAAGCATTGTAACTAATGAGTTAGTTTCGGGATGAAGTATTACGGAACGAGTAAATAGACTTGCCGGTAATGAGATTGAACATCGATGATCGAATCTCGGGGAAGTAACATAAGATGACAAAGGGAACAACGTATGTTGTTATGCGGTTTGACCGATAAAGATCTTAGAAGAATAAGTAGGAGCCAATATGAGCATCAAGGTTCCGCTATTGGTTATTGACCAGAGATGTGTCTCGGTCATATCTACATAGTTCTCGAACCCATAGGGTCCACACGCTTAACGTTCGATGACGATATGTATTATGAGTTATGTGTTTTTGATGAACGAAGTTTTTCCGGAGTCTCGGATGAGATCACGGACGTGACGAGGAGTCTCGAAATGGTTGATACATAAAGATTGATATATTGGACAACTATGTTCAGACACCGGAAGTGTTCCAGAGAAGTTTCGGATAAAACTGGAGTGCCGGAGGGTTATCGGAACCCTCGGGGGAACTAATGGGCCTTGATGGCCCTTAGTGGAGAGAGAGAGGGGTGGCCAAGGCAGGCCGCGTGGCCCCTCCCCCTTGAGTCCGAATTGGACTAGGAGGGGGCGGTGGCCCCCTTTCCTTCCCCCTCTCCCTTTCCTTCCTTCCCCCTCTTTCCCCCTTGATGGCATCCTACTAGGACTAGTAGTCCTAGTAGGACTCTCCTTGTTGGGGTGCGCCTAGGAGGGGCCGGCCGGCCTCCACTTGCTCCTTTATATACGGGGGCAGGGGGCATCCAAGAACACACAAGTTGATCTTTTATCCGTGTGCGGTGCCCCCCTCCACAGTTACATGTTGGGGAACGTAGTAATTTCAAAAAATTTCCTACGCACACGCAAGAACATGGTGATGCATAGCAACGAGAGAGGAGAGTGTGTCCACGTACCCTCGTAGACCGAAAGCGGAAGCGTTAGCACAACGCGGTTGATGTAGTCGTACGTCTTCATGGCCCGACCGATCAAGCACTGAAACTACGGCACCTCCGAGTTCTAGCACACGTTCATCTTGATGACGTCCCTCGAACTCCGATCCAGCCGAGTGTCGAGGGAGAGTTCTGTCAGCACAACGGCGTGGTGACGATCTTGATGTTCTACCATTGCAGGGCTTCGCTTAAGCACTGCTACAATATTATCGAGGAGGACTATGGTGGAGGGGGGCACCGCACACGGCTAAGAGATCAATTATCAATTGTTATGTCTAGATGTGCCCCCTGCTCCCGTATATAAAGGTTCGAGGGGGAGGGGGCGGCCGGCCAGGAGGAGGGCGCGCCAAGGGGAGTCCTACTCCCACTGGGAGTAGGACTCCCTCCTTTCCTTGTCCAAGTAGGAGAGGGGGAAGGAAGGGAGAGAGGGGTGGAAGGAAAGGGGGGGGGGCGCCGCCCCCCTCCTTGTCCAATTCGGACTAGAGGGGAGGGGGCGCATGGCCTGCCCTGGCCGCCCCTCCTCTTCTCCACTTTGGGCCCAAGTGGCCCATTAACCCCCCCGTGGGGTTCCGGTAACCCCCTGGTTCTCCGGTATATACCCGATAACCCCCGAAACTTATTCCGGTGTCGGAATATAGTCTTCCAATATACCAATCTTCATGTCTCGACCATTTCGACACTCCTCGTCATGTCCGTGATCACATCCGGGACTCCAAACAATCTTCGGTACATCAAAACTAATAAACTCATAATATAACTGTCATCGAAACCTTAAGCGTGCGGACCCTACGGGTTCGAGAACAATGTAGACATGACCGAAACACGTTTCCGGTCAATAACCAATAGCGGAACCTGGATGCTCATATTGGTTCCCTCATATTCTAGGAAGATCTTTATCGGTCAAACCGCATAAGAACATACGTTGTTCCCTTTGTCATTGGTATGTTACTTGCCCGAGATTTGATTGTCGGTATCTCAATACCTAGTTCAATCTCGTTACCGGCAAGTCTCTTTACTCGTTACGTAATGCATCATTCCGTAACTAACTCATTAGCTACATTGCTTGCAAGGCTTATAGTGATGTGCATTATCGAGAGGGCCCAAAGATACCTCTCCGACAATCGGAGTGACAAATCCTAATCTCGAAATACGCCAACCCAACAAGTACCTCCGGAGACACCTGTAGAGCACCTTTATAATCACGCAGTTACGTGGTAACATTTGGTAGCACACAAAGTGTTCCTTTGGTAAACGGGAGTTGCATAATCTCATAGTCATAGGAACATGTATAAGTCATGAAAAGCAATAGCAACATACTAAATGATCAAGTGCTAAGCTAACGGAATGGGTCAAGTCAATCACATCATTCTCCTAATGATGTAATCCCGTTAATCAAATGACAACTCTTTTGTCCATGGCTAGAAAACATAACCATCTTTGATAAACGAGCTAGTCAAGTAGAGGCATACTAGTGACACTCAGTTTGTCTATGTATTCACACATGTATCATGTTTCCGGTTAATATAATTCTAGCATGAATAATAAACATTTATCATGATATGAGGAAATAAATAATAACTTTATTATTGCCTCTAGGGCATATTTCCTTCAGTCTCCCACTTGCACTAGAGTCAATAATCTAGTTCACATCACCATGTGATTTAACACTAATATTCACATCTGTATGTGATTCATACCCATAGTTCACATCAACATGTGATGAACACCCAAAGGGTTTACTAGAGTCAATAATCTAGTTCACATCGCTATGTGATTAACTCCCAAAGAGTACTAAGGTATGATCATGTTTTGCTCGTGAGAGAAGTTTAGTCGACGGGTCTGTCAAATACAGAGCCGTATGTATTTTGCAAATATCCTATGTCTTCAATGCTTTGCACGGAGCTACTTTAGCTAATTGCTCCCACTTTCAATATGTATCCAGATTGAGACTTAGAGTCATCTGGATCAGTGTAAAAGTTTGCACCGATGTAACTTTTACGACGAATTCTTTTATCACCTCCATAATGGTGAAACATCTCCTTAGTCCTCACTAAGGATATTCTTGACCGCTGTCCAGTGATCTACTATTAGATTAAAATTGTATTCCTTTGCCAAACTCAGAGCAAGGTATACAATAGGTCTGGTACACAACATAGCATACTTTATAGAACCTATGACTGAGGCATAGGGAATGACTTTTCATTCTCTTTCTATTTTCTGCCATGGTCGGATTTTGAGTCTTGCTCAACTTCACACCTTGCAACACAGGCAGGAACTCCTTCTTTGACTGTTCCATTTTGAACTACTTCAAAATCTTATCAAGGTATGTACTCATTGAAAAATCTTATCAAGCATCTTGATCTATCTATATAGATCTTGATGCTCAATGTGTAAGCAGCTTCACCGAAGTCTTTCTTTGGAAAACTCCTTTCAAATACTCCTTTATGCTTTCTAGAAAATTCTACATTATTTCTGATGAACAATATGTCATTCACATATTCTTATCAAAGAGGCTGTAGTGCTCCCACTCACTTTCTTGTAAGTACAGGCCTTTCGAAAAAGTCTGTATAAAACCATATGCTTTAATCAATTCATCAAAGCATATATTCAAACTCCGAGATGCTTGCACCAGTCCATTGATGGATCGCTGGAGCTTGCACATTTTGTTAGCACCTTTAGGATTGACAAAACCTTCTGGTTGCATCATATACAACTCTTCTTTAAAAAATCCATTAAGGAATGCAGTTTTGACATCCATTTGCCAGATTTCATAAAATGTGGCAATTGCTAACATGATTCGGACAGACTTAAGCATCGATACGAGTGAGAAAATCTCATCATATTCAACACCTTGAACTTGTAAAAAAAAACTTTTGCGACAAGTCAAGCTTTGTAGATAGTAACACTACTATCAGTGTCTGTCTTCCTCTTGAAGATCCATTTATTTTCTATCGCTTGCCGATCATCGGGCAATTCCACCAAAGTCCATACTTTGTTCTCATACATGGATCCCATCTCAGATTTCATGGCCTCAAGCCATTTCGCGGAATCTGGGCTCATCATCGCTTCCTCATAGTTCGTAGGTTCATCATGGTATAGTAACATGACTTCAGAGTAGGATTACCGTACCACTCTGGTGCGGATCTTAATCTGGAACATCTACAAATTTTGGTAGCAACTTGATCTGAAGTTTCATGATCATCATCATTAGCTTCCTCACTAATTGGTGTAGGAATCACTGGAACTGATTTCTATGATTAACTACTTTCCAATTCGGAGAAGTGAAAGTGCAACTATCCCTAGGTGGTTTTGGTAATTCATAACAACATATAGCTCATTGAGCTAATGCTATTCCAAGACTATTATTTCAGGAAAGCTCAATGAATGGCATGGCATGGATGATGAAAGTGGATCCCTCAAAATACTAAGGACAAAGGATTGGCTCAAGCTCAAAAGCTCAAGACTCTTCATTTTACATTTTAGTGATCCAAGATCACATTGAGTCTATAGGAAAAGCCAATACTATCAAGAAGGGATGAGGTGTTGCTTAATGAGCCTCTTGCTTCGTGTGCTTAGTGATATGCTCCAAAACCCTCAACTACTTTCCCACATCCACAAATGACCTAAACCTAAAGCCAAAATCGGTCACACCGATTCTTCCTATCCGGCGCCACCGATTCCCAAAGTCATAGCCACTGCCACAAACCCTAAGCAAATCGGTCTTACCGATAGGGATCTCGGTCTCACCGAGATGGGGTTGCAATATCTCTGTTTCCCTTCGTAATGTTTCGGTCTAACCGAAATGAGCGATCGGTCCCACCGAGATTGCAATGTAAACTCTCTGTTTCCTTTTTGTAACATTTCGATCTCACCGAAAAGAGCAAATCGGTCCCACCGAGTTTACCTGACCAACTCTCTGGAAAGCTTATTACCAAATCGGTCTCACCGAGTTTGTGTAATCGGTCTCACCGAGATTACGTTATGCCCTAACCCTAAACGAATCAGCCTCACCGAGATGCATGTCAGTCCCACCGAAAATCACTAACGGTCACTAGGTTTACTAAATCGGTCCGACCGAGTTTGGTAAATTGTGTAACCGTTAGATTTTGTGTGGAGGCTATATATACCCCTCCACCTCCTCTTCATTCGTGGAGAGAGCCATCAGACTAAACCTACACTTCCAGTATCCTATTTCTGAGAGAGAACCACCTACTCATGTGTTGAGGCCAAGATATTCCATTCCTACCATATGAATCTTGATCTCTAGCCTTCCCCAAGTTGCTTTCCACTCAAACCCTCTTTCCACCAGATCCAAATCCTATGAGAGAGAGTTGAGTGTTGGGGAGACTATCATTTGAAGCACAAGAGAAAGGAGTTCATCATCAACGCACCATTTGTTACTTCTTGGAGAGTGGTGTCTCCTAGATTGGCTAGGTGTCACTTGGGAGCCTCCGACAAGATTGTGGAGTTGAACCAAGGAGTTTGTAAGGGCAAGGAGATCGCCTACTTTGTGAAGATCTACTGCTAGTGAGGCAAGTCCGTCATGGGCGACGGCCATGGTGGGATAGACAAGGTTGCTTCTTCGTGGACCCTTCGTGGGTGGAGTCCTCCGTGGACTCGCGTAGCCGTTACCCTTCGTGGGTTGAAGTCTCCGTCAACGTGGATGTACGATAGCACCACCCATCGGAACCACGCCAAAAACATCCGTGTCTCCAATTGCGTTTGAATCCTCCAAACCCTTCCCTTTACTTTCTTGCAAGTTGCATGGTTTAATTTCCGCTGCCTATACACTCTTTGCATGCTTGCTTGAATTGTGTGATGATTGCTTGACTTGTCCTAAAATAGCTAAAATCTGCGAAACTCTAAAATTGGGAAAAGGTTAAGTTTTTATTTGTCAAGTAGTCTAATCACCCCCCTCTAGACATACTTCAAGGTCCTACAAGTGGTATCAGAGCTTTGGTCTCCATTTGCTTTGATTTCCATAGCTTTTGGTGATCATAGCCTTGGTTTCACAACCTAGGAGAGTATGGCGTCTAGCGAGGGAAATTATCACCATAGAGGTCCTTACTTTGATGGTACTAATTTTGCTAGTTGGAAGCATAAGATGAAAATGCATATTCTTGGACATAACCCCGCCGTTTGGGCAATTATTTGTATTGGCTTGCAAGGTGAATTCTTCGATGGGAGAGAACCGAACCGTGAAGCGAATGCGGAAGAATTGAAGATGCTGCAATACAAGCTCAAGCCTGTGATATCATCTTCAACGGATTGTGCCCCGAAGAATTCAATAAAATCAGCCGTCTTGAGAATGCAAAGGAAATTTGGGACACTTTGATTGATATGCATGAAGGTACCGAGTCCGTCAAGGAATCCAAGTTGGATGTGCTCCAAAGTCAGCTTGACAAGTTCAAAATGAAGGATGGTGAAGGTGTCACTGAAATGTACTCTAGGCTTGCACTTATCACAAATGAGATTGCCGGCTTAGGGAGTGAAGAGATGACCGACAAATTCATCATCAAGAAAATCCTAAGAGCATTGGATGGAAAGTATGATACCGTGTGCACATTGATCCAAATGATGCCAAACTACAAAAATCTCAAGCCAACGGAAGTCATTGGAAGAATTGTTGCTCATGAGATGTCACTCAAGGATAAGGAGGAACTTCACAAGAAGTCAAGTGGAGCTTACAAAGCCTCAAGTGAAGCCCCCACATCATCAAGTGAGAAACAAACCTTCAATGAAGAATTGAGCTTAATGGTGAAGAACTTCAACAAATTCTACAAGAGTAGAAGCAAAGAAAGAAGCTCCAAGTCAAGGTCTTATCATGACAAGAGATCTTCTAGTCGAGAGCACAATTGCTACAATTGTGGGAAGCCTGGACACTACTCCAATGAGTGTACGACACCCTACAAAAGAAGAGAAGATTCTCCAAAAAGAAGAAGCAAAAGAGAAGAATCACCACCAAGAGAGAGGAGGAGTAGAGATGATTGTTATGAATGAAGACCCTCACGGAGAAGCAAGGATTCGGAAAGGAAGGACAAGTCATCAAGGAGCTACACAAAACGAAGACATAAAGCTCATGTTGGTGAATGGGTTTCCGGCTCTGACTCCGACAATCACTCCGAGAGAAGCTATCACTCCGACTCTGAACATACTCAAGATGAAGGTGTTGCCGGTCTAGCACTTGTGTCAACCAACTCCTACGACATATTTGATTCACCAAATGAAGGTGTTGGAAGATGCTTCATGGCCAAAGGTCCAAAGGTAACACATCCCGAGTATGTTGATTTCAATAGTGATGAAGATGACTTGCTTGTGGATGATGATTTACTTGTTGACAACTCTAGTGATGAATACTATGATGAAACGTCAATTAATCATGCTAATCAAACGAATGACAATGATAAGGAGAAAATTGAGCTTCTAAGTAAAGAACTAAACACTCTAAAGTTGGCTCATGAAACTATCTTCGAAGATCATCAAGAACTTTTAAGGGATCATGAGAAGTTACGCTTTGAAAAGCTCAATCTTGAGCAAGAGCATGAGTTCTTAAAGGCAATCAATGATGATCTCCACAAGAAAAGTTCTTCTTACATTGCCAAGCATTTACTCTTATCTACTTACATGCCTCAAGTCAAGTCTGGTAACAAGTACAAGAAATGTACTTCCTCTAGTAGTAACAATAATAATGTCAAATCCAACGTTGTTGCTTCTAGTAGTTCTCTTGATTCAACTAATGATTCTCTTAGCCAAGTTACACTTGAGCAAGAAAATAGTTTATTGAAGGGAATTATAGAGAAAGGTGTTTACAAGAGCCTTGCCGGGAGTAAGCAATTCGAGGAAATTGTACGCAAGCAAGGAACCCAATGGAAGAATCAAGGTGTTGGTTTTGAACGAAAGTTCAACGCCAATGGAGTTGAGTGGGAAGAAGATCAATACCCCAAGACAAAGTTTGTTCCTTCAAGGGGACACAAGCTCAAGATGATCTTCCACCACAAGACCACAAAAACAAAGGCAAGTACAAGCTTCAAGAAGAGATTGATGCATTTGAAGAAGCACCTAAAGCCTCGTTCAGTTGGGTCCCCAAGACTACGTCAAGTTCTACTTCATCAAGTACAACTACAACTCCAAGGATTCCCATCAAGATGATGTGGATCCCGAAGAAGGAAAACTAGAGAGTTCTTGAGGGTGACTCTGCCAACATTCTTCACTCATATCATTTTGGCAAGAACAAGTGCAATCAACTTTCACATCTTGCACTAGTTCAAGGAGTCACAAACCCTCTTGTTGGTACGGCAAGGGACAAGGTAACCTAATGTTTTCATGGACATCATCTTGTGTGTGCATCACTCTATGTCTATGGATATTCTTGTTTGTTCCTTGTGGGACTAACCCATGTAGGCAAGTTGAAAGTGCAACTCACTCCAAAGGATTGCTCCAAATGATCTACATCAACATTGAGCATCTACATCTCCAACACCTACATGAAGTCATCATCGACAAAACCCAAGGTTAGTTCATCCCTCTAAGGGGGGATCTCACATCTAGGGGGATCTTAACTCTAAGAATTGAGTCAAAGCAACTCTAATGGTGTGAACACATTAATGCATTATGTAAAAGTGGTAACCCCACTTGAGCTTAAACGATGAGTATGACCTATGATCAAATGTTCTCATTTGACTCCTAAGTCAAAATACTCATATATAGATGACCTAGTCATCGCCAATTGTTTGATAGATGCTAGAATTGGTTGTGCATGCTTTGCCACATATTTCAATTGTCATCTTATTGTGTGAGCATGTTGGGGCATATTTTACTCATTCAAGGACATCCACTTGTTGTTTTGTTTGTTTGGGTTCTTTTCTTTGTGCCAAGTGGATGGACAAGAATGCCTAAGAACCTTCTTTAGCTATCTATGCTTTTCTCGTCTCAAACTCTATTCATGCTACATCACAAAATTTGATCAAGTCAGATTCGAACCACTCTGTGAGAGGAGCACTCGGAGTCCCCGATTCGTCATAGACTTAAACTTCCAAAACCTCTTTGTGATTCTCGGTCTGACCGATCCTTCCATTTCGGTCCTACCGAGATCATCAAGTTGATCTGAGTTTTCAATCTCGATGCAACCGATTTGAACTTTTCAGTCTCACCGATTTGCTGTAACTGAACACAGTTATGCATCTCGGTGCCACCGAGTTGTTCCACTCAGTCACACCGACAGGGTCGGGCTATATATAGCCACGGGCAAATTTTTGGAAATTTCTCCGAAACCCTTCGCCCGCGCAACAGCTCGCTCTGCCATCGTGGTCTCCGGATCGTCTCCTCGTCGCCAGCAGCCTCTTGTCGCTGGTCTCCGCCGCCGTCAATGGATTTCGTCCCCACCGTTGCTGTTGTAGAGAGTCCACCGCCAAGTTAGGGTATGGACTTAATCTTTGTGCTATCCACATATGTTCCCTAGCACATTGTTTTCATATTGATTCTTGCCATGATTGAAACTCTTCTATCCAGCCAAAGTAGTTCATAGATTAGATGTGATTCAAATTTTTAGGGTTAGGTTTCTGCCGAAACCATCTCGGACCCACCGAGTTGAAAAACTCGGTCTCACCGATTTGGCTTATGCCATTGCACTAGTGACTCTCGGTCTGACCGAGAATTACTAATCGGTGCGACCGATTTTAGGATTTAGTGAAACCCTAGCAGTCCCGGTGCCACTGAACTGTGACTCGGTCCAACCGAGTTCATCAGTTTAGGTTCCAAAAACTGCTTCGGTATCACCAAGTTTGAAAATCGGTGGATCCAAAATGTTTTCTGTGGAAAACTAAGACTGAACTTTTGAGTCATTCTTTTACAAAAACCTCTGCATTTTGTGATGCTCATCTTTTCTATCTCATCTATAACTCTTCACAGGGTCAGCAGTCAGCTTTTGCAGTATGTCTGATCAAAGTGACAGCCAGAACAGGTCAGAAGAGTAGATGGACTTGAGTGAGGGCACTAGTCCCTCAACTTCAGATGAAGGGAGCAGAAGTACTCCTAGAAATTTGCCTAAGGCTGCAACTAGGCAAAGGAGGAAAAGAACTTCAGATTCAGAGGATGAAGATTACAAAGCTGAGGAAGATGAGGCTACTTCCAAGAAAGTGGTGCTCAAGAAGGAATATGGCTCAGCAAAGGATACAAAGCCAGACATGAAGATTAAAAGGCCTGCAAGAAGGCAACCTATGCCCAAGGCCAGAGCATCAACTCAACTGCCTGAAAATCCTGATCCCAAAGAGCCAGCTGATGAAAGCAAGAAGAGGAAGGAAAGATTCAAGAAGACCATGGCCAGAGTTGTAGGGCAACCTTCCATGATGGAAGAGGAAGAGCCTTCTGCACCAGCACCAAAGGCACCAAAGCTTATGGGTGATGCTATTAAATCTGGGGCTGCAACATCCAAGCCCAAGGAAGCACCCAAAGCTGCCCCCAAGGCCAAGTCTGCACCAAAGAGGAATACCAGGAGTATTCCAGCTGCTAAGAAGAACAAGGCCCTAGTGCCCAATGTTGCTGAGGAGGAAGATGAAGAAGGACAGGTTCTAAGGAAGCTCAAGCCCAAGATACCAGACCACAATGATGCCCATCATGTGGCTGAGGACATGAGAATCAGGAAGGATTCAGGGCTGAGACTGTGGAGAATGGAAGATCCATATGCCTCAAGAAGAAGAACTGCTGTTGACTACAGGTTCCACACAAAGGAACAACAGGACTTCTATGAGACAATCTTATTGGACAAGAAGCCCATAGTTTGTGACATGAGGTGGGTTGACTGGAAATTCATCAAGGAAAATGAACAGCACTATCCTGGAGTGCAAGACAGCTTTGTTGCTTGTGGAGTTGCACATTTTGTTGGACAGAAGTTCACCAACTGGAATGATGAGCTTATCATGCAGTTCTACTCCACAACACACTTTTACCCAGATGGAAGAATAGTTTGGATGTCTGAAGGTACAAGGTACCAGTCCACTATTGAAGAATGGGCAAGTCTGATCAATGCCCCCAAGGAGAATGAGGATTACCTAGACATTTATGCAAAGAAGAAGTTGGGTCACAATTCAATGGCTCACATGTACAAGGAAATTCCAGACAAGGCATTAGAGACTCACAAGTTTGGATCAGTTCACTTTCTGCTGTCAGGGTTGCCAACCATAAATTGGATTCTGAGGCACACCTTGTTGCCCAAGTCTGGTGACCATAACATGATCAGAGGGCATGCCATCAACATGTTGCATGTGTTTGATGTGCCACAGAAGTTCAAAGTCATGAGCCTAATCATTGAAACAATCAAGAGGACTACATCAGATCATAAGAGGAGCTGTGGATATGCACCTCAGATTCAAGAATTAATAAACTCAAAGATGGGCACAGGAAAATATCAGTTGGATAACGAACACTTTCCACTTTATCCAGACTTTGAGGACAATGAGGTTGTCATGAATGAAGATGATCCACAATCAGTTCAAGCTCAGGAGAAGAAGGAGAAGGCAAAGAGGGAGAAGGCTGCCAAGATGCCAACTCAAGAGGAGGCATCTGAATATTTCTTGAAAACCAAACAGGAGCAGCTTGGTTACTTGATAGCATCATCTCTGAGGATTGAGAAGGGGTTGGCCACCCTAACTCAAAACCAGGAGAGCCTGGAAAGAATCATGGAACAAAAATTCTATGATCTAGATGTCAAGGTAACTGAGATTCAGTCAGTTGTGGAGCAGCTGCAGGATGATATGCAGGAGAGGAAGGGCAAAACTACCACCAATGTGTTTTTCAGAGTGCCCAGAGCCCAGAGGTTAGTTGCAGTGCCAGTGACAGACACTAGAGCAACATCTTCAGCACCAGCTACTGCCCCTTCAGCTCCAGTGCAACCAGCTTCAGCATCAACTCCAGCACCCTCTACATCAACTGAAGCCTTCGTCCTTGGAGTTATCAGGACACCACCACCAGAAGATCAAGCCTGAGAGTCGATCTAGCACAATGCATTTTCTATTAACTTTTTGGTAACTTGTTGCCAAAGGGGGAGAAAAATGTATAGATCATAGGCTTCGAGAGAGAGAGTGTTGCTTTTGTTCTCTCTTGCTTTATTTGGTGGTTTTTCAATCTTTGTTTGCTTTTGGTTGAGATACTATGCTTGTGAGACATTGATTATCATGTGTTTGATCATAAGCTACAATTATGCATGCTTGATATTATCCTATCTATCTTATGTGATCACTCACTATGCTTTGTGATGAGTGCATGTGTTCATTGTTTATTATTTTGAGCGCTCCACCAAGATGTATGTGACATGGAAGAGTAACCCATGAGCCTAATTCATTGTGCATTTGCAGTCCAAAGCAAATCTAAAACTATGCACAAATTTAGGGGGAGCTCTTGCTTATCACATACTTCTCAAAGCGACGATGTTATTTAAATTTTATTATCATTTGTCAAAGCTTTGATCTATACATTGTCATCAATTACCAAAAAGGGGGAGATTGAAAGTGCAACTATCCCTAGGTGGTTTTGGTAATTCATAACAACATATAGCTCATTGAGCTAATGCTATTCCAAGACTATTGTTTCAGGAAAGCTCAATGAATGGCATGGCATGGATGATGAAAGTGGATCCCACAAAATACTGAGGACAAAGGATTGGCTCAAGCTCAAAAGCTCAAGACTCTTCATTTTACATTTTAGTGATCCAAGATCACATTGAGTCTATAGGAAAAGCCAATACTATCAAGAAGGGGTGAGGTGTTGCTTAATGAGCCTCTTGCTTCATGTGCTTAGTGATATGCTCCAAAACCCTCAACTACTTTCCCACATCCACAAATGACCTAAACCTAAAGCCAAAATCGGTCACACCGATTTTTCCTATCCGGCGCCACCGATTCCAAAAGTCATAGCCACTGCCACAAACCCTAAACAAATCGGTCACCGATAGGGATCTCGGTCTCACCGAGATGGGGTTGCAATCTCTCTGTTTCCCTTCGTAACGTTTCGGTCTAACCGAAGTGAGCGATCGGTCCCACCGAGATTGCAATGTAAACTCTCTGTTTCCTTTTTGTAACATTTCGGTCTCACCGAAAAGAGCAAATCGGTCCCACCGAGTTTACCTGACCAACTCTCTGGAAAGCTTATTACCAAATCGGTCTCACCGAGTTTGTGTAATCGGTCTCACCGAGATTACGTTATGCCCTAACCCTAACCGAATCGGCCTCACCGAGATGCATGTCAGTCCCACCGAAAATCACTAACGGTCACTAGGTTTACTAAATCAGTCCGACCGAGTTTAACGATTTGGTCCCACCGAGTTTGGTAAATTGTGTGTAACGGTTAGATTTTGTGTGGAGGCTATATATACCCCTCCACCTCCTATTCATTCATGGAGAGAGCCATCAGACTAAACCTACACTTCTAGTATCCTATTTCTGAGAGAGAACCACCTACTCATGTGTTGAGGCCAAGATATTCCATTCCTACCATATGAATCTTGATCTCTAGCCTTCCCCAAGTTGCTTTCCACTCAAACCCTCTTTCCACCAGATCCAAATCCTATGAGAGAGAGTTGAGTGTTGGGAAGACTATCATTTGAAGCACAAGAGCAAGGAGTTCATCATCAACGCACCATTTGTTACTTCTTGGAGAGTGGTGTCTCCTAGATTGGCTAGGTGTCACTTGGGAGCCTCTGACAAGATTGTGGAGTTGAACCAAGGAGTTTGTAAGGGCAAGGAGATCGCCTACTTCATGAAGATATACCGCTAGTGAGGCAAGTCCTTCGTGGGCAACGACCATGGTGGGATAGACAAGGTTGCTTCTTCGTGGACCCTTCGTGGGTGGAGCCCCTGGACTCGCGCAGCCGTTACCCTTCGTGGGTTGAAGTCTCTATCAACGTGGATGTACGATAGCACCACCTATCAGAACCACGCCAAAAACATCCGTGTCTCCAATTGCGTTTGAATCCTCAAAACCCTTCCCTTTACTTTCTTGCAAGTTGCATGCTTTAATTTCCGCTGCCTATACACTCTTTGCATGCTTGCTTGAATTGTGTGATGATTGCTTGACTTGTCCTAAAATAGCTAAAATCTGCCAAACTCTAAAATTGGGAAAAGGTTAAGTTTTTATTGGTCAAGTAGTCTAATCACCCCCCCCTCTAGAAATACTTCAAGGTTCTACAAGAAGGTACAATTACCTTATCAAGCTCTACTTTCCTCCCACTCACTTCTTTCGAGAGAAATTCCTTCTCTAGAAAGGATCCATCTTAGCAATGAATAACTTGCCTTCGGATCTGTGATAGAAGGTGTACCCAATAGTTACCTTTGGGTATTCTATGAAGACGCACTTCTCTGATTTGGGTTCAAGCTTATCAGGTTGAAACTTTTTCACATTAGCATCGCAGCCCCAAACTTTAAGAAATGACAACTTTGGTTTCTTGCCAAACCATAGTTCATATGGCGTCGTCTCAACAGATTTTGATGGTGCCCTATTTAAAGTGAATGCAGCTGTCTCTAATGCATAACCCCAAAATGATAGTGGTAAATTGGTAAGAGACATCATAGATTGCACTATATCCAATAAAGTACGGTTATGCCGTTCGGTAACACCATTAAGCTGTGGTGTTCCAGGTGGCATGAGTTTGTGAAACTATTCCACATTGTTTTAATTGAAGACCAAACTCGTAACTCAAATATTCTCCTCCATGATCAGATCATAGA
Organism: Triticum dicoccoides; assembly: GCF_002162155.2. Taxonomy (NCBI): domain Eukaryota; kingdom Viridiplantae; phylum Streptophyta; class Magnoliopsida; order Poales; family Poaceae; genus Triticum; species Triticum dicoccoides. The sequence continues at coordinate 622,436,534 of NC_041387.1, forward strand.
AACTTTATTTTCTTGTTATGATGATTCTCCACTTCACTCTGTAATTCTTTGAACTTTTCAAATGTTTCAGACTTGTGTTTCATTAAGTAGATATACCCATATCTGCTCAATTCATTTTGTGAAGGTCAGAAAATAACGATACCCGCCACGAGCATCAACACTCACTGGACCGCATACATTGGTTTGTATTATTTCCAACAAGTCAGTAGCTCGTTCCATTGTTCCGGAGAATGGAGTTTTAGTCATCTTGTCCATAAGGCACGGTTTCGCAAGCATCGAATGATTCATAACCAAGTGATTCCAAAAAACCATCTTTTATGGAGTTTCTTCATGCGCTTTACACCGATATGACCCAAACGGCAGTGCCACAAATAAGTTGCACTATCATTATCAACTTTGCATCTTTTGGCATCAATATTATGAATATGTGTATCACTACAATCGAGATCCAACAAACTATTTTCATTGGGTGTATGACCATTGAAGGTTTTATTCATGTAAACAGAACAACAATTATTCTGTGACTTTAAATGAATAACCGTATTGCAATAAACATGATCAAATCATATTTATGCTCAACGCAAACGCCAAATAACATTTATTTAGGTTTAACACTAATCCCAAAAGTATAGGGAGTGTGCGATGATGATCATATCAATCTTGGAACCACTTCCAACACACATCGTCACTTCACCCTCAACTAGTTTCTGTTTATTTTGTAACTCCTGTTTCGAGTTACTAATCTTAGCAACCAAACAAGTATTAAATACTCAGGGGCTACTATAAACACTACTAAGGTACACATCAATAACCTGTATATCAAATATACCCTTGTTCACTTTGCCATCCTTCTTATCCACCAAATATTCAGGGCATTTCCGCTTCTAGTGACCATTTCCTTTGCAATATAATCACTTAGTTTCAGGCTTTGGTCCAGCTTTGGGCTTCTTCGCGGGAGTGACTACTTGCTTGCCATTTTGCTTGAAGTTCCCCATCTTTCCCTTTGCCCTTTTCTTGAAACTAGTGGTCTTGTCAATCATCAACACTTGATGCTCTTTTCTTGATTTCTAACTTCGTCGATTTCAACATCACGAAGAGCTGGGAATCGTTTTCGTCATCCCTTGCATTATAGTTCATCACGAAGTTCCAGTAACTTGGTGATGGTCACTAGAGAACTCTGCCAATCACTATCTTATCTGGAAGATTAACTCCCACTTGATTCAAGCGATTGTAGTATCAGACAATCTAAGTACTTGCTCACTAGTTGAGCAATTCTCCTCCATCTTTTAGGCGAAGTATTTGTCAGAGGTCTCATACCTCTTGACACGGCCATGAGTCTGAAATATCAATTTCATCTCATGGAACATCTCATATGTTTCGTGATGTTTCAAAAATGTTTTTGTAGTCCCGGTTCTAAGCCAGAAAGCATGGTGCACAAAACTATCAAGTAGTCATCATATTGAGCTAGACAAACGTTCATAACGTCTGCATCTGCTCCTGCAATAGGTCTGTCACCTAGCGGTGCATTAAGGACATAATTCTTCTGTGCAGCAATGAGGATAAACCTCAGATCACGGACCAAGTCCGCATCATTGCTACTATCATCTTTCAACATAGTTTTCTCTAGGAACACATATAAAAACATAGGGAAGCAAAAAAGATAGGGAAGAAACAACACAAGCTATTGATCTACGACATAATTTGCAAAATACTACCAGGACTAAGTTCATGATAAATTAGAGCTCAATTAATCATATTACTTTAAGAACTCCTACTTAGATAGACATCCCTCTACTCATCTAAGCGATCACGTGATCCAAATCAACTAAACCATGTCTGATCATCACGTGAGATGAAGTAGTTTTCAATGGTAAACATCACTATGTTGATCATATCTACTATATGATTCACGTTTGACCTTTCGGTCTTCGTGTTCCGAGGCCATAACTGTATATGCTAGGCTCGTCAAGTTTAACCTGAGTATTCCGCGTGTGCAACTGTTTTGCACCCGTTGTATTTGAACGTAGAGCCTATCACACCCGATCATCACGTGGTGTCTCAGCACGAAGAACTTTCGCAACGGTGCATACTGATAACCCACAAGTGTAGGGGATCGCAACAGTTTTCGATAAGTAAGAGTGTCGAACCCAACGAGGAGCTAAAGGTAGAATAAATATTCCCTCAAGTTCCATCGACCACCGATACAACTCTACCACGCTTGACGTTTGCTTTACCTAGAACAAGAATGAAACTAGAAGTACTTTGTAGGTGTTGTTGGTTAGGATTGCAAGATAATAAAAAACACGTAAATAAAAAGTAGGGCCTGTTTAGATAAAGAGGCAATAAAGTAAATATAGCGAGTGTGGAAAAGTGGTGGTAGGAGTTGTGAAATTGTCCCTAAGCAATTGACTACTTTACTAGACCGATAGCAAGTTTTATGGGGGAGAGGCCACTGCTAGCATGTCATCACTGGCTTGGAATTCTATGCGCTTATGATTGGAACTATTAGCTAGCATTCGCAACTACTAACGTTCATTAAGGTAAAACCCAACCATAGCATTAAGATATATTGGTCCCCCTTCAATCCCGTATGCATCAATTTCTATGCTAGGTTGAAGCTTCTGTCACTCTAGCCCTCCAATACATAGTCCTATCAACATACAACTAACCCTATGGTGTGATCAATGCGCGCGCTCATATGATGGGCACCAAAGGACAACAACATAACCACAAGCAAATTAAACCAATCATAGCAATTCATCAATCACCGATAGGACAACAAAAATCTACTCAGACATCATAGGATGGCAACACATCATTGGATAATAATATGAAGCATAAAGCACCATGTTCAAGTAGAGGGTACAGCGGGTTGCGGGAGAGTGGACCGCTGAATATAGATGGGGGAAGATCATGGAGATGTTGGTGAAGATGGCGGAGGTGTTGGTGGAGATCGCGGTGATGATGATGGCCCCCGGCAGCGTTCTGGCGCCACCGGAAGCAAGGGGGAGAGAGCCCCCCTTCTTCTTCTTCTTCCTTGACCTTCTCCCTAGATGGGAGAAGGGTTTCCCCTCTGGTCCTTGGCTCCCATGGCTTGGGAGGGGCGAGATCCCCTCCGAGATTGGATCTGTCTCTCTGTCTCTCTCTGTTTCTGCGTTCCCTGATTCTACCCCTTCACTGTTTCTTAAATATCCGGAGATCCGTAACTCCGATTGGGGTGAATCTTTCGCCCAGATTTTTCTCATAAGATTAGCTTTCTTGCGGAAAAAGAAGGGCATCTACCGCCTTACGGGTGGCCCACGAGAGGACAGGGCGCGCCTGCCTCCCTGGGGCGCGCCCCCCTATCTCGTGGCCACCCCGGACACCATTTCGCGTTGATTTTACTTCCCAAAAATCACAAATATTCCAAAAAAAATCTCCGTCCGTTTTTATCCCGTTTGGACTCCGTTTGATATGGGGTTTCTGTGAAACATAAAACATGCAATAGACATGAACTGACACTGGGCAGTGGATCAATATGTTAGTCCCAAAAATAATATAAAAAGTTGCCAAAAGTATATGAAAGTTGAAGAATATTGGCATGGAACAATCAAAAAATATAGATACGATGGAGACGTATCAGCATCCCCAAGCTTAATTCCTGCTCGTCCTCGAGTTGGTAAATGATAAAGAAGATAATTTTTGATGTGGAATGCTACCTCTAATCTTGAACATATGTCTAATAGTGGCATGAATATTAAGACACGAGTGATTCAAAGCAATAGTCTTTCATTTGACATAAAAACAATAATACTTCAAGCATACCAACCAAGCAATTATGTCTTATCGAAATAACATAGCCAAAGAAAGCTCATCCCTACAAAATCATATAGTCTGGCTATGCTCCATCTTCATTACACAAAACACTCCCATCATGCACAACCCCGATGACGAGCCGAGCAATTGGTTCATACTTTTTAACGCGCTTCAGCTTTTCAACTCTTACGCAATACATGAGCGCAAGCCATGGACATAGCACTATGGTGGTCTAATGTGGTGGTTGTGAGGACAAAAAGTGGGAGTAGATAGTCTCACATCAACTAGGCGTATCAACGGGCTATGGAGATGCCCATCGATAGATATCAATGCGAGTGAGTAGGGATTGCCATGCAACAGATGCACTAGAGCTATAAATATATGAAAGCTCGACAAAAGAAACTAAGTGGGTGTGCATCCAACTTGCTTGCTCACGAAGACCTAGGGCATTTTGAGGAAGCCCATCATTGGAATATACAAGCCAAGTTCTATAATGAAAAATTCCCACTAGTAAATGAAAGTGACAACATAGGAGACTCTCTATCATGAAGATCATGGTGCTATTTTGAAGCACAAGTGTGGAAAAGAGATAGTAGCAATTGTCCCTTCTCTCTTTTTCTCTCATTTTATTTTTTTTCTTTTAGTTTTTTTATTTTTATTTTTTTTCCTTTTTTTCTTTTTGGTGGGCTTTGTTGGCCTCTTTTATTTCATGGGCTTCTTTGGCCTCTTTTATTTTTATGAAGTCCGAAGTCCCAGCCCAACTTGTGGGGGATAGTCTTCATCATCCTTTCCTCACCGGGACAATGCTCTAATAATGAAGATCATCACACTTTTATGGATTTACAACTCAAGAGTTACAACTCAAAGCTAGAACAAAATATGACTCTATATGAATGCCTCCGGCGGTGTACCGGGATATGCAATGAACCAAGAGTGACATGTATGAAAATTATGAAGGTGGCCTTGCCACAAATACGATGTCAACTACATGATCATGCAAAGAGCAATATGACAATGATGAAGCGTGTCATAATAAACGAAACGGTGGAAAGTTGCATGGCAATATATCTCGGAATGGCTATGGAAATGCCATAATAGGTAGGTATGGTGGCTGTTTTGAGGAAGGTTAATAATGGGTTCATGATACTGGCGAAAATTGCACGCTAAAATAGAGGCTAGCTAAATGGAAGGATGAGTGTGCATATATCCATGGACTCACATTAGTCATAAAGAGATCATATACTTATTGCAAAAGCCTACTTAGCCCTCGAAGCAAAGTACTACTACGCATGCCCCAAGAGGGATAGATTGGTAGGAAAAATCCATTTCTCGTCCCCGACTGCCACTCATAAGGAAAGCAATCAAAGAGCACCTCATGCTCCAACTTTGTTACATAAAGGTTCACCAGACGTGCATGCTACGGGACTTGCAAACCTCAACACAAGTATTTCTCAATTTCACAATTACTCAACTAGCACGACTCTAATATCACCGCCTTTATATCGCAAAACTATTGCAAGGAATCAAACATATCATATTTAGTGATCTACAAGCTTATGTAGGATTTTATGAGTAACCATGTGAATGACCAATTCCTGTCATCTCTCTAAATAGATATAAGTGAAGCAAGAGAGTTTAATTCTTTCTACAAAAGATATGCCCATGCTCTAACAATTATAAGTAAAGCAAAAGAGCATTCTAAAAATGGCGGTTTTCTATGTGAAGAGAAACAGGCAATCCAAACTTCAAATGATATAAGTGAAGCACATGAAGCATTCTATAAAGCCATACTCAAAAGATTTAAGTGAAGTGCGATGAGAATTCTATAAATCAACCAAGGACTATCTCATACCAGCATGGTGCATAAAATAAAAGTGAAAACTAAATGCAAAAGACGCTCCAAGACTTGCACATAATGCATGAACGAAACGAATTCGAAAACATACCGATACTTGTTGAAGAAACAGGGGATGCCTTCCGGGGCATCCCCAAGCTTAGACGCTTGAGTCTCCTTAAATATTTACTTGGGGTGCCTCGGGCATCCCCAAGCTTGATCTCTTGCCTCTCTTCCTTTTCCTCATATCGAGACATCCTCGATTAGACACTTCATCCACACAAAACTTCAACAGAAAACTCGGTAAGATCCGTTAGTATAATAAAGCAAATCACTACTCTAAGTACTGTAGAAAACCAATTCATATTTTGTTTTTGAATTGTGTCTACTGTAATATAGCTTTTCCATGGCTTAATCCACTGATATACATTTATAGATTCATCAAAACAAGCAAACTATGCATCAAAAACAGAATCTGTCAAAAACAGAACAATATGTAGCAATCTGAACATTCACCATACTTATGGTACCCCAAAAATTCTAACAAAATTAGGAAAAATAAAAAGGTTGTACAACAATACAGTTCCAAAGGAATCAGAACCAATTGACGTTCTAGTTAAAAAATGTAAAATCGAGCACTACAGCCAAAGTTTCTGTCCTGCATCGTACAAACCAACAAGCATTGTAAACATCCTAAAGGCAAACCTTGGCACATTATTTTTATAATACAATGGAATTGTACAAGGGGATAATTATTTTTGATGAAAAGTTTCTGTAATCAATATTCACAAAGTTTCCGTGAGCATGAACAAAGTTCAAGGAGCTCTCCCACTTCAACAATGCTTGTCTTTCTTACTTTCACTTTCCTTTTTGAAAAGTTTTTAGGTTTCCCTCTTTATTTTTTTGTTTTTCAAACTATACAAAAGCACTCAACAGAAATAAATGACTCTTAAATGACTTTCTAAAACTTCCGGGTTGTCTCCCTGGCAGCGCTTTCTTTAAAGCCATTAAGCTAGGCATATAGTGCTCAAGTAATGGATCCACCCGGATCCCAAGGTATATCAAAGCCAATTTTAATTAACAATGATTTGTAATTTAGTAGTGAGCACAAAGTAACATATATCAAGCAATGACGAAGTCTAACTCTCTTCCTATGCATCGGCATGTCATAAAAGAACAATTCATGCACACCAAGTAAAGGCCAATGCATAGTATAAGCAGATTCTTGCAATTCTATCGTGTTGGAAACATAAAGAGGCGGAGATGTAGTTCCTCTCTCATAATAATTGCAAGTAGGAGCAGCAAGCACATGCATATTATATCTATCAAAATCATCATGTGTAGTAGTAAAACACAACCCATCAATATAATCCTTAATAAGCACAAACTTCTCCGATATAGTGTAGTAGGGAGAATTCAAAAAGATAATAGGACTATCATGCGTGGGTGCAATAGCAACAATTTCATGTTTAACATAAGGAACTATAGCAAGTTCATCTCCATAAACATAATTCATATTGGCATCTTGGCCACAAGCATAGCAAGCATCATCAAAAAGGGGTAATTCAAGAGAATCAACGGGATCATAACAATCATCATAGCAATCATCCTTCGGTAAGCACGAAGGGGAATTAAACAATGTATGAGTTGAAGAGTTACTCTCATTAGAAGGTGGGCACGGGTAGCTAATCTGCTCTTCCTCCTTTTGTTCTTCGCTCTCCTCATCATCTTTTTCATCCAATGAGTTCACAGTTTCTTCGATTCCTTCTTCCATAGCTTCTTGCAAAATATTAGTCTCTTCTTGGACAGCGGAGAATTTCTCAATATATAGTTTAACATAGGCAATAGAAGCATAATTATCATAAATATTGAAATATGGCAAAATTTTCAGATTTGTAAAGAGTAGCATCATACTTTTCAATCAAAGAAGCAATCTCATAAGCACCCTTAAAAGCAACAAATTCTTCAATTTGTTGAACATCATAGTAATTATAAACACCCTTAGCATACGAAGATACGATTCCATTATCACTAAACAAGCATTGATAGGGTAGGTGTTTCTTAGGGTCTTCAGCACAACAAGTAAAATCATATAGTTCACATAAAGTCCAAGCATAGCATTGCAAACGCTGAATTTGATCCCATAATAGTTTCCCTTTTTCAGATATACGGTGTCGCACATAACAAGCATGCTCATCTAAAGATTTTCCCTCAACTAAGCTAGTGGGGGTTTTAGCACGAGCACATAGGGATCAAAGATGATCCAAGTAAAAAGCTTCAGTAGTGTGATAGATTTTGAGTGGTTCTTCAACCATTGTTGCAGTAATACAACTAATTTTTTTGGTATTTTGCGTTTCCTACCCATAACTAAAGATAGAAAACAACTAAGAACAGCAAATAAAAATTACTTAGTGATAAAGCAAACAAGCACACACGAGAATATTCACCCCACGCTATGACTCCCTGGCAACGGAGCCAGAAAAAGGTCTTGATAACCCACAAGTGTAGGGGATCGCAACAGTTTTCGATAAGTAAGAGTGTCGAACCCAACGAGGAGCTAAAGGTAGAATAAATATTCCCTCAACTTCTATCGACCACCGATACAACTCTACGCACGCTTGACGTTCGCTTTACCTAGAACAAGAATGAAACTAGAAGTACTTTGTAGGTGTTATTGGATAGGATTGCAAGATAATAAAGAACACGTAAATAAAATTTAGGGGATGTTTAGATAAAGAGGCAATAAAGTAAATATAGCGAGTGTGGAAAAGTGGTGGTAGGAGTTGTGAAATTGTCCCTAAGTAATTGACTACTTTACTAGACCGATAGCAAGTTTTATGTGGGAGAGGCCACTGCTAGCATGTCATCCCTGACTTGGAATTCTATGCACTTATGGTAGGAACTATTAGCAAGCATCCGCAACTACTAACGTTCATTAAGGTAAAACCCAACCATATCATTAAGATATATTGGCCCCCCTTCAATCCCGTATGCATCAATTTCTATGCTAGGTTGAAGCTTCTGTCACTCTAGCCCTCCAATACATAGTCCTATCAACATACAACTAACCCTATGGTGTGATCCACGCGCGCGCTCATATGATGGGCACGAAAGGACAACAACATAACCACAAGCAAATTAAACCAATCATAGCAATTCATCAATCACCGATAGGACAACGAAAATCTACTCAGACATCATAGGATGGCAACACATCATTGGATAATAATATGAAGCATAAAGCAACATGTTCAAGTAGAGGGTACAGCGGGTTGCGGGAGAGTGGACCGCTGAATATAGATGGGGGAAGGTGATGGAGATGTTGGTGAAGATGGCAAGGTGTTGGTGAAGATCGCGGTGATGATGATGGCCCCCGACGGTGTTCCGGCGCCACCGGAAGCAAGGGGGAGAGAGACCCCTTCTTCTTCTTCTTCCTTGACCTTCTCCCTAGATGGGAGAAGGGTTTCCCCTCTGGTCCTTGGCTTCCATGGCTTGGGAGGGGCGAGAGCCCCTCCGAGATTGGATCTGTCTCTCTGTCTCTCTCTGTTTCTGCGTTCCCTGATTCTACCCCTTCACCGTTTCTTAAATATCCGGAGATCCGTATGTCCGATTGGGGTGAATCTTTCGCGCAAATTTTTCTCATAAAATTAGCTTTCTTGCGGAAAAAGAAGGGCATCAACCACCTTACGGGTGGCCCACGATAGGCCAGGGAGCGCCTGCCTCCCTGGGTGCGCCCCCCTTTCTCGTGGCCACCTCGGACACCGTTTCGCGTTGATTTTACTTCCCAAAAATCACAAATATTCCAAAAAAAATCTCTGTCCGTTTTTATCCCGTTTGGAATCCGTTTGATATGGGGTTTCTGCAAAACATAAAATATGCAACAGACCGGAACTGGCACTGGGCACTGGATCAATATGTTAGTCCCAAAAATAATATAAAAGTTGCCAAAAGTATATGAAAGTTGAAGAATATTGGCATGGAACAATCAAAAATTATAGATACGACGGAGACGTATCACATACTCAGGGAGAACACTTATTGATAATTAGTGAGAGATCATCTTAAAATGCTACCGTCAATCAAAGCAAGATAAGATGTATAAAAGATAAATATCATATGCAATCAAAATATGTGACATGATATGGCCATGATCATCTTGTGCTTTTGATCTCCAACTCCAAAGTACTATCATGATCTCTATTGTCATCGACATGACACCATGATCTCCATCATCTTGATCTATATCAATGTGTCGTCACATGGACGTCTCGCCAACTATTGCTCTTGCAACTATTGCTATCGCATAGCGATAATGTAAAGCAATTATTTGGCGCTTGCATCTTATGCAATAAAGAGACAACCATAAGGTTTCTGCCAGTTACCGATAACTTCAACAAAACATGATCATCTCATACAACAACTTATATCTCATCACGTCTTGACCATATCACATCACAACATGCCCTGCAAAAACAAGTTAGACGTCCTCTACTTTGTTGTTGCAAGGTTTACGTGGCTACTACGGGCTGAGCAAGAACCGTTCTTACCTATGCATCAAAATCACAACAATAGTTCGTCAAGTTAGTGCTGTTTTAACCTTCGCAAGGACCGGGCGTAGCCACTCTCGGTTCAACTAAAGTTGGAGAAACTGACACCCGCCATCCACCTATGTGCAAAGCACGTCGGTAGAACCAGTCTCGCGTAAGCGTACGCGTAATGTCGGTCCGGGCCGCTTCATCCCACAATACCGCCGAACCAAAGTATGACATGCTGGTAAGTAGTATGACTTGTATCTCCCACAACTCACTTGTGTTCTACTCGTGCATATAACATCAACGCATAAAACCTAGGCTCGGATGCCACTGTTGGGGAACGTAGTAATTTCAAATAAATTCCTACACACACGCAAGAACATGGTGATGCATAGCAACGAGAGGGGAGAGTGTGTCCACGTACCCTCGTAGACCGAAAGAGGAAGCGTTAGCACAACGCGGTTGACGTAGTCGTATGTCTTCACGGCCCGAGTGATCAAGCACCGAAACTACGGCACCTCCGAGTTCTAGCACACGTTTAGCTCGATAACGTCCCTCGAACTCTGATCCAGCCGAGTGTCGAGGGAGAGTTCATTCAACATGATGGCGTGGTGACGATCTTGATGTTCTACCGTCGGAGGGCTTCGCCTAAGCACCGCTACAATATTATCGAGGAGGACTATGGTGGAGGGGGGCACCGCACACGGATAAGAGATCAATGATCCATTGTTGTGTCTAGAGGTGCCCCCTGCCCCTGTATATAAAGGTTCAAGGGGGAGGGGGCGGCCGGCCAAGAGGAGGGCGCGCCAAGGGGAGTCCTACTCCCACCGGGAGTATGAATCCCTCCTTTCCTTGGCCAAGTAGGAGAGGGGGAAGGAAGGGAGAGAGGGGAGGAAGGAAAGGGGGGCACCGCCCCCTCCTTATCCAATTCGGACTAGAGGGGAGGGGGCGCGCGGCCTGCCTTAGCCGCCCCTCCTCTTCTCCATTTTGGTCCCAACTGGGCCATTAACCCCCCCTGGGGGGGTTCCGGTAACCCCCCGGTTCTCCGGTATATATCCGATAACCCCTGAAACTTATCCCGGTGTCCGAATATAGTCGTCCAATATACCAATCTTCATGTCTCGACCATTAGAGACTCCTCGTCATGTCCGTGATCACATCCGAGACTCCGAACAATCTTCGGTACATCAAAACTCATAAACTCATAATATAACTGTCATCGAAACCTTAAGCGTGCGGACCCTACGGGTTCGAGAACAATGTAGACATGACTGTCGGTGTCAAAACCGGCGGATCTCGGGTAGGGGGTCCCGAACTGTGCGTCTAGGCGGATGGTAACAGGAGACGAGGGACACGATGTTTTTACCCAGGTTCGGGCCCTCTTGATGGAGGTAAAACCCTACGTCCTGCTTGATTGATATTGATGATGTGGGTTACAAGAGTAGATCTACCACGAGATCAAGGAGGCTAAACCCTAGAAGCTAGCCTATGGTATAATTGTTGTTCGTCCTATGGACTAAAGCCATTCGGTTTATATAGACACCGGAGAGGGCTAGGGTTACACAGAGTCGGTTACAATGGTAGGAGATCTACATATCCGTATCGCCAAGCTTGCCTTCCACGCCAAGGAAAGTCCCATCCGGACACGGGACGAAGTCTTCAATCTTGTATCTTCATAGTCTTGGAGTCCGGCCGATGATGATAGTTCGGCTATCCGGACACCCCCTAGTCCGGGACTCCCTTAGTAGCCCCCGAACCAGGCTTCAATAACAACGAATCCGGCGCGTATGTTGTCTTTGGCGTTTGCAAGGCGGGTTCTTCTTCATGCTCCATGTGTTTGCCGGATAGTGTCCGGTTGCTTCATAAATGCTGCGCTCCTTGGCTTCCGCGTCCAATAATGGTCTTCTTCCACGCGTCGCACGAATGCGAAAAGCCAGGGTATTTTTATGTTTTACCCCCTAGCTGCGCAAATAAGCTGCCTATAAGAGGGGCGAGGATCCAGATCCAAATCGCATCATCCTCCTTCCGCAAGCACTCATCGAGGCGCATCTGACACAAAACCCATTCTAACATGGACAGTCGACGCGGCTCCTCTACTCGCGCTCCCAGCCCTAAGCCAGGAGATTGGAGGAGATGCTCAGTCCCACACAGCGAGTTATTGCCGCTCCAAGCAGAGGGATATCTTCCCCCGGCCTTCATGGTTCCGGTTCGAGCCGGACTGGCCACCTACAAAGGTGGGAAGCAGGCGGAGAGCGCCCCCAATCCCTCCAAAGGAGAGCGGGTGTGCTTTGTCTCCTATTTAATAAGGGGACTCGGATTTCCTATACATCCGTTTCTCCGGGGGCTCCTAGAGTTCTACGGACTCCAGCTTCATCATCTTACACCTGCCTCTATTTTGCACATTGCGGGCTTCGTAGCTCTGTGTGAGCTGTTCTTGGGCATTGAGCCCCATTTTGCGCTGTGGAAGAGGCTGTTTTGCCTCATACCCCGCTCTCACGAGGGGTCGATATATCAAGTGGGCGGAGCCAAAATATGGCGCATCGCCGGGACCAGATACCTGTCCGGGACCCCGAAGAAGACGCCCGAAGATTGGCCTTCAGAGTGGTTTTATATGGAGGACGCTCCGCTGCCGGATCCAGTCCGGATCGGCCTTCCGGAGTTCAGCAGCGCTCCCCTGAAGAAACGCCTAAGCTGGCGCCCACGGAGCCCTCGACGAGAAGATGATAGTTGCGTCCATTACTTGATGGGCCGGATACGGCTGCTAGCCCATTCCGGACTAACCATGATCGGAGTCATGGCCACATGCATTATGCGTGGGGTGCAGCCGCTCCAATATAGGGGCCACCCCATGTGGGACTTCAACAGAGACGACGACGCCACCCGTCACGGCCGCAAGGGACCTGGCTCGGCCAACGATCTGGTGAAGATACTGTATGGCTTGTACAAGGGGGAGAAGGAGGACTTCCTCCGCACGAATCCTCTGAACGGATTTTCCATGAACAACCCCCGGAGCTGGGTAAGCGGTCGCATGCATATCTGAACTGTGCCTTTAAAGGCAATTGTCTTATTGTATGATTTTGACACAGGAACTGCGTCGGGATGTGGAGGGCATAAAAAGCCCAGCCCCACAACCTGAAGACCCAGAAAGGTCCCTTGATCCGGCCTCCGAAGAGGATCCAGACTTAGCGGTGGAACTGATCGACGGGGTGTACCACCAGCTCAGCATAGATAATGCTTTAGTCGCCATTATGGCTGACTACCCCGGTTTGTGTCCGGCCTCTCCGGTGAGTACGACCGAAGTCCTGGTGCCGTTACTTCTTTAATGCTTAGTTCTGACCACCGTGCACCGATGGTGTTCGACAGGAAGCGCCTTTACGGCAGGAAGTCGAGCCCGCGGCGACCGGCCAACAAGGGTCAGTCCGGCCCAGCAGGCGGAAGAGGAGTGCGACGTGAACTGAAACGTCGCCGCAACGGTACGGAGCACGGCTATTTTTTAAGGGAAGGATTCCCAGGAGGTATATTAATGCTCATAACTTTTCCACAAAGAGCGCTCGCCGGACAGTGTCCGGAGAGGTTGCCAATCAAGCCTCCGCCAGCCATGCTCCAACACATGGTCCGGAAGGGGAGGCGAATACAAGGCATGAGTCGGATGCTCCTTCGACGGAGGATGCTGACAGGCTGTCCGCCACCCGCTCTGAGGTGGAGAGCGCCATGAATCACAGGCGTCGCTAGACAGTTCTTCGTGACACGTGTTTCTCCGCGGAGGCGTTAAATGCCTTTGATGCGGGAAATGCGCACCTCCGTGCCGCTCAAGATGGGTTAACCAGAGCCACAGAGCAGTATGTGAAAGACATATGTGTAAGTAATTTTAATAGTTATATATGCCAGTAGCCCCCGAGACTTAAAACGGTTAAAATAACTGATTTAAGGATCAATTTTTATGCAGGATCTTACGGAGAAGAATACCCATCTGTCCCAGGAGCTCCAAGAGTGCAAGGCCCAACTTGAGGCCGCACTGGCCGCCACAGGGGGAGCCACAGAGACCCCCGCTGGTAAGACGTACTTTGAAAAGATAATTAATTAACAAAGTGCGGCGTAACTCTGACAATAATATTGCAGAGGGCGCCGGACTAGATCCGTACAAGCAACAGCTACTGCGTCAGCTAAAGGCTGGCGAGAGGGTGCTTACGAAGGTGTAGCAGGAGAGAAACAAGCTCCAAGATGCCCACACCCAACTAGGAGAAGAGCTGAAAGGTGTTCGGGCCCAGCTGTCTGGCTCCTTGAAGGAGAATCAGCGACTTCGTCGCGGCATTTATAGTAAGTGCTTGAGCAAATTCCTTTGAAAAGAAGAATTCGGCGAGGAAGTCATTTGACAGAAATATGTCTTTAGGTGTGCTCACAGGTCGCCCTGCGGAGGAAATGCCTGGGTCAACAGGTGACCAACTTCCCGAGCTGGCGCAATTGTTCGAACGTGTTCGGCAGGCGATGAGTGGCGTTGTTCAGGCTTTATGGCCATCCATCTCCCTACCCGAGGGCCTTGGTGAGCTTGCTGAGAAGCTCCAGGGAGCGCGGCGACGCCTCCGTTTGTGGAAGATATCGGCCTGCCGTCAGGGCGCCAGGGAGGCCTGGGCCATGGTGAAGACGCGCTACCCGAAGGCTGACCCAAACCACATGGCTGAGGTCGGACCTGCGGGGCCTGATGGGAAGGAGATCCCTGTGAGCTTGATGTATGGCCAAGTAGAACTGGCCGCGAAATATTCCCAACAGTGCTGTAAATTAGACAGCCTGTTAGATGGGATTGAGGAGGAATACAATCAGTCGGTTTGACGATGTAATTTCAAATGACATGTAAGATGCCTTCTAGCCGGATTGTAGATCGTTTGTCTTTGCAGACCGTTTCGCTTCAACCTCGGGACCCAACAGTCCGGAGTGTGTCCGAATACCTCTACAGTTATAAAAGAACCGGGGCATGCATGGAGACAAGGCGTCAGGGTCATAGTTGCTTTATCAGACAAGTGCCCAACTGGTTATGTTATATTACATGGTTAGTAAGAAACATCTTCCAGGGAGAATAGTTCCGTTAAGGGTTCCTTTCCCTGGGAGGCATGCCCTAAGGTGCAATGCCGGACTGCGAAAATAGCAGAAAAAGCATCTGGGGGCTTATAAATAAGTAAGTAATAAATCATCTTTCAAATCACCGACCGAATATTCTCTTAAGAATGCTAGCTTTCGGCTTCACCCAGTCTGAGGTACACATTCGGCTGACCTGGCAGTAACAATCGCAGAGGTGCTCCCTTTACCTCCTAGCCGAACAATCAGGAACGTAGGGGTAAGCACAGGAGCCAGGCAACCCAGCTTGGCCAAAACTTAAGTCATATCGATTCATATAATGGTGAATAAAAGGTACATGCGGAAGTATGACACATGTATTGGGCGTGAAGCCCATATTAATAAGCTTACGGTAAAGAAGCCCCCAGGTATAATGAGTGCTAGGAGCACATCAAGTGTGTGCGAACAAAGCGCAAATCAGCCTATAAAAGGTATTGAAAAAAAAGGTGGGAAGAAGGAGGGGGACAAGAGACAGTAAAAAGTATAAATAGGTGGACGGGGGAGTGAGACGAACTCTGAGTCTGGTGTTTAGGCGTAGAATCTTCGGAGACGGGCTGTGTTCCATGGGTTCGGCTCGAGTCGGTTGTCAGATGCTTTACGTAGACGGTATGCTCCGCCGGTCAAGACTTGGTCGATGATGAAGGGACCTTCCCACTTGGGCTTAAGTTTGTCCTTTTTCTTGCCCGACAGGCGTAGAACGAGTTCGCCGACATTGTAAGTTTTGGCCCGTACTTCTCTGCTTTGATATCTTCGAGCCTGCTGCTGATAGAATGCGGAACAAGCCTTTGCCACGTCCCGCTCCTCCTCTAAGGCGTCCAAACTGTCCTGCCGATCCAACTCGGCTTCTCTTTCTTCGTACATGCGCACACGAGGTGAGTCATGAATTATATCGCAAGGAAGAACTACCTCTGCGCCATACACTATAAAAAATGGTGTGAATCCAGTAGTTCGGTTTGGCGTGGTCCGTAGCCCCCAGAGTACGGAGTCAAGCTCCTCGACCCAGTGCGTGTTAGATTCCTTGAGGGACCACACTAGTCTGGGTTTGATGCCGCTCATGATTAGACCATTTGCTCGCTCGACTTGACCGTTAGTTTGGGGGTGATAGACTGAAGCGTAATCGAGCTTGATGCCCATGTTTTTGCACCAGAGTTTAACCTCGTCGGCAGTGAAGTTCGTGCCATTATCAGTGATGATGCTGTGGGGGATGCCAAAACGGTGTACTACCCCGGATAGGAAGTCTATCACCGGTCCGGATTCTGCCGTTTTAACCGGCTTGGCCTCAATCCATTTGGTGAATTTGTCCACCATGACCAATAAGTATTTGTGCTTGTGGGTTCCCCCTTTAAGGGGTCCAATCATGTCAAGCCCCCAGACCGCGAACGGCCAAGTAATGGGTATAGTTTTGAGGGCGGTGGGTGGCATGTGGCTCTGATTAGCAAAGAGCTGGCAACCGACGCATCGTTGGACTAAGTCCTGAGCATCTGCCCGGGCTGTCGGCCAATAAAAACCTGTACGAAAGGCCTTGCCTACGAGTGCCCGGGCTGCAGCGTGGTGCCCGCCGAGTCCGGCGTGAATTTCAGCCAGGAGATTCCGCCCCTCCTCTTCGGAGATACACCTTTGAAGGACTCCGGTTGTGCTTTTCTTATAAAGTTCTCCCTCATGGACCTTGTAGGCTTTAGATCGCCGAACTATGCAGCGGGCCTCATTTTGGTCTTCGGGAAGTTCCTGCCGAATTAAGTAGGCTAGGAATGGTTCTGTCCACGGGGCAATTACTGCCATTATTTCGTGAGCTGAAGGTGTTATTTCGTTGGCTGAGCCGCCGATTGTGTCAGAATGGTCTGAGTTCGGTGATGCAGCTGGCTCCGCATTGTTATTTCCGGACTCCTCTTCCCATAACACAGATGGCTTGAAGAGCCGTTCCAGGAAGATGTTTGGAGGGATGGCGTCTCGTTTCGCACCGATGCGTGCTAACACGTCTGCTGCCTGGTTATTATCCCGGGCTACATGGTGGAATTCGAGTCCTTCGAACCGAGCTGACATTTTTAGGACGGCGTTGCGGTAAGCTGCCATTTTTGGATCTTTGGCATCAAAGTCTCCATTTACTTGGGATATTGCGAGGTTTGAATCCCCGCGCACCTCTAGGCGTTGAATGCCCATGGAGATTGCCATCCAGAGGCCATGTAGAAGGGCCTCGTATTCGGCTGCGTTATTGGAGTCCATGTACATTATTTGAAGTACGTATTGGATTGTGTCTCCAGTTGGGGACGTCAGGACGACGCCAGCCGCCAAGCCAGCCAACATTTTGGATCCGTCGAAATGCATGATCCAATTGGAGTATGCGCCGTACTCTTTAGGGAGTTCGGCTTCGGTCCATTCGGCGACGAAGTCGGCCAGAACCTACGACTTTATAGCTCGCCGTGGTTTATAGGTTATGTCAAATGGTAAGAGCTCAATAGCCCATTTTGCAATCCTGGCCGTTGCATCGCGATTGTTTATAATATCGTTGAGAGGTACGTCGGAGGCCACCGTTATGGAACACTCTTGAAAGTAGTGTCGCAGCTTCCGGGATGCCATGAACACCGCATATGCTATCTTTTGATAATGTGGGTACCGGGACTTGCATGGAGTTAGAACAGTGGATACGTAGTACACTAGTTTTTGAAGAGGGAATATGTGCCCTTCTGTCTCTCGCTCGACGATGAGTACCGCGCTGACAACCTGATGTGTTGCTGCGATATATAATAACATAGGCTCACCCAGGTTGGGCGCGGCCAGGACCGGATTTGTTGCCAGTATGGCCTTTATTTCTTCGAGTACGGCTATGGCAGCATCCGTCCATTCGAAATGTTCGGTGCGCCGGAGGAGGCGGTAGAGGGGCAGAGCCTTTTCTCCCAAATGGGAGATGAAGCGACTTAAGGCCGCTACGCATCCGGTTAGTTTTTGTATTTGCTTGAGGTCTTTTGGAATATCCAATTGTGACAGAGCTCGGATTTTGGCCGGGTTTGCTTCAATTTCTCTACCGGATACGATGAAGCCCAAGAGCTTTCCGGCTGGTACGCCGAAGACGCATTTTTTCGGATTGAGCTTAATGTCATATGCTTGGAGGTTGTCGAATGTCACCCTCAAGTCTTCTACTAGCGTTTCGATGTTTTTGGTCTTGACGACCACTTCGTCTACGTATGCCTCTACTGTTTTGCCTATCTGGGTAGCCAGACATGTTTGGATCATGCGCTGATATGTTGCGCCGGCATTTTTGAGTCCGAAGGGCATTGTGTTGAAGCGGAATGGCCCATATGGAGTAATGAATGCCGTTGCGGCCTGGTCTTTCTCCGCCATCTTGATTTGGTGGTATCTGGAGTATGCGTCGAGGAAGCACAATGAATCGTGCCCTGCGGTAGCATCGATGATTTGGTCGATGCGAGGGAGGGGGAAAGGGTCCTTTGGACAGGCCTTGTTAAGGTCTTTAAAATCGATGCAGAGGTGCCAGGATTTGTCCTTTTTTGGTACCATTACTAGATTGGCTAGCCAGTCCGGATGTTTTATATCTCTGATGAATCCGGCTTCTAAGAGTTTGGCTAGCTCTTCTCCCATTGCCTGTCTTTTGGGTTCGGAAAATCGCCGAAGAGCTTGTTTGACCGGCTTGAATCCTTTTAGGATGTTTAGGCTGTGCTCTGCCAGCCTGCGTGGGATTCCTGGCATATCTGAAGGGTGCCAGGAAAAAATGTCCCAATTTTCCCGAAGGAATTCTCAGAGTGCGGCTTCGACGTCAGGACTTAATTGTGCCCCAATGGAGGCCATCTTTGTGGGGTCCATTGAATGGACATGAAATTTGACTATTTCGTCTGCTGGTTTAAAAGAGGTGGACTTGGACCTCTTATCGAGTATCACATCGTCCCTATCCACCGTGGAGCGCAGCGTAGCTAGTTCCTCTGCCGCTAGGGTTTCGGACAATGCCTCTAGGGCCAGTGCGGCTGTCTTATTTTCAGCGCGGAGTGCTGTATCTGGATCACTTGCAAGAGTGATTATCCCATTGGGTCCGGGCATTTTGAGCTTCATGTACCCGTAGTGGGGTATAGCTTGAAAGATTGTGAATGCCTCCCGCCCTAACAAAGCGTGATATCTGTTGCCGAACGGGGCCACTTGGAACGTGACCTCCTCGGACCTGTAATTGTCCGGTGAGCCGAACACTACGTCTAGTGTGATTTTTCCTGTGCAGCGTACTTCTCGACTAGGGATTATCCCTCTGAAGTTTGTGCTGCTTCGCTCGATGCGGCTCTAGTCAATATCCATTTTTTGAAGGGTTTCCTCGTAGATGAGGTTTAATCCGCTGCCGCCATCCATGAGTACCTTGGTAAGGCGAAAGCCGTCCACTATCGGACTGAGGACCAATGCGGCTGGTGCTCTAGCTGTTCGGAATTTAGGTTCATCGCTGGCGTTGAAGGTGATAGCCGTGTCACTCCATGGATTTGCTGTTGCTACTTGGTAGACTTCGGCGAGGCTGCGGATTGTTCGTTTTCGCATGTTATTTGATGCGAAAGTCTCGAAGACTGTTAATACCGTACCGGTACTGCTGGGCTGTTTGCCCGGGGCTAGAAAGCCTTCGCCACTTTTGGCCACCTGCCGTAGTATCCAACATGCTCGAAGGCTGTGTGTTGGAGTGGCGCCCTCCGTACTGTGGATTTTGCAGGGTCCGTTGAGCCAGCCCTCCAGTACAGTTCCATGCCCTTTAGGGGGTCTTTGCTTTTTGGTTTTTAACCCAGGTGCTTGAGTATGGTGCACCCTTTTACTTCGGACTAGGGTTGTGGTCAAGGCCGGACTGTCCCAAAACCTAGTTTCGGTGTTCCTGGCACTTTCTACCGCACAGTATTTTTGTATGATAGTCGCTAGGTCGATGAAGCGTGTAACTTCGCAATGACTTATGGCGTTCATGATTCCCTTGTCCGTGCAATTGTTGCAGAAAATTGAAATCGCGCTTTCTTCGTAGCAGTCCTTTATCCTGTTCATAACCAGGAGGAATCTGGCCCAGTAATGATGTACTGTTTCATCGGGCTCTTGCCGTATTCAAGATAGATCGCTTATGTTTGGGTGGGCGGGTGGAATCAAGTTCGGAACCCCGCCCAATCTGAGGCTCAAAGGCCAAGAAGTTTCCGGATTTGGAAGCTTGACTTGCTGGATGCTTTCCAACGAGTCTAGTCCGATGCCTGACTCTAAGTTCAGTATTTGATTAGCGTCTGTCCCTTCGCGGGAATCCGGCTTGGAGGGACCGGGAATCCGGACATAGTTGGTTTTCAACGTAGAAGAAGGGTTGCCGCATTGTTCCTCTACCACGACAATGTGGTGGGTGGCCTGAGGAGAGTTAATCTCTCTCAGATTGGGTTTAAGCCCAATCTGATCGTAGTCTGTAGCGACTCCCAGGGCGGCGATGCGATCCAAGAGCTCGTTTACAGAGGAGAGCTCAATCGGATCTAACTGCTCGGCGAATTCCGGGCTGACGTGAAGATCGCTTTTGATGACCTGAGAGGTCATCGTTGGAGCGATGGCCGAACAGGCGGTCATAAGAAAACCACCTAGCCGGACAGTTTGGCCGGCGGCCAAAGCTCTCTTGACGACGGTGCCGTCTTTAAAGACGGGAGAAGGCATCCTTCCTGACCGCGACGGCACAGAGGAACTCTCAATGAAAGCACCAATTTCGGTGTCAAAACCGGCGGATCTCGGGTAGGGGGTCCCAAACCGTGCGTCTAGGCGGATGGTAACAAGAGACGAGGGACACGATGTTTTTACCCAAGTTCGGGCCCTCTTGATGGAGGTAAAACCCTACGTCCTGCTTGATTGATATTGATGATGTGGGTTACAATAGTAGATCTACCATGAGATCAAGGAGGATAAACCCTAGAAGCTAGCCTATGGTATGATTGTTGTTCTTCCTATGGACTAAAGCCATCCGGTTTATATAGACACTGGAGAGGGCTAGGGTTACACAGAGTCGGTTACAATGGTAGGAGATCTACATATCCGTATCGCCAAGCTTGCCTTCCACGCCAAGGAAAGGCCCATCCGGACACGGGACGAAGTCTTCAATCTTGTAGCTTCATAGTCTTGGAGTCCGGCCCATGATGATAGTTCGGCTATCCGGACACCCCCTAGTCCGGGACTCCCTCAATGACCGAAACACATTTCCGGTCAATAACCAATAGTGGAACCTGGATGCTCAAATTGGTTCCCAGATATTCTACGAAGATCTTTATCGGTCAAACCACATAACAACATACGTTGTTCCCTTTGTCATCGGTATGTCACTTGCCCGAGATTTGATCGTCGGTATCTCAATACCTAGTTCAATCTCATTACCGGCAAGTCTCTTTACTCGTGATGTAATGCATCATTCCGTAACTAACTCATTAGCTACATTGCTTGCAAGGCTTATAGTGATGTGCATTACCGAGAGGGCCCAGAGATACCTCTCCGACAATCGGAGTGACAAATCCTAATCTCGAAATATGCCAACCCAACAAGTACCTTCGGAGACACCTTTAGAGCACCTTTATAATCACCCAGTTACATTGTGACGTTTGGTAGCACACAGAGTGTTCCTCCGGTAAATGGGAGTTGCATAATCTCATAGTCATAGGAACATGTATAAGTCATGAAGAAAGCAGTAGCAACATACTAAACGATCAAGTGCTAAGCTACCAGAATGGGTCAAGTCAGTCACATCATTCTCCTAATGATGTAATCCCGTTAATCAAATGACAACTCTTTTGTCCATGGCTAGGAAACATAACCATCTTTGGTAAACGAGCTAGTCAAGTAGAGGCATACTAGTGACACTCAGTTTGTCTATGTATTCAAATATGTATCATGTTTCCGACTAATACAATTCTAGCATGAATAATAAACATTTATCATGATATGAGGAAATAAATAATAACTTTATTATTGCCTCTAGGGCATATTTCCTTCATTACACGCCTCAATCATACCATTGCGGAGCTTAGGCGAAACCCTGCGCTGGTAGCATCATCATCACCGTCGCCACACCATCGTGCTGACGGAACTCACCCTCGGCTTCAACTGGATCAAGAGTACAAGGGACCTCATCAAGCTGAACGTGTGCTGAACGCGGAGGTGCCGTACGTTTGGTACTTGATCGGTTGGATCGCGAAGAAGTTCGATGATACGTCTCCAACGTATCTATAATTTTTGATTGTTCCATGCTATTATATTACCTGTTTTGGATGTTTATTGTCTTTACTTTACACTTTTATATCATTTTTGGGACTAACCTACTAACCGGAGGCCCAGCCCGAATTGCTGTTTTTTTGCCTATTTCAGTGTTTCGTAGAAAAGGAATATCAAACGGAGTCCAAACGGAATGAAACCTTCGGGAGCGATCTTTTTGGAACAAACACAATCCAGGAGACTTGGAGTGGACGTCAAGCAGCAAACGAGGCAGCCACGAGGGTGCCCGGTGCGCCCTAGGGGGGTGGGCATGCCCCCCCACCCTTGTGGGCCCCTCGTGGCTCAACTGACCTACTTCTTTCGCCTATATATATCTTTGTACCCCGAAACCATCCAGGAGCACCATCAAAAACTATTTCCACCGCCACAACCTTCTGTATCCACGAGATCTCATCTTGGAGCCTTCGTCGGCACTCCGTCGGAGGGAGAATCGACCATAGAGGGCCTCTCGATGATCACCAAGGCCTCTCTGATGAGTTGTGAGTAGTTTACCACACACCTTCGGGTCCATAGTTATTAGCTAGATGGCTTCTTCTCTCTCTTTGAATCTCAATACAAAGTTCTCCTCGATATTTTTGGAGATCTATTTGATGTAACTCTTTTTGCGGTGTGTTTGTCGAGATCCGATGAATTGTGGGTTTATGATAACTATGAGAAATATTTGAATCTCCTCTGAATTCTTTTATGTATGATTGGTTATCTTTGCAAGTCTCTTCGAATTATCAGTTTGGTTTGGCCTACTAGATTGATCTTTCTTGCAATGGGAGAAGTGCTTAGCTTTGGGTTCAATCTTGCGGTGTCCTTTCCCAATGACAGCAGGGGCAGCAAGGCATGTATTGTATTGTATTGTTGCCATCGAGGATAAAAAGATGGGGTTTATATCATATGGCTTGAGTTTATCCCTCTACATCATGTCATCTTGCTTAATGTGTTACTCTATTCTTATGAACTTAATACTCTAGGTGCAGGCAGGAGTCGGTCGATGTGTGGAGTAATAGTAGTAGATGCAGAATCGTTTCGATCTACTTGTTGTGGACGTGATGCCTATATACATGATCATGCCTAGATATTCTCATAACTATGCACTTTTCTATCAATTGCTCGACAATAATTTGTTCACCCACCGTAATACTTATGCTCTCTTGAGAGAAGCCACTAGTGAAACCTATGGCCCCCGGGTCTATCTTTTATCATATAAGTTTTCCATCTACTTTTATTTGCATCTTTTACTTTCCAATCTATATCATAAAAATACCAAAAATATTTATCTTATCATATTATCTCTATCAGATCTCACTTTCGCAAGTGGGCGTGAAGGGATTGACAACCCCTTTATCACGTTGGTTGCGAGGTTCTTGTTTGTTTGTGTAGGCACGTGGGACTTGGGAGGAGCCTCCTACTGGATTGATACCTTGGTTCTCAAAACTGAGGGAAATACTTACACTACTTTGCTGCATCACCCTTTCCTCTTCAAGGGAAAAACCAACGCATGCTCAAGAGGTAGCATTCGGCTACATCAACCTCATCACTAAACGCTTCCGCTTTCGGTCTACGAGGGTATGTGGACACACTCTCCCCTCTTGTTGCTATGCATCTCCTAGATAGATCTTGCGTGATCGTAGGTAATCGTTTGAAATTACTGCGTTCCCAACACCTGGATCTGGGCCAGATCTGGCAGGGCGGCGCGGGTCCGGTGAGGTGGAGTTGCTCGGGATCCCTCGGGCGGCAGTGGGGCGGCCTACTGCTTGTCGGTGTCAAAATCGGAAGATCTCGGGTAGGGGGGCCCAAGCTGTATGTTTGAGGATTGATGGTAACAATGATCAAAGGGACATAATGTTTACCCAGGTTTGGGCCCTCTTAATTGAGGTAAAACCCTACTCCTGCTTGATTATATTCGATGGATATAGGGGTTACAAGAGTTGATCTACCACGAGATCGTAATGGCTAAACCCTAGCTTGGCTAGCCTATGAATGTTATGATCCTGCCTCCGGTCTAAGCCCTCCGGTTTATATAGATACCGGATGGGCCTAGGGTTGTACAAAGTCGGTTAAACAGAAAGGAAATAACACATCCGGACACCTAATCTTTCCCTTCATGTATACGGGAGTCCCAACCGGAGACGTGAGGTGGTCTTCTTCCTTTATCTTCACGACCCATCAGTCCGGCCCATATTGAATAGGCCGGACGGCCGAGGACCCCCTAGTCCAGGACTCCCTCAGTAGCTCCTGAACCAGTCTTCAATGACGACATGTTCGGTGTGCAGGTTGTCTTCGACATTGCAAGGTAGGTTCCTCTCCTCTAATTATATATTCCAGCTTTTCTTTGCAAAGGAACTATATCCAGCTTTGCATAATTAACACAACCCTTAGCCACGAAGGCAGGATATATAACAAATTGGAATAGTGCTTTACTGACAACTTTTTCCGGCGAAGCGTTAGACTTGAACCTTCAATGTTTCGAACCGTTTTCACACTCCTCATTTCGTGTTTCGAGGTCGAGCCCCTTGGCCTGTCTTGTCAAAATAGAGATCTTGCCCACTTATTACGGATTGCTCATCAATGAGACATGGGTAACCCAACCGATTATGGCGCATGCTCACATTGGGAATAGGCGAGTTTCAAGGCTTAAGTGGGGGGCGGTTGGCATTTTTACCGCCTATAAGAGGGCAATAGACTCCTCCTTTCTTCCCATGCCTCCTTCCAGCCTCTGCCTTCCAATCTCCTAAGCTCCAGCGCCCCAAAAAAGCTTCCATCTTCCTCACCGCCACCACCTTCTCCAGCCATGGCCGGATCCGGTTCCAAGGGCAAGTGGGAGGTCTCCTCCGTCATGGAGAAGGAGGTGAAGAATCTCCGGAGCACGGGGTACCTGGCCGCAGAAATTGCGCACAGGCTCCCCGACGAGGGCCAAATCATCCCCACTCCGGAGCTCGACGAAAGGGTCGTCTTCCTCCCCCATTTCCTTAGAGGACTAGGGTTTCCACTCCACCCCTTCGTCCGAGGACTCATGTTCTATTATGGGCTAGATTTCCATGATCTAGCCCCGAATTCTTTCCTCCACATCTCAACGTTCAACGTCGTGTGCGAGGCTCTACTTCGCATACCACCACACTTTAGCCTATTGCTTAAAATCTTCAATGTGAAGCCGAAGGTGGTCGACGGGCAGCATGCGGACTGTGGCGGGGCCATGATAAGCAAGTTGCCCAACACCACATGGCCCAAGGGGGCCTTCATTGAGATCATCAAGGTCTGGAAGCAAGAGTGGTTCTACATCACTGAGCCGCGCCGCACTAACTGAGCGGCAATTTTGGAGTTTAGATCCGGACCCCCCACGAGTCTCACTTCATGGACCGCTAAGGGCCTCGACTGGGGGTCCTAGACGGAGGTGAAGACGCTACAGACGCGCATCACCAACCCGCTGGGCAAGAATGTTGGTCTCACCAATGTGGTGCGGATCATGCTCTTCCGCCGCACTCTCCCCTGTCAACGCCGGGCCTCCCCTATGTGGAGTTCAATCCGGAGGAGCCATGGACCTTCAAATGCCTCTTTGGCACAACGCACAGAGCAATATGGAAGCTGCTTTTCAAGGCGCAGACGAGCTGGCCTTTGGAGATCGAAGACGTTTGACTCGATGCCGAGAATCTGGCCACTCTGGTAAGTACTAGCTTTCCGAAGATATGTACAGTCTGTATTTTTGATCAATATGAATCTTATAAGCCCACTTCTTTACAGGGCTAGACAAAGAAAGTGGAGCGGATCGGGAGTCCGGCTCCATTGCCCAAAGACCCAGTCACTCCCCAGCTGACGGAGATGTTGGTCCCGGTGCCTTGCCAGGTGCCGGAGAAGAAGGGCAAGAATAAGGGCAAGAAGCCCAAGGGAGGGCCCCGCTGGAAAGGTCCTTCGGACACTACATCCGGAGAGACCGAGGCCGTCTCCTCTCACTACAAAAAAATACACTTCCGTGATGATACGTGTTTTTCACTACATCCATGACGATTTTATGACACAATCAAGATAGTCATACATGTATTGTCGTAGAAGTGTTCCATGACATTACCAAAATTATCATCAAGGAAGTGTTCACTTCCATGACGATAAATCGCGTGTCACAGAAGTGCTTTCATCAAGGGTGACCGGCACGTGGCATCCACCGTAACGGAACGCCGTTAAGCTATCGGGTCAGGTTTTGGATCCGATAACCCGTTAACAGCCCCGACCAATGGGGATTTTCCATGTGTAAAATCATCATTGGCTAGAGGAGACACGTGTCAGCTCCGCATTGGCACAGGTGTCACTCATCCAATGGGCGAGACACGCCTATGATATGTTGACACGTGGACTGGCCCATCAAGTTTAAATGGGCCGGCCCATTAAGTTTAAATGGGCCGGCCCTACTAAAGGCCCACAAGATTTTGCAGACCATAATGGGCCGGCCCAGCTAAAGGCCCACAAGATTTTGTGGACCATAATGGGCTGGCCCAGCTAAAGTCCCACAAGATTTTGCGGGCCATAATGGGTCGGCCCAGGTAAAGGCTCACAAGATATTTGTGTGCCATAATGGGCCGGCCCAGGTAAAGGCCCACAAGATTCTTGCGGATCATAATGGGCCGGCCCTACTAAAGGCCCACGAGATTTTGCCGACATTAATGGGCCGGCCCAGCTGTAGGCCCACAAGATTTTGACGACCCTAGTATGCCGGCCCATTAACTGGCTGCCATGTTTTGGGCCAAATGCCGGCCCATATTTGATTCGGTCCATTAATGGCCTGCCACGTTTTGGGCCTAATAATGGCCCATATGAGATCCGTCCCGTTAAAAGCCTACCACGTTCTGGGCCAAATTACGGCCCAGATCAGGTCCGGCCCTTCAAGAGGCTTTGGGCTAAATTATGGCCCATATCAGATTCGGCCCGTCAACTGGACGCTATGCTTTTGGGCCCACTTGCTAAAGGTCCATTTAGTAATTCAGCCTGATATTAGTTTCGGCCTATTAAGGGCCCGTTTAACATTTCGGCCCTATATTAATTTCGGCCTGTTAAAAACCCGTCATATAGTTGGGCCTAACTACGGCCCGGTTTGCATCCGGCCTGCTCGCAGACGATATTTGATTGGGCCAAACAAGGACGAGACAATTTTGGCCTATTAAAAGCTCGTGATTTGATTCGCACAATCATGGGCCGGGGTCCATTTCGGGCTGCTGCCGGCCCATGAGCTGCTCGGCACGTTTCAGGCCCAACCTACTTCTCAGCCTCCTAAAAGCCCATTGAGTTTTCTTGCGAAAAGAGGGCCGGGGGTTACTCGGCCTATTAAAGGCCCGAATCTACTAGTGGTCGGGTTTACTTTTAGCCTTTTAACGGACCAAGATGATGGGGCCCATGATGTGGATCATACATCGTGATTGCATGACGGCCCGATTATGTACCGTACTTTTACGGTTTGGCTGGTTTACTGCGAAGACAGGATATATATACAGTAAAATAACTGCAGCATCATGAATAAGAATAAACCTAGATTATACAATAAAGAAATTATGACATATTACATCCACTGGGCATCAAAGTATGCCACTATGATAATAAAGCACAAGCAGACAGCAGATTACATACACTGGGCATCAAAGATCGCCTCCAGTGCAAATAAACACGCCAACAAAATAATATACAAAACCGACAGCACTTCAATAGAGTTCAAGAAAGGTTAGCCCTGCTGGGGAGCTGCAGCGCAAGCAGCTGAGCAAGCTGATGAGACTGCGCTTGTTCGACACTTATATCTTCCTCACTCTGAAAGATAAACAAGCAGACAGATGACATGTTTTGCACATAAAAGTATCAGTGCTGACAATTCATCACATTTCTTACTGACGAATAAAGTCACACGGTTTAAAATTGCATTAACACAATATGGTATTGTTTAGGTCAAGGCATGGCAGGAAATGACATTGTAAAGGAGTTGGCAGCTTCACAACACGAGTGGATTACAGATCAAGAACTCATAAGTATCAATGGTTAGTGTGCTGTCAATTTAGCCCATGTCAGATTGGCAAATAAAGAGACGTTTTAAATAATAGTAGAATGATATGAAATTGTTCATAGTTAAGACATGCTTCACCACACCACTGGATTACGGATGAAGAACAGAAGCATACATGCAGTGCAAAAGAAGATCACTTGCTCTGTATAGTTTAATTTACAAGGTATGAAGAAGGAACTTGGTTGTACAACTAAAAACTTAAATTGAGAAGGACAAACTTTTGTTTATGAACTACATAATAAACTTTAAACATGCAATTTGATGCAAACACCAAAAATAAACAGCTGTTGCAGTCATGCCTAACCAAATATTCACAACAAAGTTTGAAGGCTTGAGAAGGACAAACTTACATGATTTGTGAAGACAGGCTCTATAAAGCCCTTGTCCATGCTGATGGGGGGGGGCAATTCAAGAAGTTTACCACAGAATCTTCTTCATAAGCATTTCCTTTATTCTATATTTTGTTAAGAGTAAATATAGATGTGATAATATAAGAAAAAATGGAGAATATTTAATATAAGATGAAGAGTGATGCTACATAACCAAGTAGCTATAAATGTAAGTGCAGCAATACATGCATAAGGTACAGCCAAGAGCAATGCACAGCTAAACTTCTTCAGTACCAACCTTATGGTAAGAGTAAATATAGATCTGATGTGTAGAAAATGGAGGGCAAAGGAAAATAAGCTGCAGAGTGATGGTACATGAACAACTACCTGTCAATATAAGTACACTGGTAAAGGACAACATGTACTTACAAGAACAATGCAGAGCTAAAAAAATCATTGGCATTGGATATATTCTACACTAATGTAACCATTCGTACAGATCAGATAATTTGGAGCGAACAATTGATAAGCAAGCTATCATGCATACTGCTATCACATAATGAACCAGGTATGTATGCAAGTGCAGGGATACAGGACAACAGGTACTAACAAGAGCAAAGCAGCGGGCAGCATATTTGCGATATCCTGTCGTTCTTTTCAAACCGGAATTCTTCTTCGAGCAGATTTCCTGCAAAAAAGATGCGTAAGGCACATGCGGAAAAGTAGAAGTTCAAATTGTCATGTGATTTCATAGACAGTACCTCATCCTGGGAACGAGACCAGTGCATAACAAGGTTTTTCCATTCAATGTCTTCTAAATTTAGCAGAGGAGACTTCACAGGAAATTTGTTTATAGACTTTCCATCAAAGTGTGTTTTCCTCAGGTAACACCGATACTGCTGCAATGCTTCCTTGAAAAGCACAAGCAAGCTTTGCTTGTCATGACTATCCAGATTGACCCTCGCCTAGTTACAACAATGTAATGTAAATCATTGATGTGTTCAATCAGCAGAAAACAGGAAAATAATAACCATGAATAATAGCACTTACACATAAGTTGGACAGGAAGATGTGAAAATGGTGTTTGTCTTCACTATAATCTTCCCATGATGGGAATATATGCACGTAGTCCCTAACAACATTGAAAGCATTGTCTTTTAAACTGGGAATAAATGGAATGGGGTTCCAATCTGCAGGAATTGGCCATCTCTGTAGTTGGGATAGGTCTACGGCCGGTGGACTTGCTGTACTTTTTGCTGGAGTGGGATTTTTCTGTGGTACGGCTGGTGCTATGCAAAATTAAATCGGTATACCTTTTGCTGGAGTGCAGGTCCTGTGTGGTGGGGCTAGTGGTGTGGCCAATGAAGTATGGGTACAGTCTGCTGGAGTCGGTCCTACATTTTGTGTGACTGGTTGTACAACCAATATAAGTGGGGTGCTGTCTGATTTCTTCGGCACCACGACATTTTTCAAGGACTTTCCTGGTGCTCCTTCAGGTTCGGCAGTCACCCTCTTCCTTTGTGATGTCTGATGCACAAGAACAACATTTGAGTGGAAAAACATGGTATGATGATAGATGGAATATGTATTAATAATGGATGGGCATGGCATCTCGACATATATGATGAGTAAACTAAGCAGATGGCGGTGCAACAAAGTAGAAGAAATGCAAGACAACATATGCAAGATACGCGCAATCAATAAAATCCTTGCCAAATTAGAACACGCACCTTGATGGGTGAACAGGACAGTCCATCTACCTTTGACTCCTCGAGGTTAGAATAGTCATTAGGATCATATTCTGAACAAGAATCAACAGGTGGGGAGCGTATGAGTTTCATTGCATCCAGAATGGCACTCAATGCCTTGGTGCCAATTTTGTAAGTCATTGCAGTGTTTAGCTTCAAGAGTGGACTGCTGCTAGTGCGACACAAAGCAGCTACACAGATCATAGTGTAGATATAACGGGGAAAACCGTAAGCATCAGAGTAAAATCAGCAAAGTGGAACATGCTGGAATATATGTGCTAGTACTGCCGGTACGGCTAGAAAGGCTTCGGATACCAGTTCTCTTCAACTGAAGGTGCGGTACTATTAATATCAGTGTAACTCTCAAAGGCGACACATCTTCCCGCATTTCTTGCTATTCTCATAGGATTCAAGTGGGCAGGTCACTACAAACCCTATTCCTATATTTACAAAATCCTACGAATCAAAGAGGCTCAAAGTGTCCATCACAACCGACCCTATAGACCTCTACACTACAAATGTCCCTGCTCATCTTCAGTACAAGGAACATACTGTACTACTATCATACTCCCTCTGTTCCAAAATATACGTCTTGCTAGAGATTTCCACTATGGATCACATACAGATGTATCCAGATACATTTTAGAGTGTAGATTCACTTATTTTGCTCCATATGTAGTCCATGGTGGAATCTATACAAAGACTTGTATTTAGGAACGGAGAGAGTACATACTAAAGAAGAACGAAAGAGGAACATGGTAAAGAAGAGCAAGCAGATTTTGGATAATAAAATGTTGGTTGCGCAGTGCCCACACATGATGAACCAGAGCGCATTAAGAATGCAACTCCCAGCTGTCTCTCGACAATTTCAGACGGTTGGATGAAGATCCTACGTCTCCTAACCCTTCTTCTTCCTCGTCTCTGATTCTTCCCATACAAAACACCGCACGGGCCGCCGGCCGGACCAGCAACCCCCACCGCCTGTGTTCCTCTGCCAACCCCACTGATACGTCTCCAACGTATCTACTTTTCCAAACACTTATGCCCTTGTTTTGGACTCTAACTTGCATGATTTGAATGAAACTAACCCGGACTGACGCTGTTTTCAGCAGAATTACCATGATGTTGTTTCATGTGTAGAAAACAAAAGTTCTCGGAATGTCCTGAAAATCCTCGGAGGCAATTTTTGGAAAATATAAAAAATACTGGAGAAGGAATCAAGACCAGGGGGTCCACACCCTATCCACGAGGATGGGGGCGCGCCCTCCCCCCTGGGCGCGCCCCCTGTCTCGTGGGCCCCCTGAGGCTCCGCCGACCTCAACTCCAACTCCATATATTCCGTCTCGCAGAGAGAAAAATTGGAGAGAAAGTTTCATCGCGTTTTATGATACGGAGCCGTCGCCAAGCCCTAATCTCTCTTGGGAGGGCTGATCTGGAGTCCGTTCGGGGCTCCGGAGAGGGGGATTCGTCGCCGTCGTCATCATCAACCATCCTCCATCACCAATTTCATGATGCTCACCATCGTGCGTGAGTAATTCCATCATAGGCTTGCTGGACGGTGATGGGTTGGATGAGATTTACCATGTAATCAAGTTAGTTTTGTTAGGGTTTGATCCCTAGTATCCACTATGTTCTGAGATTGATGTTGCTATGACTTTGCTATGCTTAATGCTTGTCACTAGGGCCCGAGTGCCATGATTTCAGATCTGAACCTATTATGTTTTCATCAATATATGTGTGTTCTTGATCCTATCTTGCAAGTCTATAGTCACCTATTATGTGTTATGATCCGACAACCCCGAAGTGACAATAATCGGGATACTTCTCGGTGTTGACCGTAGTTTGAGGAGTTCATGTATTCACTATGTGTTAATGCTTTGGTCTTGTTCTCTATTAAAAGGAGGCCTTAATATCCCTTAGTTTCCTCTAGGACCCCGCTGCCACGGGAGGATAGGACAAAAGATGTCATGCAAGTTCTTTTCCATAAGCACGTATGACTATATTCGGAATACATGCCTACATTACATTGATGAATTGGAGCTAGTTCTGTGTCACCCTATGTTATAGCTATTACATGAGGAATCACATCCGACATAATTATCCATCACTGATCCATTGCCTACGAGCTTTTCATATATTGTGCTTCACTTATTTACTTTTCTGTTGCTACTGTTACAATCACTACAAAACCTAGAAAATATTACTTTTGGCGTCTTTACCTTTACCACTATTACCTTACTATCATACTACTTTGCTACTAAATACCTTGCTGCAGATACTAAGTTATCCAGGTGTGGTTGAATTGACAACTCAACTGCTAATACTCAAGAATATTCTTTGGCTCCCCTTGTGTCGAATCAATATATTTGGGTTGAATACTCTACCCTCGAAAGTTGTTGCGATCACCTACACTTGTGGGTCATCAAGACTAATTTTTGGCGCCGTTGCCGGGGAGCATAGCTCTATTCTCTGAGTCACTTGGGATTTATATATGTTGATCACTATGAAGAACTTGAAAGACGCTAAAACCAAGATCTATCCCTCAACTACGAGGGGAGGTAAGGAATTGCCATCTAGCTCTGCACTAGATTCTCCTTCTATTATGAATAAGCTTGCGACACCTAAACCTGCTACTGCTATGAAGTCTGATATGTCGCATGTTATTGATGATGCCACTTCTACTTTGCGTGATACTTATGATGAAACTACTTCTGTGCGTGATACTACTTTGCCATTAGGTGAATTTCTTGATGAACAAGTTGCTAGGGCTAGAGAGAACGAAATTATTGAAGATGCTATTATTGATGGTAGTGATGATGAAAGAACTCCGAATGATTATGAATTGCCTCTTGTTCCTGATGGTTATGTTATGGATGAAGAAATTGCTAGAGATTTTCTTGCTTGCAATGAGATAGATCAGATCTTAAGAAATTGTTAGCTAAGCTGAAACAAAAGACTCTAAATGCTAGAATGAAACATGATCCTGCTTTTGCCACTTCACCTATCTTTGTTACTGATAAGGACTCTGAATTCTCTGTTGATCCTGAAATTATTACTTTGGTAGAATCTGATCCTTTCTATGGCCTTGAATCTGAAACTGTTGTGGCACATCTTACCAAGTTGAATAATATAGCTACCCTGTTTACTCATGATGATAAATCTCCCTACTTTTATATCCTTAAGATATTTCCGTTCTCATGATCCTAAGACTTGGTTTAATTCTCTTGATCCTGGTTGTCTGCGTAGTCCCCAGGATATGATTTATTACTTCTCTGCTAAATATTTTCCTGCTCATAAGAAACAAGCTGCCTTGCGGGAAATATATAATTTTGTGGAAATCAAAGAAGAGAGTCTCCCAGAAGCTTGGGGGAGGCTTCTCCGATTACTTAATGCTTTGCCCGATCATCCGCTTAAGAAAAATGAAATACCTGATATCTTTTATAATGGACTAACTGATGCTTCCAAGGACTACTTCGATAGTTGTGCTGGTTGTGTTTTCAGGGAAAGAATAGTCGACCAAGTTGAATTACTATTGAATAATATGTTGACTAATGAAAATAATTGGACTCTTCCTGAGCCAATTCCTGAGACAATTCCTGAACCAATTGAGCCAACTCCTGAGCCTATTCCTAAACCCACTCCGAAGAAGAGAGGCATTTTATTTCTCAGTCCTGAAAATATGCAAGAGGCAAAGAAATCAATGAAAGAAAAAGGTATTAAAGCTGAAGATGTTAATATTTACCACCTATTGAGGAGATACATGGTCTTGATATACCGCCTGTTGAAGAACCACATTGTCTGGATAACCCGAGACAAGTAGTAAAGGTAAATTCTCTCTATAGATATGATAAAGTTGAAATCCCCTCTACTAAATTTCATAGCCCATGCTTAGATGAATTTGATGACTTTATGGCTAGGCAAGGAAGTTTTAATGCTTATGTTGGTAGAGAGTTAAAGAATAATGCTTTCGAGATAGGACGCGTGAGTGATAATATGGCTAGAGTTAAAGGTGAACTTAAACTCATTAGCAAATATGCGTCTATGGTTGCTACACAAGGTAAGCAAGTACTTAAAGCTCAAAATGATTTGCTTGATGAATTAAATAATATGACTTTGTTGTTAAAGTGGCTACTAGAACTGGTAGAATGAATCAGGAACCTTTGTATCCTGAAGGCCACCCTAAGAGAATTGAACAAGATTCTAAGAATAATAATCTAGATGCTCCTAGTTCTTCTAAGAAGAAGAAAAATAAAAATGATAGGACTCTGCAAACTTCTAGTGAACCTAATGTAGAAACACCTGAGAATCCTAATAATACTTCCGACGCTGAAACACAATCCGAAGATGAACATGAACCTGATGATAATGCTAATAATGATGTTCATATAGATGCTCAACCTAGTAGTAACAATGATATAGAAATTGAACCTGCTGTTGGTCTTGATAACCCACAATCAAGAAACCAACGTTATGATAAGAGAGATTTTGCTGCTAGGAAGCATGGTAAAGAAAGAGAACCATGGGTTCAAAAACCCATTCCCTTTCCTCCTAAATCATCCAAGACAAAGGATGATGAGGATTTTGAGCGTTTTGCTGAAATGATTAGACCTATTTTCTTATGCATGCACTTAACTGATATGCTTAAATTAAATCCTTATGCTAAGTATATGAAAGATATCATCACTAATAAGAGGAAAATACCTGAAGCTGAGATTACCACCATGCTTGCCAACTATACCTTTAAGGGTGGAATACCTAAGAAACTTGGTGATCCCGGAGTACCCACTATACCTTGCTCTATTAAATGGAATTATGTTAAAACTGTTTTATGTGATTTAGGAGCCGGTGTTAGTGTTATGCCTCTTTCCTTATACCGTAGACTTGAATTATGTAAGTTGACACCCACTGAGATATCCTTGCAAATGGCTGATAAATCAACTGCTATACCTGTCGGCATTTGTGAGGACGTGCCTGTTGTAGTTGCGAATGTTACTATCTTAACAGACTTTGTCATTCTTGATATTCCCGAGGATGATAGTATGTATATTATCCTTGGTAGACCCTTTTTAAATACTGCAGGAGCTGTTATTGATTGCAACAAAGGCAATGTTACCTTTCATGTTAATGGAAATGAGCATACGGTACATTTTTCTAGGAAAAACAACCTCAAGTTCATAGCATAAATACTATTGAAAAAATTCCATCAATTATTATTGGAGGCTTTGAGTTTCCTCTTCCTACTGTTAAGAAAAAGTATGATATTCTTATTATTGGGGATGTTCATATCCCCGTTGAGGTAACTTAGTGTCACTTCGAAATTTCTCCGGTTCCGTGTTACTCAGAATGAGTTTGTTAACAAGACTTGATCAACCTTGTTAGTGGATTCATTTTGATGATCATGAGATGGATGAAACTAGAAGGCACAACCTTCTGTGCTCTCCTTTTTACTTTTTGTTATTTAGAATAAATAAAGCAAAAATAGTATTATCCGTCTGTTTTCTGAATTATCTATGCAATAAAAAATATCCCGAAAATAAAAGTGCTTCAAATGCCCTGCAAATTTAGTATGATTTTTTATGGAATATTTGAGGATTTTAGGCACTGAAATCACTGCAGGAGGGGCAAGCACCAGGCCACGAGAGTGGAGGGCGCGCCCCCTGTCTCGTGGGCCCCTGGTGGCCCCCCTCCACTTATGCCAGCACCCACACACTTCATATTCTACCCAAAAAAATCCCCATCTAGCTCAAGCACGAGTTCTAGCTCATTTTGCTGCGATTTTCGATCTCCTTTCTCAAACCTCCGTTCACAAAACTGCTTTGGGAGATTGTTGCTTGGTATGTGACTCCTCCATTGGTCCAATTAGTTTTTGTTCTAGTGCTTTATTCATTGCAAATCCTTGCTGTCTTGGTGACCCTGTTCTTGAGCTTGCATGTTAAATTTATGAGGTTCCAAGTAATCCTAATGCATGATATAGGCTCTAGGCACTTGTAGGAGTAGTTGCTACCATTCTTGTTAAGTTTTATTCACTTTTATTTTGAAGTTACTAAAAGGAGGCCTTAATATCCCTTAGTTTCCACTAGGACCCCGCTGCCACGGGAGGGTAGGACAAAAGATGTCATGCAAGTTCTTTTCCATAAGCACGTATGACTATATTCGGAATACATGCCTACATTACATTGATGAATTGGAGCTAGTTCTGTCACCCTATGTTATAGCTATTACATGAGGAATCACATCCGACATAATTATCCATCACTGATCCATTGCCTACGAGCTTTTCATATACTGTGCTTCACTTATTTACTTTTCTGTTGCTACTGTTACAGTCACTACAAAACCCAAAAATATTACTTTTGGCGTCTTTACCTTTACCACTGTTACCATTACTATCATACTACTTTGCTACTAAATACCTTGCTGCAGATGCTAAGTTATCCAGGTGTGGTTGACTTGACAACTCAACTGCTAATACTCAAGAATATTCTTTGGCTCCCCTTGTGTCGAATCAATAAATTTGGGTTGAATACTTTACCCTCGAAAGCTGTTGCGATCCCCTACACTTGTGGGTCATCACCCACCCCCACCCCCGCCCCCACCCCCACCCGCGTCGAGTTCTCTTTGTTCGGCGAGGCCCCACAATGACCCGAGCCCCTTCGTTCGCACCGGCCAACTCCGGCAAGCTCTGTAAAATCGACTGACCCAATTTTGAAATTTAGTCTACTGAGATTTAACTAGTGTGGAATATAAAAGGGGAAAACCATAAGCATTGGGAGCATAGTGTTGAGCATGCCATGGAGGATCTGAAGGTGCAAACCGGACAAAGGCAACTTCACAACGAAGACAAGAAATCAGAGTAAAGCAGTGGAGATCTATTTTCTTGCTGCGATAAATAAGTTGAGCAGATATGAAAAAGTACCGCCTTTGGTGCAGCGCCGTGTATGCATCTGCTGAGAATTTGATGATGTTGCGGTAGCGATGGCTGTCGGCGGCATGGAAGCAGATATAGGAGGGTAAACGGTGGTGGCGGGGCGCGGTGGATGAGATGGTCGTAGGAGTGGCGCCGGCAAGGTGGACGACGGCGGGGATGAAGCGAGAGGACGGGATGCAAGGATCCCGTTCCAAAGCCGTGGATGAGAGAGGTCGATCTCTTGTAATGGATGGCGGCATCAGGGTATCAGCTCCGGCATGGTGGAGGAGGACGGCGGTGGATGGGGTGGCGGACGTGCGCGGACGGAGGAGGCTGGGGTGGAGAGGGTGTTTTGGCGCCCACTGAGTACGAATGTGAAAAAGGGGAGGTAGAGAGGAAGGGGGAACCATGTATTTAGGGCGTGCTTGTCTCAAATGCGAGGAAATTTACAAACTTAGCCCCCGTTTCAAATTTCCTACATCACAGCAATATTAGTCGGTTGGGGATAGGACGGTAATCTCGCATACACCGAATATTTGCTGACGAGAGTTTGTTTTTTGCGCCCACCATGTATGAATATGAATTGCGGAGGGAGTCGATTTCGGCCGAGGACACAGTGTTTTGGCGCCCACCGTGTATGAATCCGATTGAGAGGCGGTTACGTCACGTTTGGGTGAAATTACAAACCTTCCCCTATCGAAACCTATAGAAATCCAGCAGATAGGCTTTGCGTGGCAGGGACAGGCAGTAGTAATTTCCGTCTCACAGATTTTGGTTTTGGGCGGTTACTGTGACTTTCCCCGCTTCGTTCAAATTTTGCAGAGTGCACGTTTACCGTGCCAACTCAATTCGAATCATGTTTGTATTCTATTTTTTTCGGGCGGGATCCATTTTCAATTGGAATTAAATTCTATATACATCATTTTTATATATACTTTCAAAAGCACAACAAAGAATTCTGCTCCTTTATATGTATAATATGATTTACAAATACAATGATCTCAAAATCTTAAGGTTGAATTCAAAAAAAGTTAACCAAATTATGTTCTACTAAAATGTATGGATCAGTAATATCTACATATTAAATAACATAGATGTGCGTGAATTCATATGAGTATGCATGTTTGATAGATCAATTTTGGTTCGAGTATGGATTACATGTATCATCATCTCGAATTCGAATATTTGAATCACTTTTATGTTCACTCCTTTCACGCCCATCTCTCTCGCATGCATGCTCCTTCATGTAGCTATCACTCTCTTTTCTCCAGCTCACCCGCATGCTCACTTCATGTTTCTCCTATCCTTGCAAACAGGTCTCTCGACATCTCCCTTGAGAAGTGTCACACTCTCCCTATCATTATACATTACACGATTTTCATTATCTCTCACGTCTCTACTATTCTCTGGTATCACTTGGTACCTAAGCTTTCCTTTTCACCGCCACACACACAGTCTCCACTCATCTTTCACTTTGTCTTTCTCTCTATGGGATTCTCTCACACACCCTATATGTCTCTAGATATAACTCATACCACTAAAATTACTCTCTCTCTCCCGTAGACACAACATTTCTTGCGTTCTCCTTTTCGTCTCCATCCCATACTGACATTATTCATTTGTTTACCGATCAGACAACCCCCCCTCTCTCACAGACGCACACACACACAACTCCTGCTTCCACTCCCGTTCCCGACTACCATCTCTCTCTCACACACACAAAACTCTCGCTTTCGCACCCCGACTCGTATTTCTCTCACAAACATTTACCGACTAGCCTCTAGATAGGTTTATACACCCGCACACTTGTGCTTCCACTCCCCTTCCCGACTACCGTCTCTCTCTCTCACACACACAAAACTCTCGCTTTCGCACCATGACTCGTATTTCTCTCACAAACATTTATCGACTAG